>NC_044035.1:315512815-315864065 GCF_901765095.1 Microcaecilia unicolor | reverse complement strand
TCAACTTTGCACACTGAGCAGATTTCAGCGTACTGTTTACGACGACATCCTAGATATTTTTCTTGGGTGCTGACCCCTCCAAGGTGGACCCTAGCATCAGGTAACTATGATTTGAATTATTCTTTCCAATGTGCATCACCTTGCATTTGTCCACATTAAATATCATCTCCCATTTGGATGCCCAGTCTTCTAATTTCCTAAGGTCTTCCTGCAATTTTTCACAGTCCGCACGTGTTTTAACAACCTTGAATAGTCATCTGCAAATTTATTCACCTCGCTCATCGTTCCAATTTCCAGATCATCTACTATAATAAAACTCACCCTCAATGTTCTGAAGACAACGTTCTGAAGTCACTCAGTCACTCCCTGAAGGGTTCATGGATTCATGGTGGTGAAGCCACAACACTGACCATGTCTCTCTGCCCCGCCCTCGCATGACGGACCAATCAGAAAATACACCCTCAACATTCTGAAACACAAAGGACCATCACAACACCGTTCCCAGGCAACACTAGGCAACGTAAGACGGACCAATCAGAGGAAACTACGTGACAATAAGGGAGGAGCATTCCCCAGCAGAATGGCTCATTATCTGTGCAGCATGGAGAGCACAGAACCACCGCTGGAACGAGAGAAGAATATTCCTGCTGTGGGTATGTGCAAAAAAAGACCCGGGGGGGGGGGGGGGGGACAAATTTTTAAATGCCTAATGCCAGTACTGAAGAGTGCCAGAGGGCCTATAGCACAGACTATATTTGGGATCGTTTGACATGGAGTCAGACCAGCAGCAAACAGCGACCAAGGACAGCACAGCACATCCCCCAACCCCCAAGCAAAAAACAAAACAAAACAAAAAAAGACACACATCAACAACCTGCACACACACCGCACCTTCACACATTCACACACACACACACAAAATAACTCTGTGACACATACACACACACACACACACACACACACACAAAAAACCCACATGCTAGCGCCCGTTTCATTGGTTTCGGAAACGGGCCTTTTTTACTAGTTTATAAATATGTTAAACAGCACCGATCCAAGTACAGATCCCTCTGGCACTCCACTATTCACCCTTCTCCAATGAGACAAATGGTCATTTAAACATACCCTCTGTTTTATGTCCTATAACCAGTTCCTAATCCACAACTAAACATGGCCTGCTATTTCATGACTCTTTAATTTTCTCAGGAGTCTCTCATGAGGAACTTTGTCAAAAGCTTTCTGAAAATCTAGATACAATACATCAACCGACTCACTTTTATCCACATGTTTATTCACGCCTTCAAAGCAAATTAGTGAGGCAGGACTTCCCTAGGCTGAAACCATGCTAACTCTGTCCCAGTAAACCATGTTTATTTATGTGTTCCTTAATTTTACTCTTTATAATAATGTCCACTATTTTACCCACCACTGATGTCAGACTTACTGGTCTGTAATTTCCTGGATCATCAATGGAACCCTTTTTAAAAATTGGCATCATACTGGCCATCCTCCAATCTTCAGGTACTATGGACGACTTTAATAACAGCTTACATACAGCAGATCAGCAATTTCATGTTTGAGTTCTTTCGGTACCCTCGGATGTATACCATCTAGTTCACGTGATGTACTACTCTTTAATTTGTAGATTTGGCTCAGTACGTCTTTCAGGTTCACCAAGATTTCTTTCAGTTCCTTTGCATCATCAACTTGAAAACCATTTCTGGTACAGGTAGCTCTCTTACATCTTCTTCTGTCAAGACTGAAGCAAAGAATTCATTCAGTTTCTCCGCTATGGCCTTGCTCTCCCTGAGTGCCCCTGTTGCTCCTTCGTGATCTAATGGTCCCACAAATTTCCTCACAGTCTTTCTGCTTCTGATGCACCTGAACAAGTTGTTACTACTACTACTTATCACTTGTTACTGTAAGTTTTTGCCTCTGTGGTGAGTTTCTCTTCATATTCTCTTTTAACCTTCTTTATCAATGCTTTGTATCTAACTTGCCAGTGCTTATTCATTGTGGATATACTGAAAACCTGACTGGCAAGGGGTACTCTAGGACTGAAGTTTGGAAACACTGCTGTAGACACCAAGAATTGGTGTCTTTGCCAGAGATGGTCCTATTGCACTGGCTGCAGTGCTTGAAGACACTGGAAACCTTCAATGACATGGAAGGAAAAACAGCCGTGACCAAATCAAAAGACTTGGTGGCAAAAACAAAACAAAAGCAGCAAAGCACCTACAAAGAAAAGGGGACAAGCCCAACCAAAGATTAGGCCTATGTGTGACCTACCTAGCCGGTAAAAGAAAGGAAACTAAAAAAGGGGACAAAAAAAATAAATAAATAAAACTATAAGGATAAGGGGAAAAAAAGTCCCACAAGCAAAAACAAGGTTAAAATAAAAGGAAAAAAAACACAAGGGAAAGCATAAAATAGACGCTCTGAAAAAATTCTCAAGAAACGAGCTGTGAGGAGTGACAAAAATGGCGTCCTCTCCTCAGCAGAAAAAAGAAACTAGGTAGTCCTGCACTGTCGAGGCAGGCAGAAAGACACTCGCACTTATGCAGTGGGAGCGCTGCGCACGCTCTTAAAGCTGTATAAAGCTTTTTTCAAGCTCCAAACCAGGTGACGCGAGACATATCAGTCACATGTAAGAATTATTGGCCTACTTGTCCTCAGAGAATTTTACTTTCTTGGCAAAACTGCTATTGTATAAAGAATGTTCCAGAAATGGTCTTCTATTAGAGGGGGCCACTTATCCAAGCAATGTCTAGTAATTCCAGAAGAACACTGTCTTAAGGATTCAGTCTTGAAAGTGTGTTTTGGGCATTGTAAGTGAGCCAGACATCAAAGATCACAGTTCCGACAACATGATTTTCTTTGCTCTTCTTGAGCAAATATGAACAACTTATCAGTGTCATGCTTTGGGCTCAAGCAATGATAACACTTGGAGACTGCTCACCACCATCACTTGCCTGCAAGAGCAAAGTTTAATCTAGATCATCACTAAAAATATGTCAGTGATAAACACTGAAGGTAGCAGAAAGAAAAAACCGAAGGGGTTTCCTTCCTTTTTGGAGACAGAAAAGTAGAAGAGACAATAAATATGCAGTAGCTGAAATTGATGAGAATGGGGTACAGGCATCTCTGAGTGCTAGCAGGCATGAAAAGGAATGAGCAGCTTCTACAATCAGCAGATAGGTGAGAACATCTGTGCATGCTTAGAAACCTTTCTGGGTTTGATCAGCTCTAAAAGAACTGGTCAATGTCAAGTAACATCATCCAAATATGTGGCTGATTCACCCTGGTTTTTTTTTTTTTTTAGTAGAAAATGAGAGGTTACTAGTAACGTGTCTCAAGGATCACTTCTGAGTCCAGTTCTGTAAGATTTTTTTTTTTCTTTAGAAGTAAAAGGGGCTAGTATGAAAGTTTGTCTTTTTGCTGGTAATATCATGATCTGAATCAAGGCTGATTATTCAAATGAAAGCAGTTAATAAATCCCAAATAACTATAAACAGGAATTATAAGAATGAAGAATGCTCAAAAGTTTGGCAACCAAAATTTAATATAAAAAGTGCAATCATGTATTTGAAGTTCAGAAACTCAAGCAGCAATTCACAATACATGGTGAGGTAGTCACAGAACGAATAGGAAGAAGTGTCCAAAAGGAGGTGATAATTCCTTTTACAAATCATTTATGAGTTTTCACCTGAAGTATTCTGTCCAATTTGGAGGACATAATGCCAAAAGACTACAGAGTATAAACCCTCGGTCTTCACTCCTTGTCCTTGAGGACCGCCAACAGGACAGGTTTTCAGGATATCCCAAAAGAATATATATGAGAGAGATTTGCAAGTCTACAAATCCTACTGTATGCAAATCTCTGTCATATATAACATGAGAATAACCTCAAAACCTGACCTGTTGGTGGTCCCTAAGAACAGGTAGAGAAGACCACTGGTATAAACAGTCCATCAGCACATAAAAATATATGCATATTCTAGAAGAGAAGCTGGATATGAGACAGTGAAATAACTCAAAAGTTATAAACAACATACAAAAGGTAAGTATTTGCGATAGAAAAGAAGCTTTACATAAATAGACAGTTATGACAATAGACTGAAAGGAGGAAGAATCAGGAAATAGATAAGGAATATTCTTCTCAGAAAAGCTGATAAATACATAGAATAATCTCCCAAAGAAAGTGGTGGAGGAAAAAACTATATACAAATTTAAAATAAAAAATATGGGATGTGCACAATGAAGTCACGTTTATGGAGTACAGGCAAAGCCAGAGATCATGTAGCCTTGTTTTGCATCATGAATGAAAAAAATGGTCCAGGTACTCTTTTACCTATTGTTATCGTCTGTTCCTCTAAATAAGCAATAATCCAAAACAGCGAAGATGACACAAAAGATCAAAAGGATGAAAAAAATGGGGAAAAGGGAGAAAAATGAAGAGCAACAAAAAAAAGTTGAAAGGCAGGAAAATAAAAAACAAAAACAAAAAATGAAGATATAACGAAAATTAAAAAACAAAAAAAGGGGGACGACACAAGTAAGATAAAAAATGGTTATATATTTATTGAGGTGATATGACTCGACACAGCTGTGTTTCGGCCCAACCGGCCTGCGTCAGGAGTCTGTTGCACCATATATGTATTCTCTGACAAAATAAGTTCTTATAGAATATTCAATAAGGTTTAATTCAATGAACACTCTGCCTTTAAAAAGGCTGTGTGCGTGATGTAGCGATAATCGTTATAGAGAATACTGGTTCGAAAATTGAACAAAGTACCAAAGCTACTGGCGTTGGGATTGCCAGCGAACGCCAGTAGCTTTGGTACTTTGTTCAACGAGATATAGTTACAATTTTCGAACCAGTATTCTCTATAACGATTATCGCTACATCACGCACACAGCCTTTTTAAAGGCAGAGTGTTCATTGAATTAAACCTTATTGAATATTCTATAAGAACTTATTTTGTCAGAGAACACATATATGGTGCAACAGACTCCTGACGCAGGCCGGTTGGGCCGAAACACAGCTGTGTCGAGTCATATCACCTCAATAAATATATAACCATTTTTTATCTTACTTGTGTCGTCCCCCTTTTTTTGTTTTTTAATTTTCGTTATATCTTCATTTTTTGTTTTTTATTTTCCTGCCTTTCAACTTTTTTTTGTTGCTCTTCATTTTTCTCCCTTTTCCCCATTTTTTTCATCCTTTTGATCTTTTGTGTCATCTTCGCTGTTTTGGATTATTGTTGTTTTTTTGCGAAGACAGGTTTCTTCTGTATTTTTCACACCTCTAAATAAGCATACATCTGAGTACCATTCTAAAGATGCATACCACTATGAATGAACGCTACATACTCACAAAGTGCAACAAACAGAAGAAACCAGTCTTCGCAAGAAACCAACTGAAAGAACAGCGAAGATGACAAACAAAAACAAAAATTAAAATTAAAAAATTAAAAAATAATAAAAATTAAAAAAATAAAATTGTATTTAAAAATATAAATACATAAAAAAGACGAAACTCTGATTGTGAAAATTAAAAAAACATATCTTTTATTAGCCATAAAATAATGGGGAGAAAAGGACTCGACTTAAGACAGCTGATGCTGCTCAGAACTTTCCCGCTCAATTCTGGTTTAGTACAATTCAGCATTATACTACCAATATTGAGATATGAAACACTGTCTTGAGCTGCTGCGCTAGATACTGTTTTGCATGTCGATTAGCGATACAACATTAGTAAGAAGATATATATATATTCCTTCAAGATTTGGATAGGATTAGCTACTACCAATGACTCCTGACGCAGGCCCGTTTGGCCGAATCACAGCTGTGTCGAGTCCTTTTCTCCCCATTATTTTATGGCTAATAAAAGATATATTTTTTAATTTTCACAATCAGAGTTTCGTCTTTTTTATGTATTTATATTTTTAAATACAATTTTATTTTTTTAATTTTTATTATTTTTTAATTTTTTGATTTTGGTTTTTGTTTGTCATCTTCGCTGTTCTGTTTTCACATACTCACAAAGATCATTTCAAGAGGTGACATCAGTGAAAATGCTCTATAAGTAACATCTTGAGATTCTGCTGGAGAACTTCAAGCCATGATTATTTAGTATCTCTTGAGAGAACAACAATAAAGTGCTTACAAGTGATACTGTTATCTATGTCACTGTTTTAAAATAATAGCAAACAATAGACTTTAATTGATGGATCAATTTATTGGCGTTCTTTTCCTTTGGTTTCTATATTTGTATTGATTGTAAACCACCTTGACCATTTTTGAAAAGGCGGTAGATATATCAAGGATACTAATAAACAAACATAAACAATTGTTGAGTTAAGTTTAGAGGGCCTGTGTATTCAGCGTGGATCTCAATGTTGACATTTTGATCCAATGCAATTCTTTGGTCTATCCTGATAGCAATATTTAATGTCTTTCTCTTTGGTTCATTAACCCTAGAACCTGCAGTTGCTTGTTGATTTCTTTTTTGTTCTTCCTTCCAATCAATGGACTAGAGACTTTTGATCTTGTATTTTAATAATCCTTCATAATATGCTGCATCTGTTTTTGTCTGCCTCTCTAGAGATGATTTCTTTTGTAATGCTAAATAGGGATGCTTTTTGCTAAGATTCTTCTGCCTTAGCATACTCTATAAATTCTATTTCTGGAGCAGAATCTGAAAGTCTTTCAGGAATTTAATAGCTTATAATACATAACATATCTTTAAAAAGTTTGGAAAGACAGTGTAGTAAGACAGACAAGGTACAATTACTAGCTCTTTCTTTGTGATGGCTACAAAGCAAAGGGGGAAAAAAGAAAATGGCAGTTTTGTAATAAATGTTTCCAGTAGACATCTTTAGGGCAGTCTGTTGAATTTTATATACAGCACTAGATAATTTATATTTCTAACCTTCCCACCTATGTCACCATCAGCCTCTCTCTCTCCCACCCTTAAAAAGCTTACCATTAAAAAGCACAGGCTAGGAGGGAAGTAGATGCTACTGAAGCCAGCAGAAACCAAATTATGAAATGTTAAATACACTGCAAGGAAGCTGCATTCCAGCACAAGATATCAATGAACCTTACAGAACTGAGCTGCAAAAGGCACTAATGGCAATTCAATTGACAAAAGCACTCAGAAAGCCGTGGAATACTTGTGAAACTGAGGAAAGGCTTTGTTGTTTACTTCTTTAGTTTAAAAAGAACTGTGTGGGGTTTTTAATTAAAACAGGAGTCCTTTTCTAACAAAAAAAAAAAAATAAAAAAAAATAGAAATATATACTTTACCCCCAGGCCTCCACCTCCCTCCACATGTTCACAAGACTTTGGGAAACTGCAAAGCCTGGGAGCATCACTGCTATATTCATATTGGATTCTCTCTGAACTCTATAGGCCCTGAATATGGAATTGCTGAGAATTCCCTAAGAAAGGGGGGAAAGGGATAGGGGATTGGACTTGAACTTGATATACCGCCTTTCTGTGGTTACAATCAAAGCAGTTTACATATTATATACAGGTAATTATTTTGTACCTGGGGCAATGGAGGTTTAAGTTCTCAGGCCGCTGCACTAAGCACTCGGCTACTCCTCCACTCAAATACAACGAATCAAAACCTTTAAAGAGAATGTTGCTAGTACTGAACTGGCTGCTTTTCTAAAAATTCTAGTTAGGTACTTAACCTCTTGGTCTGCCTTTTTCCATAAGTACTTCAGCCTCTTCCCAGATAGATTCAGGAGCGCGATCTTTGAGTAATGTTGGAATTCTCAAGATAACACATAAAATCCCCAAATACATACATACTATCTCTTGAATCTGTTTGTATAATTGATATTTGAAGCTGGGATGCCCTATTCATATACAGCTAATAGATCTCCTTTAACATCTGAAAGGATACAAGCTCTATTTTTTTCACATAGATTTGTAATTACTTATTCTGAGTATAGCTTGAAATATAGTAGCATACAAATGGATTGTTCGCTGCCAATAGCTTGCAGATATCACTTCCAAGGTACAGCCCCAGAAACTGTATTAAAAGGTACTCAGGTATGTCAAGTATGTAAAACAACACAGTGGCTATGACTCATTTAGGTGCATTCCAAAGATTTTGGGGTTTGTTTGTAATGGTATTTATTTTTATTTATTTGTTACATTTGTACCCCACATTTTCCCACCTATTTGCAGGCTCAATGTGGCTTACATAATACCGTAAAGGCGTTCGCCAGTCAGTTGATAACAAATACAAGGTTGTATTGTGGTCGAATGAGGTAGGTGTGTGTTAGGCACCGTGAAGGTCGAAGGGAATGAAGATTGTATATTGTCCAGTACGATCATTGGTTAAGCTGTGTTGCTGGGTGTGGGAATTTACGTTGGATCGGTGGGGTAAGCCTTTTTGAACAGGTTGTTTTTTAATGATTTTCTGAAGTTTAGATGGTCATGGATTATTTTTACAGCTTTTGGGAGTCCGTTCCATAGTTGTGCGCTTATGTAGAAGCTGGATGCGCAAGTTGTTTTGTATTTAAGTCCTTTGCAATTTGGGTAATGTAAATTTAGGTATGATCGTGATGATCGTGGTTGGTAGATCTATGAGGTCTGACATGTATCCTGGGACTACGCCGTAAATAATTTTGTGGACAAAGGTGCAGATTGGGAGCCAGTGCAGCTTTTCTTGGAGGGGTTTAGCACTTTCGAAGCGTGATTTATCAATTATCAGCCTGGCAGCTGTGTTTTGGGCTGTCTGGAGTTTTTTTGCGAGTTGTTCTTTACATCCTGCATAGATTGCGTTGCAGTAATCTATATGGCTTAAGACCATTGATTGTATTAGGTTTCGAAAGATTTCCCTCGGGAAGAAAGGTTTTACTCGTTTAAGTTTCCACATTGAATAGAACATTTTCATTATTACGGAGTTTACTTGGCTCTCAAGGGTAAGGTTGTGGTCAATTGTGACGCCGAGTATTTTTAGGTTGTTTGAGGTAGGAAGGGTGTTTTCTAGGGTGTTTATGGTTGTGGGTTTGTACTTGTTGTGTTGAGATGAGAGGACGAGGCTGTGTGTTTTTTCAGTGTTCAGTTTCAGTTGGAATGAATTTTCCCAGGAGTTTATGATGTTCAGGCCGCCATTGATTTCATTGGTTATTTCTGTCAAGTCATGACTGAAGGGAGTGTAGATTGTGATGTCATCTGCACAGACGAACGGGTTGAGGCCTCGGTTGGATAGGGACTTTACCACTGGGATCAACATCATGTTGAAGAGTATTGGTGATAACGGTGATCCTTGAGGTAGGTTTGCAAAAAATATTTTTAGTGCTTTACTTTATCAAACCTTACCATCTATTCCTCCCCAAGATGTCCTTGCCAATGTGTGTTCTTGATTCTGCTCCTTGCATTTAATCCGATGCCTCCACCCCTTTTTAGATAATGACATTTGTGCCATATTAATTCAAGCTCTTGTGATTTCAAAGCTCAACTACTGTAATATTGTCTACGCTGATCTTCCATCTACACTCATTAAAAAGTTAACTGTTCAAAACACTACCATACGCATTCTCTGCTATGTTTGATGCTTCGACCATATTACTCCTCTACTTAAAGAGTATCACTGGCTTCATTTCTCTTTCCAAATACAGTATAAGGTACTGATGTTAACTCACAAAGCTCTTTTTTCTGATGTCCCTGCCTACCTTTCATCTTTAATAATCCCTTATAGGCCCGTTCGTACTCTTTGATCAACCACAGCTCACCATGTTTCTACCCCTACTCTTTCTCATACTAGGCTTTAATCCACCTCTCACTCTTCTTTCTTTTCTTTAAGCCCTTCCTTATGGAATTCCTTACCTTTTACTCTACGCATTGAACAATCCTACTCACAATTCAAAATTAAGCTAAAGACCTCTCTCTTTACAAAAGCTTTCTTAGACATCTTCATTTAGCTACCTGGTCTGGCAGACTGAGCAGCTCTGTGCTTTCTCCCTACTTTCTGTTCTTTTTCTGTCTATCTTCTCTTTTCTCTTATTAGTTGGAGTTCTTTTCATTTTCTATTATGTTTTGATTTTGTTGTTAACCGCTCTGATTTTCTGAAAGAACGTATATTAAATCTGTAATAAACTAAACATTAATACATGATGTTATGTAGTAACACAGCAGAGAATGACTGAAAAAGAACTACATTTCCCAGCCTGCTCAGTTATTACTGCTCAGGGTATATTCCTGTTGCTTAAGTGTGACCACTTGTAGGATATTACTTCCAATCTAAGAGAGTATTTGTTATCTTCTTCCTTATCACCTGCCCTCAGATAGATGAACATACTAGATCTCCTTTCAATTCACCCCACACCCCTCCATTGGAGCAAAGGATTAGCCTACTGGTTAGAGCAGGAGGCTTGGAACTGGAAGGTCCAGGTTCAAATCCTATGTCAGATCCTTGTGACCTTGGGTAACTACTAATCATTTCTATAGCGCTACCTGTCATATGCAGCGCTGTACACTTTATATGCAGGTACTCTCTCTATCCCTAGAGGACTCACAATCTATGTTTTTGTACCTGGGGCAATGGAAGGTTAAATGGACTTGCCAAGGTCACAAGTAGCTGCAGTGGGATTCGAACCCAGGTCGCCAGGCTCAAAGCCCGCTGCACTAACCATTAGACTCCTCCTCCACTCAAAACCTATGATAAGATGACAATTGGGTCCTGGGGTTATCAGGTATTTGCAAATTCCCTTGCAAGTATTAGTTGTTTAATAACTTCCAGTTTCACAGTGTCCACTGATACAATGAGCACGTTTTTTTGTGATATTGTTGTATCAGCTATTAGTTTGCTACCTTTTAATTTCTGAGCTTCTGATTTCAATTACCCCATTATTGACAGGATAAATATCATGGCAAGAAATGCTGGAAAGGTAAACTTCCTAGACAAAATAAATGACTGCTTCTTGGAGCAAATGGTCCAGGATCCAATGACAGAGGGAGCTATTTTAGCTTGGTGTGAGAGGTACAGTGTTGGGTCCACTAAGAAACAGTGATCATCAAATTTGAGTTAATAACTGGACTAAAGACACTTAGGGCCATGTTTACTAAGCCGAGCTGTAGGCACAATAACTTAGTGCGCACTAAAGATAGACACACCCATTATACCCCTATGGGTGTCTCTAGCTTTGGCGCAAGACCATTTTTAGCACGTGCTAAAATGTTTGCATGCATACAGTGGCTTAGTCAACAGGGACTTAAGGAAATCTCTACTGCATTTAACTTTCAAAAGGGCAACTATGATTAAATGAGGAAAATAGTTTAAAAATTATATCTTGGAACCTCAGAACAGATGTATTCCACATATTTAAAAAGGTGGAAAGAGGAGCAACAAACAACAGGCAGAATGGTCAAAAGATGACATGAAAAAGGCTATTGGAGCCAAAAGAACATCTTTCAAAAAAATAGAAAAAGGATCTGAATGAAGAAAACAGGAAGCAGCATAAACACTGGCAAGTTAGATACAAAGTATTGATAAGGAAGGCCAAAGAGAATTTGAAAATAAACTTGCTGTAGAGGCAAAACTTCATAGTAATAACTTTTTCAGGTATATTAGAAGCAGAAAGCCTATCAGTTGGACTGTTTGATCATCAGGGCGGACAAAGTCACTCAGGAGAGACTAAGGGGTTGTTTTACTAAGCCACGGCAAAAAGTGGCCTGCGGTAGTGTGGGCATGTGTTTTTGGTGTGCGCCAAGCCAGTTTTTACCGTGTCTGGGAAAAAGTGCTTTTGCAGTAGTGTGGGCTTGTGTTTTTGGTGTGCGCCAAGCCAGTTTAACCGTGTCTGGGGAAAAGGGCTTTTTTTCAATGGACTGGGAAAGGAGCCTGCGGTAAAATTGAAACCAGCATGCGCCTATTTACAGCCTAAGCCCTTAATGCTCACCCATTGATCTAGCAGTAAGTGCTTATGTGCTACACATGTGGTGACTGGTCAGCGCGGTCCAACTGCTGATTAACGCCAGAAACACAGCGCGCGTTGTAGGAAATAAGAAAATAATTTGTCCTGGAAGTATAAGCATGCTCCAAATCTGAAATTACCGCTGGGGGGAACGCACTAGTCTGGCAGCAGTCTCGTTTTGGAGTGTGATGCATGCGTGTAGAGCCCACCGTGCCTTTGTAAAAGGGCCCCTTAATGAATTCTTTGCTTTAGTTTTTACTGAGGAGCATATGAGGATCTACCTTTGCCTTCAAGGGTGATGATACGGAAGAACAAACAAATCTTGGTGAACCTGGAAGAGGTACTGAGCCAAGCTGAGAAATTAAAGGACAGTACATCACCTGGACCAGATGGTATATACCCTACGGTACTGAAAGAACTCAAAAATAAAACTGCTAATCTACTATTACTGATCTGTAACCTGTCATTAAAATAGTCCATGGTACCTGAAGTTTGGAAGGTGGCTGATCTAACGCAATTTTTTAAAAGGGTTCCAGAGGTGATCTGAGAAATTACAAACTGCCACACAAGCCATTTCCGGGTGTTTTCTTTTTCCCCTGGAAATGGCGCATGCTTAGGGCAGGACTACAGCCAGCAGCAGCATTGGGCAGTGGTAGTCCCAGAAAAGTGAGCGGTAAGCCTGCTCCTAAATAAGGTGCCAAGCCATGAATTCCTTTATATAAAATAGAAAAAGCTTTGAATCGAATACTTTAAAATACTGGCAACCAATGCAGTATCTTCATACACTTGGAAACACTGGTAACTTTATTAAGCCTAAAAATCAATCTCACTGCCATTCTCTGCATGAGCTGGAGTTTCTTAAGATATTTAGTATTAAGTGTCAAATATAAGACATTACAATAATCTAGATGAGGTAATATTAACATTTGAACCACACAAGCAAAGGTATCTTTGGTGAAGAATGCACATATTAATCTTAGTTGTCTCAATTTCAAAAATATTTTCTTCCATAAATAATGACCTAGGACTTTGTTTCAACTGTTAAAAGCATTATTCTCTACAGTTTTGATAGTGGACGGAATTATATCTTCTTGTCTTTTAAACAACAAGGTCTTAGTTTTGTTTGGATTTAATTTCAGTTTATTCAATAGTGTCCACTTTTGTATTCTATTTATCCCATTAATAATTGTGTCCAATAAATCAGAGAATGTCAGGGACTGGTACAAGTAAATATCCGCATATGATAATAATCTTTCACCTACATTCAATTTAATTTGACCCTAAGATGACATTAAAAAAATGTAGATGACGGCAGAAAAAGACCTGCACGGTCCATCCAGTCTGCCCAAGAAGATAAATTCATACGTGCTACTTTTTTTTATTTGTACTGTCCTCTTCAGTGCACAGACCGTATAAGTCTGGCCAGCCCTATGCCCGCCTCCCAACCACCAGCTCTGGCACAGACCGTATAAGTCTGCCCAGCACTATCCCTGCCACCCACCACCGGCTCTGGCACAGACCGTATAAGTCTGCCCAGCACTATCCCCGCCTCCCAACCACCAGCTCTGGCACAGACCGTATAAGTCTGCCCAGCACTATCCCCGCCGCCCAACCACCAGCCCTGGCACAGACCGTATAAGTCTGCCCACACTAGCTCCGCCTCCCAACCACCAGCTCTGCCAGCCATTCTAGGCTAAGCTCCTGAGGATCCCTTTCTTCTGCACAGGATTCCTTTATGTTTATCCCACGCATGTTTGAATTCCGTTACCATTTTCATCTCCACCACTTCCCGCGAGAGGGCATTCCAAGCATCCACCACCCTCTCCGTGAAAAAAAAATGCTTCTATATTACTCCACAGTGTGGAGTGGAAAAAAAGCAGCAAGTTGCCAAGAAACTTTCTGAAAAAGTTCAATTTATTCACCACAAAATGTATTTATTAATGTTGATTATACATGTATAAATGCTTTTAAAGTATATATGTGGTCTATGTATTATTTATATAGTTATGTCTTTTTATGATTTATACTTATGTTCTGTAACAGTTGTTTACTCAAGCCCTGACATAGCCCTTTTTAGAAGGTTGAAACATGGTCGTGTCAGGCTTTTTATTCTTCAATTGAGAATTTTGTGGATTTTGTGTAAATAAATTGAACTTTTTCAGAAGGTTTCTTGGCGATTTGCTGCTTTTTTCACTCTGTGCTGAATTTTGTAAGTCGCCTGCCGACTTGTTTTCTTGTCACTCCATGGTGCGACTGTGCAATTCCGGTTGCTGGTTCAAAAAAGGGTGACCAAAATGATTATGAGAAAAAGCTTATGAGGTTAGGGATCGTCAGCTAGGAGAAGAGATAGCTGAGGGGGGATATGACAGAGGTCTATAAAATCCTGAGTGGAGTAGAACAGGTGAATGTGAATCAATAGTTTACTCTTTCAAAATTACTAAGATGAAGGGGCACTCCATGAAGTCACATGGTAATACTTTCAAAATAAATAGTTGAATTTTTTTTCACTCAATCTGGAACATGCTGCCAGGGGATATAGTAAAAGCAATTAGCATATCAGGGTTTTAAAATGGTTTGGACAAGTTCCTGAAGGAAAATCCATAAACTGCTATTAAGGTAGACATGGGGAAAGCCACTACTTATCCCTGGGGTCGGTAGCATGGAATCTTACTTCTTCCTGGGATTCTGCCAGGTACCGGTGACCTGGATTGGCCACTGTTGGAAGGAGAATACTGGGCTAGATTGTCTGACCCAGTATGGCAAGTTCTTATGTGCCTGTACTTCTGCCAGAACTTCTAGTTCTCGCTGAAATTGTAATCTGTCAAATAAACCCAGTTGCTAGTCCACTATTATGCTGTAAGATTGCTTGCATTTTCCACTAGTGCTTGAAGGATTTCATATTATCCACTGTCATTCACTACAACATTGCCAACTTGGTTTGGAATCATTCTAACAGGGAACTTTAAACAAATTTCCATGAAAAAATATATATTTTAAAATTTAGCTCACACTTTTTCATTACTAGCTCAAGGCATATTACATTCAGATAGCATAGATACTTCCCTTTTCCCAGCAGGCATATAATATTAGGGGCCTATTTACTAATCCACAGTAAAATTACACATTTGTACATCATTTTATGGGAGAAAGTGTATCAGGGTATTCAATATCCAAGCCAGTTACCTCAGATGCATGTTATTGAATCCCATGGAAAATGTGCTTTTGCATTGCTGCAGCTTGGAGTATAGTGTATTCTTGGATGTAGCATCACAAAGACAGTGTGTCCCAAGTTCAGCCCACTCTCTTCTAACAGGCCAGGTCACAATGCAGACATGGTGATTTGTTCCCACAGGTGAAGGAAAATGTGTACCCAGCCCCCTATGGATAGAGGGTACATTCTAGAAGGGTACAAATATACAGATTATAACTGGAGAGAGGGGTCGTAGGATCAGTCAAAAGATAGTGATTGTTTTTGGTGAGAAGGTACAGTCTGCTTCACATGTCCTATCTCACACTGGCAAGGTTTAGCAAAGCTGAGATACTAAACTGGTTGAGAAATTTCATAAAGGGAAGGAAGGTCCTCCTAAGACAGTTCTCATTCATATACAGAATGAAGTAGACATTGGTGGCACAGCAGAAAAGCGCTGAAAGTAGAGCAATGATCCTTAAAGCTGTGAAAGGATTCCTTCAGTTTATCTGCAAACACAGGGTCCCTGGTGCATGGAGCATCTGTAAGTCAGATATGGACATCTTCCTAAAGACCAGAAGCACACAATCATGCAGGATGTGAGGTGGCAATGCTATAAACCGAGGTGTCAAATGCATCATAGGCAGTTGTCTTTGCATTGGCTTTTTGATAATTACACCGAGTTGGAAATGAACGTACAGACATGTACTTAGGAGACACACTTGACAAACTTCAGTGGAACATACTAAGTCAACCAATCCGTGTGGAGCGGGAGCCCTTCTATTTGGGGGGAAGGGGGGCTATCAGCTGCCTCTCTTGTACCTCATAAAGGTTGTTAACTGGTCAAGGAATCCTTTCAGGCTCCTGAAAACATGCCTCCACCCTGCTTATACTCAGCTTACTTATGGTCAAAGCCTACACAGATTAAATACTTGGAGTGGTTATTGAAATTCTGGATCTTTCTTCCACACCATGGGCTGGGGCAAAACCCTAACTTTGGCTGAGTCATCGTGCAAGAACTAAAAACACAGAAAATAATTAAACTTTTTTTTAGGTTATACAACAACAACAACCTTATCTCACCCCCACCCCCAAATTAGCTTATTTGCATCTCTATGGCCTACTGCATTGATATCTCTTAAAGAACAGAACTATATTTGGCTACCTTCCTCTTGTGGTCTCCCTTTCCAACTTTCCTTTATCTATATGATAATAATCTTTCACCTACATTCAATTTAATTTGGCCGAAAGATGACATTTTTAAAAAATGCTTCTATATTACTCCATAGTGTGGAGTGAAAAAAGCAGCAAGTCACCAAGAAACCTTCTGAAAAAGTTCAATTTATTCACCACAAAATGTATTTATTAATGTTGATTATACTTAGCGCCTCCTACATAGGACTTGCTGTTTCCATGTTAAAACTTTGCAGTTAACACATGCTACTGACTACATTTGCACACGACCTGCATAAAGCTCTCCTATCTCTTATTTCTTTCTTTTTCACTCCCCTGAATGTAGTTTTGGTTTTTATTGTCTACTCAATTTTACACTAAGCCCCTTATTTTTTAACTGAACTTGTAAACCATTTAGATTTTTTATTAGATTGGCAGTATATCAAATAAATTGAACTTGAATATTGGAAAAGTCAATGAGTAATTTTTGAAAGGTTTTACTTTATGTCCATTCAGCAAAGCAGTAAAACCTAAACTGAGGGGACTGGAGAGTCTGCTGTGTGAAGAAAGGGCTGCACATGCTTAGAACTTTACATTTAGTTCTGAGAGAGCTGGTTCCATCCCAGCAACGTACAATGACATCACCCTGTTTGTTGACAGAAAAAATTATCACCATCTCTTGAGGTATTATTAACGTTCACTAAATAATGCAGTTTGTGAAGTTTACAGTAAGCTGTGTTATTCATTTTGCATATCAATAAGCTATTTTACTTGCTTCATAGTTCATTATTGAACATACAAAGCAATAAAAAAAATACACATTAAGTTGTGTCTCTGACAAATGGCAAATAAAGCATGTTATTACTATAATGCAGATTAGAAAATAGGGGTTAAGGGATACGTTTACTAAAGGGTGTTAAGCCCTTATCACACGCTAACAGAGTTACTGCATGAGTGCGTTAAGGTATTCTGTGGTAACATGCGTTAGGGAATTTTTCTGGGAGATGTCGTGATCTGGGCATGGAAACAATCCTGTTAGTGCATTCTTATTAATGTACGCTAGTGGGAAAACAGCTCACTTAACACTGGATCACTTAGCGCCTCCTACATAGGAGTTGCTAACTGTTCCTGTGTTAAAACCTTGCAGCTAACACATGCTAGTGACTACATTAGCGCACGACCTGAATAAAACATTCCACCACAAAGAATAGCATTACATTTGTAATTACATACATTAATATACGTGTTAACTGCAATTCCTAACACACTTTAGTAAACATATCCCTAACTTAATACCTGAAGCAACAGAGGATAAAAGTGTCTTGCTCCAAATCACAGGATTGTTAGTAGGATTTAAACCCTGGTTTACCCAGCAATCAGCTTGCTGCTCTAACCACTAGGTTATACCCTCAGCCTATCCTTCTGGAGTCTCATGCCCCTTTGCTCTAGAACATCCTTTCCATTAAACAAGGTTTCTTTCTTGTTCTCTAATAGCTTTATGGTATTTTAAAGCATCTCTTTATGGCTTCTTATTCCTTCCTTTCTTCTCTCCTCTAGGGCAGGGGTTCTCAATGCAGTCCTTGAGACACACCTAGCCAGTGAAGTTTTCAGGATAGCCACAATGAATAAGCAAAAGATATATTTGAATGCACTATCTCCATTCTATGTAAATCTATTTCGTACATATTCATTGTGGATATCCTGAAAATCTGACTGACTAGGTATGTCCCAAGGACTGGGTTGAGAAGCCCCTCTCTAGGGTATACATATTTAGATCCTTAAGTCTCATCTTATAAGGCTTTTGGCAGCTTTCTTCTAGATTATACTATAGATAGCCGTCAAAACTGCATACAGTACTGTAAAAGTGAGGTCTCACCAACGAAGTATATAATAGTATAATCTCTTCTGTTTATTAATTATGCCTTTTCCTCTGTAGTCCAGCATCCTTCCAGCTATGGCCACTACCCTGTTGCCATGTTTCACTTCACCATTTTGAAAATAGTAACTTCTCATCAATCTGATGGCTGAAGATGCATTTTTGCCAAGGTTTACTTTCAGATCACTGGCCATCCAGAAGGACTGGAAATGCTTAGGAGTGAGGTTAATTCCTATCATGGTATGTATAAAACTATCCCATGTGCAGACATTGCCCTCAAAATAACACATTTTAAGAGCAAAGAGTAATTGTTGCCAATTCTTGCCTCTTCTCTAAAGCTTGCTGTTTAGAATTGCCAAAGAGTACAAGACTCCTCTCAGCATTGCACAGGCAGTACAAACTTGGGCTCTTTAAAGGCTAGTAATACTGTTCTAACAGTGATGCTGGACACAGTGTCAATACGTAGGTATCACATGCTCATGCTCACTAACTGACAAAGAATACCAGCCTGCATATCGGCTATGATTTCCAGCTTCCCACTTAGCTTAATTTTTTGCAGCTTGTCCTCAAGGTTCAAGGTTGCATTTATTTGATTACCCACCAAAAGCAAAGCCATCAAAGTGGTATACATTACAATAATAATCTGAGAGAGGGAATAGAAATACAATATAACACCTCTATCTGCCTTCTCACTCATGCACATAGATCTGACTGTATTTCCCCTTTACTTGCTCACCCCTCAATGGCTCCCAATTCCTTTCCATGTACGATTTAAAAATTCTTACTTTAGTTCACAAAATTCTCTATTCTGGCACCCCCTCCTATCTCTCAACTCTCATTTCCCCCATGCTCCTCGCTCTTCTCTTGCTTCTTGTTTTTCTATTCCTTCGGTTCACGTTTCCTATTTAGAATCCACTCATCATTCTACACAGTTCCCTCCCTTCGGAATGCTCTTCCATATGATCTTCACTTGGAACAGTCCTTCTCTTGTTTTAAATCCTTGCTGAAGGCCAATCTGCTTAGATTAGCATTTCCCTCTTTCACCTAATCAGGGGGCCCTGGTGCTGATCTGCAGTCTGCATAATAATCTTGTTTTGTTTAACCCTTATTCTTTCACACATATTTTGTAGTTCCTTTCCTATTGTTTTTCATTGGTTTATTGTACACCACTCTGATTTGTTTGTGAAGGGCAGTATATCAAATTTTTTAAACTAATAGGAAAGAAGCAAAAGCTCTCCAAGTCTGCTGTACCTCACAGGACCCCAAGATCAACAGCAGCCCACATGCCCTATTCACAAATTACTTCATCTGCTAAAAGCTAACTGAAAGATGCATTTTTAACAGTACTTTAAATGCGGGAAGGGAAGCCTCCATACATAGTGGAATGGGAAGGGCATTGCATAGCGTAGGTCCTACTACACTGAACATCAGTTTCCAAAATGTATATGAAGGAATAAACGTTGTTGACTCAAACACATGGCCTGTGTTTGGGGTATATGGCAATAGGGACGATGACAAAAATTGAAAAGAGCCCGTATGTAAAATCTTAAACACCAACACCAAAACTTTATAGATATGATACTCCACTGTGCAATAATAGGAGGACAGGGAAGACTACCCTAGCAGATCTTCTTACTAAAGCTAGTATTTCTGATGTGAGTTGGCTCCTACCTCATTACAAAAGACTAATAGGCTTCCACACATTGCTGATGGGTTTGCCATGCTGCTGCAGCAAAAACAGAGAGTCTTTTCTCTAGATCAATAAGTCTTGACTCGGTCCTCAGGACACACCCAACCAGTCAGGTTTTCAGGATATCCACAATAAATATGCATGAGTTAGATTTGCATACAATGAAGATACTGCATGCAAATCTATCTCATGGATCGTACTGTGGCTATCCTGAAAACCCAGCTGATTGGGTGTATCCTGAAGATTAAGTTGAGAACCAATGATCTAGGGTATATAATACTTTATTTTGTACTTGTCAAACTTGGTCCACTAATGAGCTTGTTTTACTTCTTGATGTCTTTTAGAGCAAACCAGATATTGTGAAACAGTGGAGTGTTTGTGTGTAGGGGGGGGGGGGGGGGTCAGTATTGCACCCTATCTCCTAGATACCAAGATGCAGTAAAGGGGGTAACATTGCCTATCACTGCTCATGGCACACTCCCTCCCGCCCCTTTCTTAAGGGAGAGATTATTAAATAAAGCAAAGATACTTACCTGTAGCAGGTATTCTCCGAGGACAGCAGGCCTTATATTCTCACAATTGGGTAATGCGGTCCTACGTTGCCCGGTCCAGACCTTATGGCAAGCTTTACAAGAGCTTTGTGGAGCGCAAGACATGCTCCAAAACTCATGAGCGAGTGCCTTCCCATCCGCTGCAACAGTGCAGTTACTGCAGTTAAATACAACATAAAAAAGAAAAAAAACAGGACACAACTCCAAGGGAATGTGGGAGGGATTGTGAGAATATAAGGTCTGCTGTCCTCGGAGAATACCTGCTACAGGTAAGTATCTTCGCTTTGTCCATAACTCTCACAACTGGGGTATCCCTAGCATCCAGACCCAACGAAAAACAACAAAATTGGTCAACTGGGAATTGCAACGGCGAGGACAGAACGCAGAATAACCAGAAATTATTTACAAACTGAGTGAGAATGCAGCCTGGAATAGAATAAAATGGGCCTGGGGGGGGGGGGGGGGGGGGGGGGGGAGTTGGATTCTAGACACCAAACAGATTCTGTAACACTGTCTGCCCGAATCGACTGTCATGTCGAGTATCCTGCTCAAGGCAGTAATGAGATGTGAATGTGTGGACTGAAGACCATGTCGAGGACCTTGCAAATTTCTTCAATGGAGGTTGACCGCAAACCTATGTAAGCCACATTGAGCCTGCAAATAGGTGGGGGAATGTGGGATACAAATGCAATAAATAAATAAATAAATAAATAAATAGGCTACCGATGCAGCCATGACGCTTATCGTACAGCAAAGTTTAATAATCTAGATCTTTTACTGGCCCTGTGACCATTGCAGTATGAAGATGATGAAGTGTTAATGTATGTTAAATGCACCTCTTTGACCCCGAGAGTGGTAAAGCTCAGTATCCTGTTTCCAACAGTGGCCAATCCAGGTCACAAGTACCTGGAAAGATCCCAAAAAAGTACATTTTCTGCTGCTTATTCTAGAAATAAGCAGTGGATTTTCCCCAAGTCAATTTTAATAATGGTCTATGGACTTTTCCATTAGGAAGCCATCCAAACCTTTTTTAAATCCCACTAAGCTAACCACTTTTACTACATTCTCTGGCAACGAATTCCACAGTTTAAATACACATTGAGTGAAGAAATATTTTCTCCAATTCGTTTGAAATTTACTACTTTCTAGCTTCATTGCGTGCCCCCTAGTCCTAGTATTTTTGGAAAGAGTAAACAAATGATTCACGTCTACCCGTTCCACTCCACTCATTATTTTACAGACCTCTATCATACCTCCCCTCAGCAGTCTTTTCTCCAAGCTGAAGAGCCCTAGCCACTTTAGCCTTTCCTCATAGGGGAAGTTGTCCCATCCCCTTTATCATTTCCGTTGCCCTTCTCTGTACCTTTTCTAATTCCACTATGTCTTTCTTGAGATGCAGTGAACAGAACTGAACGTAATATTCACAGTGCAGTTGCACCATGGAGTGATACAAAGGCATTATAACATCCTCATTTTTTTCCATTCTTTTCCTAATAACTTTCTATTTGCTTTCTTAGCGGTTGCCGCACATTGAGCAGAGTGTTTCAACATATCATCAACAATGACGCTTAGATTCCTTTCCTGGCCAGTGACTCCTAATGTGGAGCCTTGCATTACATAACTATAATTTGGGTTCCTCTTTCCCACATGCATCACTTTGCACTTGCTCACATTAAACATCATCTGCCATTTAGATGCCCAGTCTCCCAGTCTCGTAAGGTCCTCTTGTAATTTTTCACAATCCTCTCGCAATTTAACAACTTTGAATAACTTTGTGTCGTCAGCAAATGTAATTTTTGTGTCATCAGCAAATGTAATTACCTCACTAGTTACTCCCATCTCTAGATCATTTATAAATATGTTAAAAAGCAGCGCTCCCAGCATAGACCCCCGGGGAACCCCACAATCTACCCTTCTCCATTGAGAATACTGACCATTTAACCCTACTCTCTTGTTTTCTACCTTTTAACCAGTTTTTAATCCACACTAGGACACTACCTCCTATTCCATCACTTTCCAATTTCCTCTGGAGTCTTTCATGAGGTACTTTGTCACACGCCTTTTGAAAATCCAGATACAGACCACTTGTAAATTATCCACCCGATTGACTGTACATAAAAGTTCTATACAAACTCAGAAAATGGGATTGCCATTGGCAATGCACTGTGTATGCTATGGGCATTCTTTCAATGAGCTGCTGTGTGCTGCTTTGCAACAGACTGCACCACTGTGAAGAGGAGGGGGATCATTGGAAGATTCTACTCCAGCAACAGCAAAAATGTTGTTTTTTTTAAATCTTAACTCACTAGAACCAGTAAGTTTGAATATCTGTGTGGAATGGTGTAATTTTATATGAATGTCTGCCTTAGACTTTTGATGTGCTGAGATTTCTCAACTGTCTGTACTGTTTAATTAATATCAAGCCACTGACTGGAGGAAGCAAGTGAAAAAATCTGATGTCACTAGTTAAGAGGAGCAGCCATTTTGTAGCACTGTGAGAGTCACTCTTCAGCAGCTAAGTTATATGGCGCTGTTAAGAGAAGTAAGCTGAGAAGTTATTTTGAGTTGTTGATTTATTTTTATGTGCTTTGAGCTTCATCTTTTAACATTTTTCAACAGCCCCAGTATTGTGGACCCTGAAGCAGCAGTGTGAAACGCTGGCCATCTTTGGTCCAGGGATCTCGATTGTGAAGAGAAAGCTGGCTCGAAGACACAGGATCTTCTTAAGATAAATGCATTATATGTAGTTCTTTTTGAAGCACTGAGTTTCTTGCTCTATATATGCTCTTTTGGGCATTGGACATTTAAAATGATTGCAATGATTACAAAAGATTTTTTTAGCTGATGATGAGGAGTAAAACCAAAACTGATACAGCTCTAAAGGTCTGCAGACCTGGAGCTCTTTGAGGCTTTTTTTTCTTCCAGCCTAATTATCTGCTTTATATTGTACTATATATTCTCCATTTGTTTTTACATATTCAGTGGATATTATTATTTGAGTTAAAGAAAAACATTTGCCATCTATATTATTAGTATCGTCATGCTGCTCTGGTGTTTGTTTTCCTTTACTTTAGAGTTTTTAAACTATTTTATAAATTCCTGGTATTTTATTGATTCCTATGAAGTATTGACTCCTAACCATAAGCAACCCTGAAAATCAAAAGCTCTAAGGATTTCTCTGCAACTTGCAATTTGGCATTTCTGATTTGAACTTTAAAACCAGACCAGTCAGCTTTAGATTCCTGCCTCATAACAAATAAACTCTATAAAAGGCACTAGACTGAGACAAACTTTAAGAAATCTGTCTACTATATGAGGGCATTAACTATGTTCACAGGCTTGGCCCAAGAAAACTATTCTGTATTGCAATGATATCACAATAACTGTATGGGTGTTTCTTACTCAAATTTGCATTTCCCTCTAAGGTATGTTTATCAGTATCCAAGCAAGTTTCATATGCAAAATCTTTTCATCCAAAATATCCTTAGTATTATAATCTCTTCCATCCCCACTGATTACACAATGAGGATTGGTTTTAAAAGGGCAATTTTGAACAGGACTTGTAGGCTTCTCTTTTCTAACACTCCAATGTTTTCTGTTTACATTTACAGTGCAGTAGGTTATGAGTTCGCTCAAGACTTCCTAGTCTTAGGAGTGAAAGAAAACAATACTTTCTTTAGAAAGTTCAAACTACTGAATTAAAAACTTTGCTACTGATAACTTACAAATGCCAAGTTTAAAATTAAAAGCTTGTATTTGATTTAAAGTAAGAAGATGAAATTATAGCAAAGTCAGCTGTTAAGGCAGCATGCTATAAGCAAGTGACACTAAAAGATTTCACATTCTGGGTAAGGCAGGTGCTTTGAGCCCAAATTAGAATGATTAACAACACTGTTAGTGCACATACAACAGGCAGTCCTAGGCTGAGAAGAATTCCTCAATATACTTGCAGAAGTAACAGATACAGAGCTTGTCATGATACCTGAGACAGCCTTTCACTATTTTGCAATTAGAAACCTTATGGATCACCAGGAAAAACAGACTATAAATCCTGTACACCAGTATTCATTTACTTTGTGACTAGTTAAGTCCCTGAATAAACAGAATGTGAGCTTTATAATGATAAAATTTGTGCCTCTAGGGTCTGGCATTTATTGCTGTTCCTTTCACCAGGGCATCAATTATCAGTGAACCTCTGTTGGTTATCATTAAGTATAAGATAAACAGAATGCCAATCAGAATCCAACTGGCTGAAATAAAATGCATCAATTTCCTAGAAATGCACAGTTTTTTGAAATTTCAATGATATTGCTCAGAATACTTGTGTCAACTGATTTTTTCACAAATACGCCATGAAATAAGTCCGTAAACAATAGTTTCATACAAACAGCATTAAAAATCACTCTGAACACAGCATTTACTGTTAACGTTCTGTCCAGGTCAAAGCCTCAACACTGCTTCAGTACATCCAGACAGTGCAATAACAAAGTCAATGTCCCACTGCCCTGAAATTACTCCTGTAATAATTAACAAGTATCATACCTCACGAACACAAAACTATGGATATGGCTTCTTCTTATCTTCATAAATTGCATCCCTGGGACTTACGCTATTATGCATGCATATATTTTCCCACATAATTAATGAGGGTACAAAATCACATAACTTAGCAAAACTTGCCCCAAAGGGTACCACATCTTCCAAGGCTCCCCCTGACTCTGTCTGGACTTCACAAGCCTCAACTCATCCATTTCTAAAGGCAGGAGTGATGCTCAATTAATCCTGCCTTCAACAACAAACCCTCCCCTTGGACACCTCCCCAATATCCCCTCCGATCCCTCCCCCCGCCACACACACACACACTCCTTTAGAGGCAGAAGTGATAGGGCCCAGCACTGAATTATCTAAGACTACTGTGCTCTCGGGCCAGATTTTTTTTTTTAATGCTGATCGTCACCAGCTGGTAGGTTATTAAGTCTTAATAACTTACCTTCTGTCAGTAAATCAGAAGCACAACTTACCCTCTCCTAACACAACCATATGGGATTCTTTTAACACAATAACAAAGGAGGGCCTTCACAAAATCCTGAGACCTCCAACTTGCTCCCTTGGGCCCCTGCCCGTCAAAGATAGTGAAGCAAGCAAGCAGGGGCCTCATAGAAGAGGCACAAAAATAGTGAACTTCTCTCTTTCTAATGGGCAACTACCAACAGCATTAAAAAGGACAGTGGTGTATCCTCTGCTAAAGAAGAACAATCTTGACCAAGACCAGCTTGAAATTTATTGGCCAAATGATCTGTGAGGTATTACAAAGATCGATATTGTTGTCTATTCTGTTTACCATCTACCTCAAGTCGCTAGCCAAGCTGATTCGGTTGATGGATACTCAGTTCTACATCTATATGGATGGCATGCAGATACTCGTACTTGTTAAACCAAACTTACCTAAAGCCCTGACTACCTATTTAACAGCAATTCATGAATACACTAACAACAACAAACTTTGCCTGAAACCACTGTGCTCCTGTGGGTCCCTAACACATATATGACACCAAACTTCCTTCTGGGAGCTACGAACTCCCCCTTAAATCACAGATTAGAAACTTTGGAGTACAGACAGACTCAACACTTATGCTGATGATCCCCTAAATCCTAGCAACAACTACACTGTCTCTCTCCATACATCAAGAAGGCAAATTTTTTCACAGTGGTTCACCCATAACATCATCAAGGCTAGATTAAAGGTTTGACCACAAAGAGTCTGCACCAGTTCCAACTGATTCGGAAGTTTTTGACACCATTTTTGACTTATTTAGTATAATTCCCAGATGACTGTTCTGGCTTCTTGTTGATTATTACCCGCTTGGAACTGTAAGGTGGTAGCGGGATATAAGCCGTGAAGTTAATGTTGATGCTTCTGCATGATTGACAGAAAGGTTGTACGTGACATGATCACATCACACTATTCCTGCAAAATCTTTACTGTCTACCAGTACAATACAGAGCTAAATTTAAAACACTATTTTTGATCTTCAAGGATCTTTAAAGGAAATGATAGAAAATACAGGATTTCCTTCTACACACCTCCAAGGTCATCAAAGTCCTCCCAAGGAATATCCACAACCACACACTATCCAGAGGAAATCATAAAATGGGACGCCTAGCAACAAGCCTTCTCCAGAGTAGCCCCCACACTCTGGAATGCAATCCTAGAAAATCTTGTTCTAAGCAAAGCCTTTCTTTACTTCACGAAGCAGGTGAAAGCTTGGCTCTTCTCCCAAGCCATTAATCAAAGAAGAAACTAGTTAGTCACACCTACAAGAACTAACTGCACATGCTATAGCAGGACTTGCTTATCCATTTCTACTCTAGGTGGAATCATTTTCCTGCAACTTCTCTGACATCATGTGCAATTTTTCCTTAAGTCCGCCACCCTTATTTCTATCTACATAAGTACATAAGTAATGACCAAGGGTCCATTGAGCCCAGCATCCTGTCCACGACTGCGGCCAATCCAGGCCAAGGGCACCTGGCAAGCTTCCCAAACGTACAAACATTCTATACATGTCATTCCTGGAATTGTGGATTTTTCCCATTTAATAGCGGTTTATGGACTTGTCCTTTAGGAAACCGTCTAACCCCCTTTTAAACTCTGCCAAGCTAACCGCCTTCACCACGTTCTCCGGCAATGAATTCCAGAGTTTAATTACGCGTTGGGTGAAGAAACATTTTCTCCGATTTGTTTTAAATTTACTACACTGTAGTTTCATCGCATGCCCCCTAGTCCTAGTATTTTTGGAAAGCGTGAACAGATGCTTCACATCCACCTGTTCCACTCCACTCATTATTTTATATACCTCTATCATGTCTCCCCTCAGCCGTCTCTTCTCCAAGCTGAAAAGCCCTAGTCTCCTTAGTCTTTCTTCATAGGGAAGTTGTCCCATCCCCGCTATCATTTTCGTCGCCTTTCGCTGCACCTAACTCCTATTATTCTATGTCCATATATTCCACCTCCGTTTATACCCTATACTGTTTATTAAGATGTTTTAATGTGTAATATGTTGACATTGTAAGTAGTATATTATGCCATAATGTGTACTGTTATCTGAATATATTTATTGTATGTTCGGCTTATTCTTACAGTATACCACCTTGGGTGAATTTCTTCAAAAAGACAGTAAACAGACCCTAAGAAATAAATAAAACATAATATAAGTTTGATCTGGCTTAACATGGTTTCCTGGGCAGCACATTTTATTAGCATTTATCAGCTGTGAAAAATACGTACATTTTTTCCTGTGGTCCACCAGACTACTAGCTTGTTTTGCTGAGCACTTGGCAAACCAGTTGTCACCAAGCAAAACAGTGACTTCATTGGTGTGGACAAGTTTTCCAGGCATAAAGGCAAGAGGTCCAAACGGCACCTGTCAACGTCAAACACCTCAAGTTAGAATTGTAACTAGTAAAAAAATTAGACAAGTAAGTTATCTTATTATCAAACCAAATCTGACCAAAAGGATTATGGTGCCCCACTGAAAAAGAGGAGGAAACAGGTTTAACAAATCTTTCAGAACAATTCTAAAGCCAAAATGAATAAATAAGTGATTGCTCTGTAAATCTGTTAGATGCTGATCAGTGATGCAAAATTAATACAGCTTGACAAAATTATCTGGAGCATGATGCACTGTGAGAACTAAGTTTAATCACAGAGCATATGATAAAGATCATAAAGGGATGTAAGAATGGAGCTATATGCCCAGCTCTCAATTAACTGTTGGTGTAATGAAGGTGAGACTGAATAATGAACACCATTCAGAAAAGGTAGTGGTTTTCCAAACTTAATGATAAGGTTTAGCAAAGCTTTATCTGAATCAAATAGGTTTCAATGGAACTTTGGAAGGCTAAGTGCTTTGAAAATATGCCTCTCTGTGTACTCTCATTACCCTCTTTTTACTTACAATGTAAGATCTCAAAGGAATTGACCTTTCAGCCTAGATCTGTTTAATAATACGCTATACAATAAAATGAAGATACTTACCTGTAGCAGGTATTCTCCGAGGACAGCAGTCTGATTGTTCTCACACGTGGGTCGACGTCCGATTCGGACGGCATTTTGCAAGCAAAATATGAAAAAAAAACTTTGCCAGAGTCTTCTGGCGTGCGAACTGCATTCACCCCATATGCGAGGATGGGACTTCCCGCCCGTGGCGCGAGCGTGCTTCTTCAGTTTCATCAAAAAGCATAAATAGAAACCAACAATAACAACTCCAAAAGGGAGGTGGGCGGGTTTGTGAAAACAATCAGCCCGCTGTCCTCGGAGAATACCTGCTACAGGTAAGTATCTTTGCTTTCTCTGAGGACAAGCAGGCTGCTTGTTCTCACATGTGGGGTACCCCTAGCACCCAGGCTCACTCAAAACAATGAACATTGGTCAATTGGGCCTCGCAACGGCAAGGACATAACATAGATTGATCTGAAACCATAAACAACTAACTGAGATTGCAGCCTGGAACAGAACAAAATGGGTCTAGGGGGGTGGAGTTGGATTCTAGACCCTGAACAGATTCTGCAGCATCGACTGCCCAAACCGACTGTCACACCGGGTGTCCTGCTGGAGGCAGTAGTGAGATGTGAATGTGTGGACTAGTGACCACGTTGCAGCCGTGCAAATCTCTTCAATGGAGGCTGACCTTAAGTGAGACACTGACGCTGCCATGGCTCTAACATTATGAGCCGTGACATGGCCCTCTAGAGTCAGCCCAGCTTGGACATAAGTGAAGGAAATGCAATCTGCTAGCCAATTGGAGATTGTGCATTTTCCGATGGCGACTCCCCTCCTGTTGGGGTCGAAAGAAACAAACAACTGGGCGAACTGTCTGAAGGGCTTTGTCCGCTCCACATAAAAGGCCAATGCTCTCTTGCAGTCCAAGGTATGCAAACTGCTTTCGCCAGGGCAGGTATGAGGACGGGGAAAAAATGTTGGCAAGACAATTGACTGGTTCAGATGGAACTTCGACACCACCTTCGGCAGGAACTTAGGGTGCGTGCCTAGGACTACTCTGTTATGATGAAACTTGATATAAGGTGCATGCACTACCAAGGCCTGAAGCTCACTGACCCTACGAGCTGAAGTAACAGCCACCAAGAAAACGACCTTTCAGGTCAAGTACTTCAAATGGCAGGAATTCAGTGGCTCAAAAGGAGCATCCATCAGCTGGGTGAGAACGACTTTGAGATCCCATGACACCGGTGGAGGTTTCACCGGAGGCTTTGACAAAAGCAAACCTCTCATGAAGAGAACAACTAAAGGCTGTCCAGAGATAGGCTTACCTTCTACACAGCGATGATAAGCACTAATCGCACTAAGGTGAACTCTTACGGAGTTGGTCTTGAGACCAGACTCTGACAAGTGTAGAAGGTATTCAAGCAAGGTCTGTGTAGGACAAGAAAGAGGATCTAGGGCCTTGCTGTCACACCAGATGGCAAACCTCCTCCATTTGAAAGAGAAATACCTCTTCGTGGAATCTTTCCTGGAAGCAAGCAAGACTCAGGAGACAGCCTCTGAAAGACCCAAGGAGGCGAAAACTAAGCTCTCAACGCCCAGGCCGTGAGAGCCAGAGACTGGAGGTTGGGATGTAGAAACAACCCCTCGTTCTGGATGATGAGGGTTGGAAAACACCCCAATCTCCACAGTTTCTCGGAGGACAACTCCAGAAGAAGAGGGAACCAAATCTGACGCAGCCAGAAGGGAGCAATCAGAATCATAGTTCCGCAGTCTTGCTTGAGTTTCAGCAAAGTCTTCCCTACTAGAGGTATGGGAGGATACGCATACAAAAGGCCTGTCCCCCAATGCAGGAGAAAGGCATCTGACGCTAGTCTGTCATAGGCCTGAAGCCTGGAACAGAACTAAGGGACCTTGTGATTGATCTGAGTGGCAAAAAGATCCACCGAGGGGGTGCCCCACACTCGGAAGATCTTGCAGAGAATGTCCATGATCAGTGACCACTCGTGAGGTTGCATTATCCTGCTCAACCTATCGGCCAGACTGTTGTTTACGCCTGCCAGATAAGTGGCTTGGAGAAACATGCTGTGATGGCGAGCCCAAAGCCACATCTGGATGGCTTCCTGACACAGAGGGTGAGATCCGGTGCCCCCCTGCTTGTTGGTGTAATACATGGCAACCTGATTGTCTGTCTGAATCAATATAATTTGGTTCGACAGCCGATCTCTGAAAGCCTTTAGAGCGTTCCAGATCGCTCGCAATTCCAGGAGACTGATCTGAAAACCTTTTCGCTGAAAGGACCAAGCTCCTTGAGTGTAAAGCCCATTCACATGAGCCCCCCACCCCAGGAGGGATGCATCCGTCATCAGCACTTTTTGTGGCTGAGGAATTTGGAATGGACATCCCAAGGTCAAATTGGTCTGAATCGTCCACCATTGCAGAGAATTGCGGAAGTTGGTGGACAGTTGGATCACATCCTCTAGATCTCCCGTAGCTTGACACCACTGGGAGGCTAGGGTCCATTCAGCTGATCTCATGTGAAGGCATGCCATGGAAGTTACATGAACTGTGGAGGCCATGTGTCCCAGGAGTCTCAACATCTGCCAAGGCGTGATCTGTTGAGACGCTCGTACTAAGGACACTAGGGACAGGAGGTTGTCCGCCCTTGCCTCTGGAAGATAAGTGTTCAATAGAGCTCCAATGAATTCCAATTCTTGAACTAGGGTGAGATGGAACTTGGAATACTTTATCACAAACCCCAGTAGCTCTAGCACCTGAAGTCTTTCGCATGGACTGCTGAGCGCATGTCTTCGAGGTGCTCTTTACTAGCCAATTGTCGAGATAAGGGAACACATGTACCCCCAAATCTGCGTAGCGACGCTGCGACTACCGCTAGGCACTTTGTGAACACTTTGGGCGCGGACGCCAGACCAAAGGGCAGTACACGTACTGAAAGTGCTGTGTTCCCAGCCGAAACCGAAGATACTTCCTGTGAGCTGGAAGTATCGAGATATGTGTGTAAGCATCCTTTAAGTCCAGAGAGCATAGCCAATTGCTCTTTTCAATCATGGGAAGGAGGATGCCAAGGGAAACCATCCTGAACTTTTCTCAAACCAGAAATTTGTTCAGGCCCCTTAGGTCTAGGATGGGACGCATCCCCCGTCTTTTTCTGCACAAGGAAGTACCTGGAATAGAATCCCAGCCCTTCTTCCCCTGGTGGAACGGGTTCGACCACACTGGCCTTTAGAAGGGTGGAGAGTTCCTCTGCAAGTACCTGCTGTAAGAATGAGCTCCCAGTGGGCAATTTAGAGGTTTGGATTTCAGATTGAGGGTGTATCCTAACCGTACAATTTGAAGGACCCACCAGTCGGAGGTTATAGGAAGCCACCCTTGGTGAAAAAATATCAACCTCCCTCCAACTGGCAAGTCGTCCGGTACGGACATTTTTACTGAGGCTATGCTTAACTGGAGCCAGTCAAAAGCCCGTCCCTTGTTTTTGCTGGGGAGCAGTATGGGCCTTAGACGCACACTGTTGACGAGAATGAGTGCGCTGGGGTTGAGCCTGGGCAGGCTGCCGAGAAGTAGGAGTGTACCTTCGCCTAGCATAGGAATAGGGAGCACTCCTCTTCCCTCCAAAATACCTCCTAAATGAGGAGACAGTAGCAGAAGACGCCCGGCGGGAGAAAGAATCCATAGCATCATTATGCTTCTTGATCTGATCAACAAGATCCTCTACTTTTTCTCCAAAAAGGTTGTGCCCCCGGCAAGGAACATCCGCCATCCACTGCTGGACAGAATGATCCAGGTCAGAGACACACAGCCATGAGAGTCTGCACATCACTATACCTTGAGCAACGATCCTGGATGTCACGTCAGAAGTGTCAAAAGTACCCCTGGCCAGAAACTTGCAACACGCCTTCTGCTGCCTGACCACCTGGCGAAAAGGCTCGGCCAGCTCCGTAGGGAGTGCATCAACCAAACTGGACAGTTGACATATCGAGTCCCGCAAGTGGACGCTCATGAAGAGCTGGTATGACTGGATCTTGGCAGCGAGCATAGCGGCCTGATACGTCTTCCTCCCAAAAGAATCAAGAGTCCTAGCTTCTCTGCCTGGGGGCACCGAAGCAGTCTCTAGTACTCCTGGCTCTCTTGAGGGCGGAGTCCACCACCATGGAATTGTGTGGTAACTGAGACCTCATCAACCCAGGTTCACCGTGGATCTGATACTGGGATTCAGCTTTTTTCGGGACCGCGGGGCCAGACACAGGGGCTGACCAGTTTCGCATAAGGACTTCCTTCAGAACCTTATGCAGAGGAACTGTCACAGCCTCTATAGGTGGAGAACAATAATCCAGAACATCAAGCATCTCAGTCCTGGGCTCATCCTCAACCTCCACAGGGAATGAAACAGCCGCAGCCATTTCCCAGACAAAAGAGGAGAAGGACAGACTCTCCGGTGGAGATAGTCTCCTTTCTAGCGGAGGGGAAGGATCAGAGGGAATCCCAAAGGACTCATCAGAAGAGAAGTACCTGGGATCTTCATCTGACTCCCACGAGCACTCCTGTTCAGTGTCAGATAAAACCTGAGTTAACGTGCTTCGACACTGGACCTGCCACGAAGCCGAGGAACGATGTCCTCTATGGCGATGTCGAGAGGCCGATGCCTGGTCCAACTACGGTGAAGCTCCCTCCACCGACATCGAAGGGAAGTTGACCTGGGTGGCAGCCGACGTCGATGCCGTTCGGGGACCTCGCCACAGGTAAAGGGCCAGACACCGCTGCAGCAGATGGTAGAGAAGGCGCAAGCACCCCGACACCGAAGCTGACAGACGTAGCAGTCCCTCCAGGAAACAAGGCCTGGATGCGCTTGTCGAGAGCCGCCTTCGGAGAAGGCTGTGGGGTCAGTGGGACAGGCGGTGTCAGAATCCGTGGAGGTGCAGGAGCAGGTATAGGGCTACTGGGAGACCGACGCATCGGCACCTCCTGTATCGAGGGTGAGCGATCCTCTCGGTGCCGACTCTCTCGATGCCCCAGAGCTCCCGGTACTGTGCATTGAAGGAGAACAATGACGTTGCTTCTTCACCTTCGCTCGACGCCCATCATCGAGACTCCTCGGTAATGATGAAGAGGACGTGGAATCCTCACATCTCCTCGGGGCTTGCTCCGACGAAGGTCGGTCCCGGGGGGCCTGCATAACAGGAGGCCTCGAGGCAGGTGGAGACCCACTTGATGCCTCACTGCTCCCAGCACGAGTTGGTCTCACAGTAGCCATTACCTCTCTTCCCGACGTCGATGCTCCCTTCGACGTCGACACAGACGACCTCTGTACCGATGCCCATGGACCGGACTGAGCCCCAAAAGGTTTTTCTCATTGGGCTTCTTGAGACGCTTGGGTCTGTTTCTTCATATGAAGACACAGACTATAAGCGGCTGGGCTATGGTCAGGCCCAAGGCACTGGATACACCAAGTGTGGCTATCGGTACCTGAGATCGTCCAGTTGCACCGCTTGAAGCCGCTGGGTGTCTTCGATAACATGGAAGGCAAAACGGCTTCGGCAAGATCAAAAAACGCGATTGTGCCTAAAATACAGAAAAAGGCACAAAAGGAAAAGGGGAATACCCGACTGCGCGGCCTAAAGGCCAGCCACGACGAAAAAGAAAGAAAACTTAAAGTGGGGAAAAAGCTAAACTGAAACTACGAGAACCTAATTTTTTTTTTTTTAAATCTTTAAAGAAAAAAATAATGTTAGCGAACAAATCGCAGACAGTGAAGACTCTTCCTGGGCCTGAAGAGGAGCAGAAACGAAAGCTGCCGCACTTCAACGCAGAGAAAGAAAAACTGAAGAAGCACGCTTGCGCCACGGGCGGGAAGTTGTCTGCATTCTGGCAAAGTTTTTTTTATATTTTGCTTGCAAAATGCCGTCCGAATCCTGGGCCGATGCAGACGTCGACCCACATGTGAGAACAAGCAGCCTGCTTGTCCTCGGAGAATGGGGTTTATAATGAAGAACCACACTGTTTTGAGTGAATTCCTTCAAACAGGCGGTAAATAAATCCTAATAAATAAATAAATAAAATACAATGCAATTGCTTACTTGTATCAGGAGTCCTCCACATATGGCAGGATAAATTAAGAACTCAAGTAGGTGATGTCATCCAACAGCACTCAGAAAGAGTAGTCTTCTCAGAGCTCAGAACTAGGAAAGGTTTCCAGGCGTGTGTACCTGTTCCCATGCATTGATACCCTGCACTGGTACCTCAGTTCTCTGTAGCTTAGTTTCAATTCTCAAAGAGGTGGGAAGAATCGTGTCTCTGATTTATCTTGCTCCCTACAGAGAACCCGTTACAGGTAAGCTAATTTGCTTTCTTTGTCAACAAATGGGATGAAATCAGCCCAAGTGGAGACTCCCTCGTTGAGGGTTACTTAGGGATCCTAGATGTTCATTCCTGCTTTGGAGTGAGTCAGTAATCACTGTTAAGGTCAACTTATGAATAATCGGTATCATCCTCTGGAATGTGAGAGTTGAAGCAGCTACGCAAAGATTTTTCATTGCTGCCTGTTCAAAGGTAGGTCCTTTCTGATGCATGACTCAGGCAGTAGTGAGATGTAAAAGTTTGCAAAGACCAAGATGCTGCTTAATAGCTTTAATCTAAAGAGACTGATCTTTAAATGGGCTAATAGTATTACCATAGCCCTGATCTACTTTACCTTGAATTCAGAGGCTCACCTCATTATAATAAAAGTCAATATATCCTAATGACCAGAAATGATGATACCCAGGTTGTTCAGGTCAGACACTATAAAAAGCTCTGTTGACTTCTGGTCATGTTCTGTTCTTTATAAAAAGAACGACTTGAGAATATATTGTCACTCCAAGTATGAAGAGACTTTTATCCTTGGCGAGAATAGGTTTCAAGCAGAAGTTTGGCAGATTTTTTTTTTTGCATTTCCAAAGGCCTTTATTAATATTGCTTGAAAAAAGTGCACAGAATGTATTTGTGTACATAAAACTGTAATAAATGTTCTAACACACGATAACTTCAAAGGGCATTGCTACAATAAACTCAGCTATAAGATTCAAAATCGTTCAGAACTTAAACTTCCATATTATTTTTTTGTAACAATTCTATCTAGAAAGTTTTATATTGGTTTCCAAATATGTTGCAGGTACCTGACAGTATCAGTTCTATCTGCTACTGCCATTTCAAGTTTTTCAGACTGCAACACCGCCTTCTGCCAGAAGTGCACATTTAAAATGTGTCCGGTTTTCCAATATTAAAGAATATCCTTCATTGCTCTGGACAAAAGAATATCTAAAAGCTAGGCATGAGATTCCAAAAGTGACCCTTATAGTATGCTTGACAGCAAAGGAGTGGACCATAGACAGCTGTAAGATATTTTTGATCAGTGTCTAAACTTCTGTCCAAAAAGAATAGATGTGAACAATAAAGAGTGTGTGCCAATATACCAATTACGTGCCCAACAGATGGAAAGATCAGCTCTATACATTTTATGAAGAGACCATAGCACACAATGATGAACAAAGTACAGTGACTTAATATAGTTAGTAGAGGTTAAAGTCTGTGTTCCCAAAGTTCTACTGACAAAGCTGTGATAGTCTCAATATAACAAACCTTAAGAGAGATGGCATTTGAGCACTATCTGTTGTTGGCAATGATTTCTTCTATGCAGTGATTTAATTTTATCCATCTGAAGTAGTGATGTGATGGTAGGATGTGTTGCAATTTTATAGTTGCAGAACATTTCAACTTTGTTCCATCAACTAAATCTGACTAAGAAGCCAAATTCCTTTAGCATCCCGACACTGCCAGTAGATGCTAGGGTTAATTTTAATCCAAGGACTGAACCCTAAAGAAATGTAGAAGGTGAGATGACAAAGATCCTCCATTTTTTTAACTAAATCTTTTAAACACATAACAGGTGTCTCTACGAACAGGGTTCTTATTAACGTACAGAAGTACAGCCATACCCACTGCCAAATATATGGGAACCGGTTGCCATAAACTTTGTTTTATTTATAACAGATAAGCGTATTATCAACAGTACATCCTGACAGAATATGAAAGTGTTATGATACAAATATAGAAGGCAGAGAACAAAACACCAATGTAATTGATCTTTGAAATTAACATTTTTATTGTTTCCAGTTTTCCCCACCAAAAACAGTGAAGTAGAAACCACCTATGCCCTATATCTTTAACCTTTTGCAATGCCTTTGAAACTATTATCCACTGTTTCCATAATACCTGTGTAAAAATTAATCCCCAAATATTTACTGGAGATATGGGACCACATTAGATTTTGCTCAGTGGCAATGGCAGAACTACTGACTGGTTGCTGTGAAATTCTGATACTATCTTAGGTAGAAATTTAGGATGGGTGCTAAGTACTATCCTACTTGTGAAAACTACATACATGCCACTCTTGAAGGAATGCTGGTTGCCTGTGACTAGTTTCACTATTACGCATACGATTTATTACACCTGGGAACTACAATTTCTATCCCACTAGATTGCTCTGTATATACAGGACTGGATTCTTAGACCTAGTCAAACTGTCCTTTGATGATCCCTCTCCTCTGGAATTTTCGCCTGGGGACAAGTGAAGAGACCACAATCGGATAAACAACAGAGCCGAAAGGTACATCAAGACACAGTAAACATGTTGGAAGATCTTGAAAATATATCCCAGAGGTGCAACCTAAGGTTTAAAGGAATTCAAGAGACAGAGCAATATAAGGATTGTGTGCAAGTAGTAACCAAAATTTACAATTTCCTGCTGCTTGAAAATGGATCTGATACAAAGGCCACAGTACACCGGACTGTTAAGTTGGAAAAGGTCAATAAAGTTTGGGCCTGCACAAGGATACTGCTCCATGTGACAGTATGGCATGTTTCCATGAATACACTGTAAAATAACAAGTCTTGCGCAAAGCACGTATCCAGAAAGAGATCTTGTGGGCCAATTGTAAAATGCAAAACACCAGGACTTGGCAAGAGCAGCATTGCAAAAGATTAGATGAAGTGACTCGGTATTTACAATCAGTGAATTATCATTATTATACTTTGTTTACTAATTACTGTTGCGAATGTAAGAAGGTAGAAAGGCACCGAAGAATTGGGCTGCAATAATTTGCCGGTATGTGGCAAGAATTTGAAGCCCTCGCAGGATACATCATCAAATAATGACTGGTAAAGAGTGCCAGTCACATGCTCTAAATCTCACCAAAGACATGTGAGCCAAACTGGAGATACAACTACAATGCTTTGCAGATTTCCCAATGCATGAGACTGTGCATGTCTCTTTGATGCATATTATGGTGAGTAAGCATGACTTGAAGAGAAAGTGTGTTTTTAAAAACCTTGATTTTCATTAATGGCCGTGTGCTAATATTGCCATTTTTTTTTATTACCACAAATGCACTTGTTGCCACCTACTTTGTAGACCATAAGGGCAATGCAGATGTGCTAACTGGTTAGCTCAGGAATGCTCACCCTCCTCCCTTGACATGCCCCCTCAAAAAAAAAAAAAAAAAAAAGATTATATTTATCGCATGGTTAGCATGCGCACATAGCTAAACTACCACAGAACTCTTCAGTGCATCGCGTGTTAGCACCTAACACAGCTTAGTAAAAGGGCCCCTTAGTGCTGTGGACTCTTATTCCCAAATTCCTACCCTGACCAATTTATAGCAGGTTCAGTGAGTACATTAAGAACACTGTGTTGTAGCAAAAAAAAAGTGTTTTGGTTATTGAAACGTTTTGTAATGAGTTTTATTTCTATTGGTTACAGATGGGGTAGGATATCTGAGTCAAAGAGTAGATTTGGACGTAAGGTAAAACATTGCCCCCTTTATCAATAAAGGGACAGACTCCCTTCCAAGCAAGTTGCTCGGCTAGAGGAAGTGGAAATTTCTACAGCTGTGGTTGTATCATGCAGACATATAAACAGGTAGTTTACGCTATATGGAGGAATCCAGGAAGCCACGTGACTTGAGTTGGGTGTAGCCATGCCAGTAGTGGCCTCTCTAGGAAAAAAGATGGTGAGCTCAAAATAATACACTAGATTCAGACTAGCTCAGATTCTGGCAGGAATGAGCAGGGGGAAGTGAATCTAAGATTGCTTAGCTCATTTCATAGAGGGCAGCCAGCTGAAAAGCATAGGTATTTTGCTTGAGAGCAAAGTGCTCCTCACTCTATGTGGCCTTCATTTCCAAGAAATGGCTTGTTCTTGTACTGAATTTGGCAGTCTAGAGAGAGAAGAGAGGAATGTGACAAAAACAGTCACAAGCTGCCCATTTTATGCCCAGTCTGCAACAAAAATATGGGCCTCAGATAGTTACAAAATAAAATCATGTTGAGGGACTTACTAACTATAACTAGTTCCTTTTAAAACTCTACTTTAATACTCACACCTGTATACATCAGGAATCAAGTAGTGAATGTGGGTGGGTGTGGTAGCAATTGTATAGCAAGATGTTTGTTTTTGTTTTTTTTTTTGGGGGGGGGGGGGGGGCCTAGACACTGACACTATTTTGGTAGCCCCAGTGCAGACAGAGGAAAAAACCACCGAAAAGATATGTGCATGGACAGAGTTACAGAGGTACAAACCTTGACAGACTGGCCCAAGTTTTAAAATAATAGGTTTATGATGGGATTTATTTGTCATAATAATAACAACAGTAGCAGAAGTAATTTAAAAATTTCATTATCCTCTCCATCTGCTGCGCTCAGTATTTCAGCAAAAGATTTACAAACCTGTATTTTGAAATTCAAGTATTAATGCAAACTAAAAGAATCTGTAATAACTAATAACATAATAAGGATAACAAATAACAAAGAGACTTATGTTCTCTTAGGTTAACTATATCCCTGGTAAATATAGGAAACCAGGATTGAAGTCCAAATGGCGAGAAAAGGATGTGCTTTAAAAGATTGAGGTTATAAGTATACATCAGTAAGTCGATGTAAAGATCATTAAAACAAAAATTAGCAGCACCCTTTTTATATTAAAATCAATGTTCATGAGTTTAATTCTGTGAATCGGAAAATAATATGACCTGCTCCTTCTCTGATGAACAGCAGATGATAAAGTACCATATTTCAGTTCAAAGTACAATCTTCCATACAGTAATAGCTTTGCATACCTAATGATTTTTTTGTTAGCATTTATATCATTAGTTCTCCAGTCATAAACATGACAATTTATTAGAATCTGAAGGAAGCAGAAGAACCTTAACGATTACCCTAATTAATGTATTGCTACTACAAAGTATTACATAGCAAGTCTGACTAATATGCCTAACAGATAGCAGAATAACCTGTGGTGCGGATTACCTAGGACAAAGAAGTGCATTATTTTCAGTGAAATATATGGCACGTACCATAATGTCATAAGACAGTTTATCAGGCAACGTACTGAGCCGCTTCTGAAGCACCTCATAATCATTCTCAACCTTCTTCCTGTTAAGAAACACAATTTAATATAATGTAAGAAAAAAAAAATCTTACATTTAAAATATAGCTCCAAGACATTGAATTACCTCATTTAAAAAGTTTGCCTCAAGTGAAAAGCAGAGCACTATGCCATACAGCAGATGTCAGCTACTGCTTAAGAAATATACTGCGATATTTAGCCTAACTGAAATAATAGTAATAATGATATCAGAAAAATATCTTTGATGAACACCCACCTTCCAGGGAGGTCTGCTTCATAACGACAGTGTCAAGTTTTAACATTGAAGTCTGATAGAAAAGATATGGAAAGGGCAGTGGTGTTGCAAAGAGGAGAAGAATAGCATGCTTATATCTGAACAAATAAACTCTGGATTATCCCAATATCAATAAAGGTAACTGATAACCAAAAGAAATTAAATCCCTTCTTAGATCTAAATCCTATAATCCAGAATTTCAGAACAAAATTTGGAATCCGCTGTGTTTACTACACACCACTGCCTGTTATGAGCTGCTGCCACATAAAAATGTCCTCAAACAGCAATTCTAACTTAAGTCAGTGATCTTAGAGGCATCTGAAGAGACAAGTCTATCAGATGCAAACCTAGTGCCTCTATAATGCTAAAATAAGAGACTAAACAAACATTTTCCTGCCCGTTACTTTCTGAGTGTTTGGTTCTGATAGCCTGGAGCAGAAGTTTAGCAACATACAGAACAAACAAAAGGCAGTCAGAACCATTTCCTCTTATGATAAAGCCAGCCCCACTGACTCACAAACAAAAACGTGCAATACAAATGTTTTTCTAAAGAAACTGATTAAAACCCTAAAAACATACACTTCTAGTGGAAAGCTCTGAAACTATCCTTCATTTCTGTTCCTTGGCACAAAAGTGCAAACTGGTGCTTCTCAACTATAGATTCTTTTGAGTTGTTAGGCAAGACAGGCAGTTGCTGTAATGAAGGAGCCAGATGTCTAAAAGCAACAAAGATCAGAAATGGATAGGATGCCAGTTCCACTAAAAACTGTCTTGAGTCTCTAGTAAGCAGGAACAGCAAAGACACCAAAAATGAAGAACACAACAGGAGTGTAACAAAAAGAATTTTAAAAAACATTACAGGGAAAGAAAATGCTCACCAAATACTCTTTTTGTGAGAAACAGTGAACAACCTGGAGCATAGAATGGAGGAAGCTGTTCCATGTCCCCCTCTGCTGGTGAATGAGGGTGTAAACAAGTACCAAATAATGTGGTGAATACAGTAGAAACTTAAATAGAAGTTTGTACAGGAACACAGTACACTTCTGAGGGAAATTTTTTCAATGTAAGGGTAATAAAATCTGTCAGAACGGTCAATAAAATATGCCACCTTCAGGTCAGCCAGCTACTTTCACTCCAAGATTGTCTTTATTTACTCATTTACTTCAATGTGTTTTCATTAAAAAAAAAAAAAAGACAAAGATATATGCAGAAAGAGGAATTTTGTAGTCTTGTTAGGTTGCTTAAAATATCAATTTGCTGTTTTTAATGACTCAATTTTGTTCTTTTCAGCCTTATTGCTTCTTCCCCCCCCCCCCCCCCCCCCCCATCTTAATATTTTATTTTTCATTTTCATCTTTGGAAGGTATTTTTTTTCGGGGAGGGGCAGTTCATAAAAGGTATTATAAATCTAGTTTCCTAAGACCAGTCATTGGCTGTTCCATTCAAGCTTTAAACATAAAAGCTCAATGCCAGGAAAAAGATAGATAAATAACAGCTGAAGTAGCTAAGTGGCATGAGCTTTCAAATATTTTAAATACTTGGCAGAAAAGAAGGAAAAAGAAAAAAAATGCTGTCAAGGTGTGGATTTGTTTTTATTTTTTTTTAAAACTTAGGCACTGATCAAAAGTTTTAGAAGCCACAAAGGTAATTCCATAGAGGCTTTTTTGTTCTGTTTTTTTGTTTTGTTTTGTTTTAACATCTGTATGAATTAAAAGTGGCTGTGTTTGGTGAGGCACTGAGGCAGTACTGGGGCTTATCCAGATAGAAGCGATATTCAGCCGCTATCTGGCTAAACTATTCTGATAGCATTTTGGTCTACTCAATAGCAGTCCTAAACCTATCCAGATAGTGTCACTGCTCAGAAAGCATATTCAACACAGCCAATTATCTAAATATACAGATTAAGGGGGGAGGTTGTTTTCAAGGTGTGGTAAAAGAGGGCTTTTACTGCACCTTGATTTATCACTTGAGCCACCAACCTGCAGTACCTAGTATCACAAATTGCTGACTCCCGAGGTACATGAATAAGGCTGCTTCTGAGCCACTTTACTAGCAGTGATATTCAAGAGACTTGGCAGCACTGGGCCACCAAGCCGTGGCCTGATGAAGACTGGCATCTCTTAAAGGGGCCAGCATCTTTAACTGTAAAATATGGCTAGAGCACCTCCCCCAAACCATAAGCACTTCTAGGACCCTCCAAATCAAAGCACCCTTCCCCCCAAAAATGAAATCTCCAAGTTCCCCCCCCCTACCGGGAAGGGCCCCCCAGAAGCCTCCTCACCCCTGCTAGAAGCCACTCCACAAGCAGCCAGACTCTGAAAAGACATTGGTAGATCGTTTTCTCCTTCACAATCATATCTCATGTTTCGAAAAAAAGATAAAAACTTTCTTATTCAAGAAAAATTAATACAATCAATTTTTGCTGTAGTAATTCTCAGAAGAATGTCTGATTTAACATGTTTGTAAGCCGCTTAGAACTGAAAAGGGATATAAATCCCAAATGTAATGTAATGTATTAATCACAATGCCCCCCCCCCCCCCCCCCCCCCCCCCCAGGCCCTCTCATCATAGAATCGCTGGTGTTTAGTGGTTTGGGCAGGATTCATCCCTAATCACTCCTGCTCTTGGCAATGCTATCATTCAAAATGGTGCAAGTGACCCCTATTGACCGTCTCATGATACTACTGCTAGGGGTCGCCAGCACCATTTTGAATGGTGGCATCGGCAAGAGTAGATCATGGCGAATGTAGAATTCAGCCTTGTCAGGAGTCACTGAAGAGGCCAGCAAAAAGCAGCAAAGACCAGTATGGCAGAAAATAAGTTTTTTTCAGCAGATGTCTGCATCAGCGATACACCATCTGATGTAAGTAAATCACCCTCCAGACTATATTTGGGTTTCTGCCAGGTACTTGTGACCTGGCTTGGCCACTGCTGGAAACAGGATACTGGGCTAGATGGACAATTGGTCTCACCCAGTATGGCTACTCTTCTTCTTATTTATTTACTAGTAAAAAAGGCCTGTTTCTGACACAAATGAAACGCGCGCTAGCAAGGTTTTCCTTGGAGTGTGTATGTTTGAAAGAGTGTGTGTGAGAGTGACTGTGTGAGAAAGAGAGACTGAATGTGCGAGTGTGTGTGTGTGACAGAGAGAGAGTGAGACTGGGTGCGAGTGTGTCTGTGAGAGACAGTGTGTGTGATTCTCCTCTCTCCCCTGCCCCCCTCCAGCCACCCAGCGATTCTCCTCTCTCCCCTGCCCCCTCCCTCCAGCCACCCAGCGATTCTCCTCTCTCCCCAGCCCCCCCCCTCCAGCCACCCAGCGATTCTCCTCACTCCCCTGATTACCTCCATCGAAGCGGCCGTGTTATTGAAAGCCCTGCCCGTCTCTAGCCTTCCCTTCGAGTTTGTTCCCTTAGTCCCGGCCTCGCCAAAGAGGAAATGACATCAGAAGGCGGGACTCTGAGGAAACAAACTCGAAGGGAAGGTTGGAGACAGGCAGGACTTTCAATGCCGCGGCTGCTTCGACGGAGGTAATCAGGGGAGCGAGGAGAATCGCTGCGTGGCTGGAGGGGGGGCAGGGGAGAGAAGAGAATCGCTGGGTGGCTCGGGAGAGACCTGTTCTGCGCATGCGTGGCACGTCGGTCACAGTTCATTATATAGTAGGATTAGGATTTATTTACCGCCTTTTTGAAGGAATTAACAAGGTATACTACTTACAATGTCAACACAATACATAATAGAGCATTATAATTGATAGTGAAGGGTAAAGCAAAGAAGTAACATATAAGAAGGTAAGAAAGTAAGAAGAGTTAGAAAGTAAGGTAATTGATTTAAAGAAAGTTATACATGTGTGTGTAGTACAGGTAGTCTTGTGTGTGTGTGGAGGATCATCCTATTTTTCATGTACTCAGGGTCATTTCCTTTCAGGGCCTTGAAGATCACACATAGAGTTTTAAATTTAGCCCTGTATTATACTGGTAGCCATTAAAGTTTTTACAAAAATGGTGTGATGTGGTCACGTTGCTTGCAACCTTCTATGAGTCTTGCTGCTGCATTCTAAATCAACTGGACCTGGTACAGACCCTTGTCAGAGCATTGTACAGTGCATTGCAGTAATCCAGTTTTGATGTTATCATGGGGTGCACAACTGGGAAAATGGTAGAGGTTATTAAAAACAAAATTACAGAGCACATCCGAGGGCATGTATTACTGAGACCGAGTCAGCACGGCTTTTGTGTGGGGAAATCTTGCCTGACCAATTTACTTCAATTCTTTGAAGGAGTAAACAAACATGTGGACAAAGGGGAACTGGTTGATATTGTGTATCTGGATTTCCAAAAGGCGTTTGACAAGGTACCTCATGAAAGGCTACAGAGGAAATTGGAGGGTCATGGGATAGGAGGAAATGTCCTATTGTGGATTAAAAACTGGTTGAAGGATAGGAAACAGAGAGTGGGGTTAAATGGGCAGTATTCACAATGGAGAAGGGTAGTTAGTGGGGTTCCTCAGGTGTCTGTGCTAGGACCGCTGCTTTTTAATATATTTATAAATGATTTAGAGATGGGAGAAACTAGCGAGGTAATTAAATTTGCTGATGACACAAAGTTATTCAAAGTTGTTAAATCGCGACAGGATTGTGAAAAATTACAAGAGGACCTTACGAGACTGGGAGACTGGGCGGCTAAATGGCAGATGACGTTTAATGTGAGCAAGTGCAAGGTGATGCATGTGGGAAAAAAGAACCCAATTATAGCTACGTCATGCAAGGTTCCACGTTAGGAGTTACGGACCAAGAAAGGGATCTGGGTGTCGTCGTCGATAATACACTGAAACCTTCTGCTCAGTGTGCTGCTGCGGCTCGGAAAGCGAATAGAATGTTGGGTATTATTAGGAAAGGTATGGAAAACAGGTGTCACCTTGAGTATTGTGTTCAATTCTGGTCGCCACATCTCAAGAAAGATATAGTAGAATTGGAAAAGGTGCAGAGAAATGGCGACTAAAATGATAGCGGGGATGGGACGACTTCCCTATGAAGAAAGATTAAGGAGGCTAGGGCTATTCTGCTTGGAGAAGAGACGGCTGAGGGGAGACATGATAGAGGTATATAAAATAATGAGTGGAGTGGAACAGGTGGATGTGAAGCGTCTGTTCACGCTTTCCAAAAATACTAGGACTAGGGGGCATGCGATGAAACTGCGAACCGCTTTGTGGATAATGATGAAGAAAAAGCAAATTTGCTAAATAGATACTTCTGTTCTGTTTTCACAGAAGAAAATCCTGGAGAAGGACCGCGATGGACTGCAAAAGTACAAATGAGATTGAAGTGGATAGAGCACCGTTCACGGAAGAGAGTGTATATGAACAACCTGAAAAGCTAAAGGTGGACAAAGCCATGGGGCCGGATGGGATCCACCCTAGGATAATGAGGGAGCTCAGAGAGGTTCTGGCGGGTCCTCTTAAAGATTTGTTTAATAAATCCTTGGAGACGGGAGAGGTTCCGAGGGATTGGAGATCGGCGGATGTGGTCCCACTTCACAAAAGTGGTGATAGGGAAGAAGCTGGAAACTACAGGCCGGTAAGCCTCACTTCGGTTATTGGAAAAGTAATGGAGGCGATGCTGAAGGAAAGGATAGTGAATTTCCTGGAAGCCAATAAGTTGCAAGATCCGAGACAGCATGGATTTACCAAAGGGAAATCGTGCCAAACGAACCTCATTGAGTTCTTTGATTGGGTGACAGGAGAACTGAATCAGGGACGAGCTATGGACATAATCTACTTAGATTTTAGCAAAGCTTTTGACACGGTTCCCCACAGGAGGCTCTTAAATAAACTGGATGGGCTGAAGATAGGACCCGAAGTGGTGAACTGGATTAGGAACTAGTTGACGGACAGACGCCAGAGGGTGGTGGTGAATGGAATTCGCTCGGAGGAGCGAAAGGTAAGTAGTGGAGTGCCTCAAGGATCAGTGCTGGGGCCGATTCTGTTCAATATATTTGTGAGTGACATTGCCGAAGGGTTAGAAGGTAAAGTTTGCCTATTTGCGGATGATACTAAGATCTGTAACAGAGTGGACACCCCGGAGGGAGTGGAAAACATGAAAAAGGACATACGGAAGCTAGAAGAATGGTCTAAGGTTTGGCAATTAAAATTCAATGCGAAGAAATGCAAAGTGATGCACTTAGGAAGTAGAAATCCATGGGAGACGTATGTGTTAGGCGGGGAGAGTCTGATAGGAACGGGCAGAGAGAGGGATCTTGGGGTGATAGTATCTGAGGATTTGAAGGCGACGAAACAGTGTGACAAGGCGGTGGGCAGTAGCTAGAAGGTGTTAGGCTGTATAAAGAGAGGTGTGACCAGCAGAAGAAAGGGGGTGTTGATGCCCCTGTATAAGTCGTTGGTGAGGCCCCACCTGGAGTATTGTGTTCAGTTTTGGAGGCCGTATCTTGTTAAGAATGTAAAAAGAATTGAAGCGGTGCAAAGAAAAGCTACGAGAATGGTATGGGATTTGCGTTACAAGACGTATGAGGAGAGACTTGCTGAACTAAACATGTATACTCTGGAGGAAAGGAGAAACAGGGGTGATATGATACAGACGTTCAAATATTTGAAAGGTATTAATCCGCAAATGAATCTTTTCCGGAGATGGGAAGGTGGTAGAACAAGAGGACATGAAATGAGATTGAAGGGGGGCAGACTCAAGAAAAATGTCAGGAAGTATTTTTTCACGGAGAGAGTAGTGGATGCTTGGAATGCCCTCCCGCGGGAGGTGGTGGAAATGAAAACGGTAACGGAATTCAAACATGCGTGGGATAAGCATAAAGGAATCCTGTGCCGAAGGGATGGATCCTCAGGAGCTAGTCAAGATCGGGAGGTGGGGCTGGTGGTTGGGAGGCGGGGATAGGGCTGGGCAGACTTATACGGTCTGTGCCAGAGCCGGTGGTGGGAAGCGGGACTGGTGGTTGGGAGGCGGGGATAGTGCTGGACAGACTGTACGGTCTGTGCCAGAGCCGGGGTTGGGAGGCAGGGCTGGGGAGGTGAGGATAGTGCTGGGCAGACTTATACGGTCTGTGCCAGAGCAGGTGGTTGGGAGGTGGGGCTGGTGGTTGGGAGGCGGGGATAGAGCGGGGCAGACTTATACAGTCTGTGCCCTGAAGAGCACAGGTACAAATCAAAGTAGGGTATACACAAAAAGCAGCAAATATGAGTTATCTTGTTGGGCAGACTGGATGGACCATGCAGGTCTTTTTCTGCCGTCATCTACTATGTTACTGTGTTACAATGTAGTAAATTTAAAACACATCGGAGAAAATGTTTCTTCACCCAACGTGTAATTAAACTCTGGAATTCGCTGCCGGAGAAAGTGGTGAAGGCGGTTAGCTTAGCAGAGTTTAAAAAGGGGTTGGATGGTTTCCTAAAGGACAAGTCCATAAACCGCTACTAAATGGACTTAGGAAAAATCCACAATTCCAGGAATAACATGTATAGAATGTTTGTACGTTTGGGAAGCTTGCCAGGTGCCCTTGGCCTGGATTGGCCGCTGTCGTGGACAGGATGCTGGGCTCGATGGACCCTTGGTCTTTTCCCAGTATGGCATTACTTATGTACTTATGTACCTTCTCGATGTAAAGAGAGAGGCAGCGTAGATGTCGCAAATAGTAGAAGCAGCTCTTGAAGGTTGCTTGGATTTGGGAAATCAGAATGGATTTTGATGTCAGGTCTTGTGTTAGGGACCCAGAGAAGCTCGGTTTTACTTGGGTTCAGGCAAAGTTTGTTGTGTTTAGCCCATTCTTGAATTGATGCTAGAAAGGTAATCAGTTTATTCAAGGCTGTAGGTAAGTCAGGTTCAATGGGTATGAGTAGCTGCACATCATCCGCATAGATGTAGAACTGAGTGTCCATTGACCGAATCAGCTCAGCTAGTGGCTTGAGGTAGATAGTGATCAGAATAGTGACAGTATTGATCCTTGTGGTACCCTTATGTTCTGTATTTGGGTGTTCAACAACAATCTTAAGGCCTTCATTACACAAAGTTTGGGGTGATTACATATTAGTAATTCTGAGTACACAACTGCTATTTTAAGGCCTCTTTTACCAAACTGTGCTAGCAATTTCCACAAGGCAATGCTGATAAAGCCCATTCAAAGTGAACAGGTTTTGTCGGCATTGCCACATTGGGAATCGCTAGCACGGATTAGTAAAAGGGGCCCTTAGATTGGTGTCAAACACCTGAATACAATCTGATTTGTTTACTTATATCAGATGGTGTGCAACTGATGCAGGCAACTGCTGAAACATGGTCGCGTCAGGTTTCAACCTAGTCAATAAAACTCAATTCCTACCATACTGCTCTTTGCCACTGTTTGCTTGGTCTTCTTGGTGTCTCCCGGTCAGGATGGACTATACATTTTGCCTAAGCACTTTTCCCTCTTCTGTACAGCTGGGGGATCACTCCTGCCCAAGCCACTAGACAACAGGGATTTAAGAAAGGTAAGGCCAGAGAGGGCACCTTGGATGGGGCCACTTCCGGGGGGCTCTTCCCAATAGGTGGGTTGGTTGGGGGCTTGATTTGGGTGGGGGGGGCATAGAGTGGCTTACTGCTTGGGAGGCCAAATAGCTACCTCTTCCAGATTAAAGATGCCCCCCCCCCCCCCCCCTTAACAGGCAGCCCAGCAGCCCAATGCTGCTGGGTGGTAAAATTACTCCAGGCTATACAACGAACTCACAGTGTGCACTGAGTGCATACCGCAAGCTACGGTCTAGTATTTGCACAGTAATGAACTGCTTTACAATCTGCATGTTTTGCATCTCATTACTATGTAACTCACGGTGACTTAAATTGCGCTGTGTTAGAGAAAGAGAACCTGTGTTAGTGCCCTTTAAATCGCATTAAGGGGCAAATAAGGTAAAATTATGTATCATACCTGATAATTTTCTTTCCATTAATCATAGCTGATCAATCCATAGACTGGTGGGTTGTGTCCATCTACCAGCAGGTGGAGATAGAGAGCAAACTTTTGCCTCCCTATATGTGGTCATGTGCTGCCGGAAACTCCTCAGTATGTCGATATCAAAGCTCCATCCGCAGGACTCAGCACTTAGAGAATTACACCCACGATGGGACTCTCTGCCCAGCTCACCACCGCCGAAACGGGGGAGGGGAATTAACCCAGCTCATCCCCACACAAGTGGGGGAGGGGAATCCGTCCAGCTCATCCCCGCGGAGCGGGGGAGGGACACCACACCCGCCGATGCGGGGGGATCTGGCTTATCCTGCAACCGCAACCGCGGGAGGAGCTGACTGACCCTAACACCGCCGAAGCGGGAGGGGTACAAAGCTGCCCTACAGCCGCACGAAGCGGGAGGGAGTGCCGGCAGAATTTAAATCTCAATCCAGCCCCGTAAAACGGAGGGGAGAGGAATGCAGCAGCTCACTGTAACACAAACTCGTCTCAACTCTTGAAGAATCCAAGTGAAAATACTTGAACACGAAGTCTTTCTGAAGTAACTGAAGACTAAACTTGAACCTGAAATGCAACCAGAATAAAAACAGTACAGATATCTGGGAGGGGCTATGGATTGATCAGCTATGATTAATGGAAAGAAAATTATCAGGTATGATACATAATTTTACCTTCCATATCATCAAGCTGATCAATCCATAGACTGGTGGGATGTACCAAAGCAGTACTCACCCAGGGCGGGACATTGAAATCCCTGACCTCAACACTGAAGCTCCAAACCGGGCCTCCGCCCGTGCAGCCACAGGTCAAGCGGTAATGCTGGAGAATGTATGAGCCGAAGCCCAAGTTGCCGCCTTGCATATCCTCTTCCACGGAGACGGACCCGGCCTCTGCCATCGCGGCCGCCTGAGCTCTAGTGGAGTGAGCCTTCAGCTGGATAGGCGGCACCTTCCCCGCGGCCACATAAGCCGCTGCAATGGCTTCCTTGACCCATCTTGCCACTGTAGGCTTAGCAGCCTGCAGACCCTTACGAGGACCTGCAACAGGACAAACAGATGATCCGATTCCGGAACTCATTGGTCACTTCCAAGTATCTGATGATGACTCGTCTCACATCCAGATATTTAAGAGCAGAGTACTCCTCTGGGTAGTCCTCCCTACGAAAGGAAGGGAGACAGAGCTGCTGATTCACATGGAAGCGAGAAACAATCTTGGGCAGGAAGGAAGGCACTGTGCGAATAGTCACTCCTGCCTCAGTGAACTGCAGAAAGGGCTCTCGACATGAGAGCGCCTGGAGCTCGGAAACACTTCTGGCTGAAGTGATAGCCACCAAAAAGACTGCTTTCAACGTCAGGTCTTTCAGAGATGCCCTCGACAAGGGTTCAAAAGGCGGCTTCTGCAATGCTCTTAGCACCAGGTTGAGATTCCACGCAGGCACCACTGAGTGCAGAGGAGGGCGCAGGTGATTAACTCCCTTGAGAAAGCGCACCACATCTGGCTGCGAAGCCAGGGAAGCACCCTTCAGGCGGCCCCTGAAGCAAGCCAGAGCCGCTACCTGGACTTTAAGGGAAATGAGCGACAGGCCTTTCTCCAGACCTTCTTGCAGGAACGCCAACACTGAAGAAATTGGAGCAGTGAAGGGAGAAAGTGAGCCTGCTTCACACCACGCTGCAAATATACGCCAAACCCTGGCGTAAGCAGTAGAAGTAGAGCGCTTCCTCGCTCTCAGCATAGTGGCGATGACCTTGTCTGAGAAGCCCTTCTTTCTCAGACGCTGCCGCTCAATAGCCAGGCCGTAAGACCAAAGGGGGAGGGATCCTCCATCACCACGGGACCCTGATGTAACAGGCCCTGCTCCACTGGCAGCCGCAGAGGATCGTCGACTGAGAGCCTGATCAAGTCCGCATACCAGGGACGTCTGGGCCAATCCGGACCCACCAGGATTACCCTGCCGGGATGCTTTGCCACTCGGTCTAGCACCCTGCCCAACATGGGCCAGGGCGGGAACACATAGAGAAGCTCTTGAGTCGGCCACTGTTGGAGAAGAGCATCTACTCCCAGGGATCGAGGGTCCCGTCCTCTGCTGAAAAAGCGCGGCACTTGGCAATTGGCCGATGACGCCATCAGATCTAGGCTCGGCTGGCCCCAGCGCTTCGTGATGTCCAAGAACGCCTGAGCAGATAGCTGCCACTCTCCGGGCTCCAAGGTATGGCGACTGAGAAAGTCCGCCTTGACATTCATGACTCCGGCAATGTGGGCCGCTGACAGCTGCTCCAGGTTCGCTTCTGCCCACTGGCATAGATTTATAGCCTCCTTGGCTAGAGGGGCGCTCTTGGTACCTCCCTGGCGGTTGACATAGGCCACAGCCGTGGCATTGTCCGACAGGACCCGTACCGGCTTCAACACCAGTACCGGGAATGAACTCCAAAAGCGCAACCGAATGGCTCTGAGTTCCAGGAGGTTGATAGACCACTTTGCCTCTGCAGGAGTCCAGAGCCCCTGCGCTGTCCTCCCAAGCAGTGGGCTCCCAGCCCGACAAAGAGGCGTCCGTCGTGACGACAATCCACTCCGGGGTCACCAGAGGCATTCCCGCAGACAACTTGTCTGTCTGCATCCACCAGCTCAGCGCCTTGCGCACTGCTGGGTCCAAGGGAAGGCGCACAGCATAATCCTCCGACATCGGAGTCCAGCGCTGCAGCAGAGATTGTTGTAGTGGTCTCATATGAGCCCTGGCCCAGGGCACTACTTCCATCGTGGCCGTCATAGAGCCCAACAGCTGCACATAGTCCCAAGCCCGAAGAGGAGAGGCTACTAGGAACTGGTCCACCTGAGCCTGAAGCTTGACAATCCGATTGTCTGGCAGGAACACTCTGCCCACTTGGGTGTCGAATCGAACTCCCAGATACTCCAGGGACTGAGTCGGGCGCAGGTGGCTTTTCTCCCAGTTGATGATCCATCCCAGGGAGCTCAAAGAGCAACTACCCGGTCCACAGCTTTGCCGCACTCTGCATAAGAGGGGGCTCGGATCAACCAGTCGTCCAGATAAGGATGGACTTGTACTCCTTCCTTTCGCAGGAAGGCCGCGATGACCACCATTACTTTGGAAAAGGTCCGCGGAGCAGTAGCCAACCTGAACGGGAGGGCTCTGAACTGGAAGTGTCGGCCCAGGACTGCAAAACGCAGAAAGCGTTGATGAGGAGGCCAGATGGGAATATGCAAGTACGCTTCCTTGATGTCCAAGGATGCCAGGTACTCTCCTGCCTTCACTGCCGCTATAACAGAGCGGAGAGTCTCCATGCGAAAGTGCCGCACTTTCAAGGCCCGATTGACCCCTTTGAGGTCGAGGATAGGCCGGACAGAACCTCCTTTCTTTGGTACCACAAAGTAAATGGAGTAACGCCCCTTGCCAAGCTGACTTTCTGGCACCGGAACGACCGCACCCAGGCGGATCAGATTGTCCAAAGTCTGCTGCACTGCCACAGCTTTGACCGGAGACTTGCAGGGAGAGAGTACAAACCCGTCTCTTAAGGGTCGGCAGAACTCTAGCTTGTAGCCGTCTCTGATGACTTCCAGCACCCAAGCGTCTGAAGTTATTGTGGTCCACTCGCCCAGAAACGAGGACAGCAGTCCTCCAATCTGCACTGGGGCGTGGACCAAGGCCCCGTCATTGGGCACGAGACCCTGGGGGAGGACCGGAGGGAGCACCTCCGGGACGGCGGTCTCTGCGAAAGGAATGCTGCTTGGGGGAGAAATTCCTCTTAAAGGAAGAGGGGGCAGAGGAACCCGACCTGCCCGGGCGGTACCGACGGGCTTCCTGAAACCGTCCTCTGGAGGTACCGGGACGAGTACTAGCCCGAGCCCTGACCTCTGGTAACTTCTTGCCCTTAGACGTGCCGAGATCAGTCACGATTTTGTCCAGCTCGACCCCAAAGAGCAGCTTGCCTTTAAAAGGCAATCTAGCCAGGCGGGATTTAGAGGCGTGGTCAGCAGACCAATGTTTCAGCCAAAGCCACCGCCGCGCAGAGATTGTCTGAGCCATGCCTTTAGCTGAGGCCCTCAAGACATCATACAGCAAGTCTGCCAAATAGGCTAAGCCCGATTCCAGGGCTGGCCAATCAGCCCTCAAGGAATGATCCGAGGGGGAAGCCCGCTGCACCATAGTCAGGCACGCCCTGGCCACATAGGAGCCGCAAACTGAGGCCTGCAAACTTAAAGTAGCCGCCTCAAAGGACGACCTTAAGGCCGCCTCCAATCTTCTGTCTTGGGCGTCCTTTAGGGCCGTGCCACCTTCCACCGGCAACGCCACTTTCTTAGTCACCGCAGTGATTAAAGAATCCACGGTAGGCCACAGATAGGCCTCACGTTCACTTTCAGTCAAAGGATAGAGGCGGGACATAGCCCTAGCCACTTTAAGGCTCGCTTCAGGGACATCCCATTGAGCCGAAATTAAGGTGTGCATGACATCATGCACGTGGAAGGTTCTAGGCGGGCGCTTCGTCCCCAGCATAATGGCAGAGCCAACAGGGGCTGAGGGAGAGACGTCCTCCGGAGAGGAAATCTTCAAAGTGTCCATGGCCTGTATCAACAGGTTGGGCAAATCCTCTGAGCTAAAAAGCCGCGCTGCAGAGGGGTCATCCGCTCCATCCGAGCGGGGATCCGTCTCCTCCAAGGAATCCGCAAAGGACCGTTGGGAGAACTCAGATACGCTGCCCTCATCTACATCGGAGGAGACAAAGTCCTCCAAGGCCTGGGAATCAACCCGAGGGCGTTTACCTCTGGGAACCTCAACCTCTTTACCAGACGAGGGAGCAGGGGCAGCGTTTTGCATAAGGAAGGCCTGATGCAGCAGCAAAACAAACTCGGGGGAAAAACCCCCCAGACTGTGCACTTCCGCAGCCTGGGCTACAGCCCTAGACGCACCCTCAACCGGCGCTCGCAAGAGCGGGGGAGAGACATGCTGCGCATCCAAAATGGCGTCCGGCGTGACACTCCGCGAAGGAGCCGTGCGGGAAGAACGGCGCTTAACTTTAGCCGCTTTTGTGCCGTCGCCCAAATTAAGGGCGTTCATGGCATTAATGTCTCCAACCTCAAGGGCGGCCCAAGAAGAAGCCGTCCGAGCCGCGTGGCCGGCCAAGATGGCGGAGGCGAGGAGCGGGGGATGGGCGTTTATGGCGGGAAAAACCGCCACGCCGGAGGAAGGACCGGGACATTCATCGGTCACGAAACTGTCACCCAACAAGTGCGAATCAGGCTTTAAGACCCCCGCATCCCCTCTAGAAGCGCTCAAGCGATCCGGGGAGCGACTCTTTGCGCCCTCGCCCTCCGACGCCATATGCCACGAGGAGAAGAATCGGGGAACCCCCTGCCCGCTATAAAAAGGTAAAAATTACCTGCTTGCCGCTCCGAGCTGTAACGACCTGGTGTCCCAGTGAGTAGCTGCAATAAACGTTTAAATAAACGTCGAAATAAACGCCTTTAAGGACGTTCAAAATTTTTTTTTTTTTTTTTTTAACGGAGCCAGCGGGAGGGGGGAGAAAAGGAGGGACCTGGCACCACCAGGTTTGCACTTGCTCAAAAAAGAGCCCTCAACCCCAGGCACTCAACAAAACCTAAGAATTAGGCTTGGAGGCCTAGCCAGAGCTGCTGCTGTGTGTGACCACCACCTGCTGAGATAGAGAACATACTAAGGAGTTTCCGGCAGCACATGACCACATATAGGGAGGCAAAAGTTTGCTCTCTATCTCCACCTGCTGGTAGATGGACACAACCCACCAGTCTATGGATTGATCAGCTTGATGATATGGAACGCAGGTTACTGTCCTAATGGTGCTTGAAAACTTCCCTGAAAATTTGGACCTTCATATTTAAAGAGAGTTGTAAAACCTTTTTTGCTCTCCGTTCCTTTCCCTCCTATTTACAGCCCAATGTTTATTTTCACAGTGAAGCAAGCTGTAATGTGTATTTTAAGATTTCTGAAAATTGTCAGAATGTAACACATTTATATAACTGCTCTGTTTTTAATGTCTGTTGTATGCAGCTTAACTGAGGCTAAATTAAAAATCCTTTGCTGTTATGACCTGCCGCTACAAATAATTCAGTTGGCAACCTCTATGACACGCAAAGAAAAGTAAATTTGAAAGAGAACCTATGATTGTTGTTGAATAGCCACACAATTAATCTTGACACTGTGATTTTCAATAAATTTCCCAAAAATTAACAAAGAACACCTACTTGATATTTGTAATACCTCCTGTTCTATTTTGGAAATATTTACAATTTTACAAGGAAAAAAACAAACACAGGAGATAACTTGATCAAGAGAATTCTACTTGATGTGATAATTTCTCCTAACAGTTGCCTCTTCTGTCCTTGAGATGTCAAAGATTGACATCATTTTAAAGTGGTACTGCAGTTTTGAAAGATAACTTAAAATTCACAGCAATGTGTGCCCTTCTGAACCACAGGCACAGCATGACATGGTTTAGGCTTCAATAAAAACTGGACACTCGACTCAATCACTTCCCTTTGGCTTCCAGGCTATTGTAGAGTAAATGAGAAATATCTGGTGTGCATGTTTAGTGCTTTAAATAAAATAAACTATATCTGTAAATCAAGGAACTAGAAAAGGGAAGAAAGTAAGACAAGCAAAGCAATCCACCTCATGCTCTAACTCAAAATGACAATATAACGGAAAGAACTACAGTTTATATTAATGGAACCTTATATGATTATGAAAATTATTACAGCATAACAATATCAAACACAATGTGTATGAAAGGCACTAACATAAAATAGAAATCCCTTTCCTCTCTAAGAAGTGCTACCCTTTAATCAAAGCAATAATAACATTTCATAGGTGATCCTACTGGTAATAATTTACTATATGTTTAACAGTTGTTCACAACCTGTCATTTAATTTGCTATTAAATGGCCTTTTTTCTTCGACCACCACATGAGTTCTATTAACACTAGAATTTAGAGAGGAAAGCAATTTGCTCCTAGAAACCCAAACATTTAAGATTATGCAGCACTTTAAGGAAGTTTTAAGAGCAAACGTATACATTTTAAGTATATTGCTGAATTATGCACTTGACAAGTATAGTACACTACATTACCAAAATTTACACAAAATTATGGAACCTGAGAGTACTATTTGAGTCTCACTTTGGGCCTCTTTTACAAAGCCGCGTTGCCGGGTCCTGCGCAGCAAATGAGAGGAAGCTCACAGGAACTGAATGGGCTTCCTGTCATTTGCCGCACCAAGAATCGGTAGTGCGGCTTTGTGAAAGAGGCCCCTTGTTCTTACTGCCTCCAAAATTGAGGAGTAAATCTTCCTAGAATGTGGCCAATCACAAGACTAGTAAAAAGCAAGCAAAATACAGTTTACCTTCATACCACATTTAAGAAGAGAAGCCAGTGCTTAAAGCAAGATACTTAGAATGACACAAATTTGAGAGAGTACAGCAAAAGGCAGTAGGAAAGCACATTGTTAAATTTGCAAGATTTTGCTTAAAGTAATGTTGCTTACTTGTAGCAGATGTTCTCGGAGGATAGATGGATATCAATCCTTACATGGGCAATGACATCAGACAGAACCCAGGTTAACACAGTAACTAAGAAGCTTCCAGAGCTTTCAAACTGCTCTACTGAGCCTGACAAGGACATCCTGAATCAAGGCACTAGTACAAACTTGCTAGTTACAATTTATAAAACACCAACTCTTTGGGATGGTGGGAGGTTTTTGTGAGAACTGTTACCCTGCTGTCCTCAGAGAGCACCAGGTAAGCAGCTTTGCTTTCTCCAAGGACAAGCAGAATAGCAGTCACTGAATATGGAATCCTTAGCTACAGATTGCTTTAGAAACAAAAAATAATTAAAAAAAATATAACCATGACAAGGGCCCTTTTACTAAAATTTGGTAAGCAGTTACCCATGAATTAGTGCAGTAACCATTAGCATTCTGGCATGACGGTATGTGCTAATTCACACACTAACCTCATACTCTGGAATGAGGAGGGACAAGGGCAGCTTATGGACTTGAAATGGTGTAGACTGCACCATGCAGTTAGTGCACAGTACCATAAGGTAACTATGGAAAAATGCTAGGAATTCCCCCAATCACCCCACAGCCTTGAAAAAAAAAAAAAATTACTTTACCACACACTTTAGTTTAAAAAAAGAAAACAGAAAAAAAAAAGCCTTTTTTTTTTAAGAGGCAACAAGACATGTTTAACAAGACAACCTATAAATAAAAAAAATGTTACTTAGAGGGGATGGGCGTTTATTTTTTTTTATTTTTGTTACATTTGTACCCCGTGCTTTTCCCACTCATGGCAGGCTCAATGCGGCAGGCAATGGAGGGTTAAGTGACTTGCCCAGAGTCACAAGGAGCTGCCTGTGCCGGGAATCGAACTCAGTTCCTCAGTTCACCAGGACCAAAGTCCACCATCCTAACCACTAGGCCACTCCTCCACTTCGTTAGATTGCAAACCACAAAAAAAAAGGTAAGACTGACCAAATCTATTATGGAACAGAGTTAAAGTCTTGATCCCTGGTACTACGATTCATAAATTTCAGACCTATGCTAATTTAACCCCTTTTAGAATTTGTTACCATGTTTCCAACATATGCACATATCTTCCTGTGTAATTACAGCTAACTGAAGTTTACATATTCTGCACCAGTGATACCTTTACAAATCCAACGAAATGGATGCCCTGAATGACTGAATTATTGCTGCCCTGTGAATGTACTAAGTTAATGAAATAGGACAATCTAAAACCCTAAAAGAATGAAACAACTTTTCAAATTTATCTATTAAGTGGAGAAGGATTGTTTCAACAGTACTGTTTATTATTTATTAGGATTTATTTACCGCTTTTTTGAAATAATTCACTCAAGGCGGTGTACAGTAACAATATGATTCTTGCTATATTTTTGGTGATTTTAGCCTCTACCCCAGTACTACAACTATGCTACTTTTTTAAAAATGTGCTTCTTTCCTAGCCTCCATTCCATAGACAATCAAATCTACCTCAAACCTGTTCACTTACTGATATTTACATTTTCCAAAGAAACTCCTTACCAGTTTTATTCTGTATACACCTAGCTTTTTATGATCTAAGAATGAGAAAAAGAAAATGAGACATCCTTTCCGCTTAAGATTTTTATAAGATGACTGAATTATGAGTGCATATGAAAGATGTGCAAATGGCCAGGAACCGGAGTTAAAACATTGAAAATTAACTACTACTGTTCACAAGTTTCAAACTGGTGTGAATTCAATCCGTTGGTGTGTTTCTTATTCAAATAGGAATTGGATGTGAATGTGTAGATAGTACGCTATATCACAGGTTAGTAGAACTCTTCCATTGAGGATGATCTTAGGTGGGTTACTGATGCTGCTCTGGCTATAACACTGAGCCTTGACATGGTCTTCTAGAGTTGCATATCAAAGATCTGCAACCTACTATCTATTCAGTTAGAAAGTGTACATTTAGCTGTGGCAATTGCAGATCTACCTGAAGAAAAAAAAAAGTTAGGTGAACTCTCTAAGGGATTTGACTGCATCATTCAGAACCGATATACTCATATCACCCCTCTCCTCAGGTCACTTCACTGGCTTCCAATCCGATACCGCATTCAGTTCAAGCTTCTCCTTCTTACCTACAAATGTACTCAGTCTGCTGCCCCTCACTACCTCTCTACCCTCATCTCCCCTTACGTTCCCACCCGAAACCTCCGTTCACAGGACAAATCCCTCCTCTCAGTACCCTTCTCCATCACCGCCAACTCCAGGCTCCACTCATTCTGCCTCGCCTCACCCTATGCCTGGAACAACCTTCCTGAGCCCTTACGACAAGCCCCCTCCCTGCCCATCTTCAAGTCTTTGCTTAAAGCCCACCTCTTCAATGCTGCTTTCGGCACCTAACTCTTACCTTCAGGATATCCAGACTGCCCCAATTTGACTGCCCCTATCGAACTGACTATTCACTTGTCCTTTAGATTGTAAGCTCTTTGAGCAGGGACTGTCCTTTTAAGTTAAATTGTACAGTGCTGCGTAACCCTAGTAGCGCTTTAGAAATGTTAAGTAGTAGTAGTAGTAGAATGCTAAGACTCTTTTGCAATTCAAACAAAAAGGTTTGTTCACCTTTGTTGACACATAGCCTGGGGAAGAAATTGTTGGAAGGATGATTGACTGGTTAAATAGAAACTGACATCACCTTAGGAAGGAACTTAAAATGCATGAACAAAACCAGATTAACAACTTTGCAAAGGGCAGCTCGCTAATTCTGAATGCTAGTGACCACCACTAAAAATCCAACATTCCAGATCAGGTACATCAGCTTACAAGATCCCAGTGGCTCAAAAGGCTATTTCATCAGCAGGTTAGTACCAGGCTGAGATCCCAGGTGGCTTGACATGATGCTTCTACTCAAGCAAGTCTCATATAAACCTCAAAACTAAAGACTGTGGGTTTACTATTTACATCGTAATGAAAAGCAAGCCTTCGGCAAAAAGCGTGAAATGGATGTAAACACAGAAATCTTTCCATCTTTTTCTCTCTTTCTTTTTACCTAACTTGTGATGGTTGTTTACTTTCCTGTTTGAATTATGACGTTCCTTTCTAGATGTTATTTAGTATGTAAACCACTTCGCTCTGTTCTCAGCAATATATAACAAATTTGAATGAAGAATCATCTGCGCTGTGGTGAACTGTTATCAAGTTAGTCTCGAGGCCTAACTCTTAGAAGATATTCAGAAGAACAACAAAAACAGATCTAGAAAATTTTTCTCACACCACAGCAAACACTCTCCATTTAAAACTGTTCTAGAGGAATCTTTCCTAGGCAGTACATCAAAGAAACAACAAACAAGCTACATCCCAAGCAGTCATATTAAGAACACAAGAATAGCAATACTAAGATCAATGGTCAATCTAACCCTGAATCCAACAGTGGCCAACACAGGTCACAAGCACCTGGCAGAAACCCAATCTAATATAATAAAACGCACCGTGAACGTTCTAATGAGGACAACGTTCTGTGAAGCCCTGAAGCCATGCCCTGAAGCCATCTGACGTCACTGAAGCTGTAGGGTTCGTGGATTCGTGGTGTGAAGCCTCCCTTCAAGCCAGCCAGCCAGCCGTCTCTGCCCCGCCCTCGCGACAAAACAAACAAATCCGGAAGCGAAACGTCAGGGAAGGAGGCGGCGCTCCCGACGTCTAGCCTTCCCTTCGCTGTGTTCCGCCTTCAAAATAAGGCGGAACACAGCGAAGGGAAAGCTACACGTCGGGAGCGCCGCCTCCTTCCCTGACGCTTCGCTGCCGGAAACGCCACGGAGGTAAATTGAAAAGAAGAAAAAAAAAAAAAAAACGATGCATGGATGCGAAGGGGGGACATGGATGCGAAGGGGGGGAGGAGAAGAGGGCGGGCCAGGCTGGGACATGGGATAGAGAGGAGCATGGATGCGAGGGGGGGGGGGGGCATGGAAGGGAGAGAGGGGACTTGCTGGAAAAGGATGAATGGAGGCGGCAGGGGACAGAGGAGCATGGATGGGCATGGATTGCGAGGGCAGGGCTCAGGGAGAGAGGGGAATTGCTGGAAATGGATGAATGGAGAGGGCAGGGGACAGAGGAGCATGGATTGGGAGGGCAGGACTCAGGGAGAGAGGGAAATTGCTGGCTAGGGATGAATAGAGGAGACAGATGGGCATGGATGGATATGGATTGCAGGGCAGGCCTCAGGGAGAGAGGGCAATTGCTGGATAGGGATGAATGGAGGGGCCAGGTGACAAAGGAGCATGGATGGGCATGGATTGGAAGGGCAGGACTCAGGGAGAGGGGAAATGCTGGATAGGGATGAATGGAGGGGGCAGGTGACAGAGAAACATGGATGGGCATGGATTGGGAGGGCAGGGCTCAGGGAGAGAGGGGAATTGCTGGAAAGGGATGAATGGAGGGGGCAGGGGACAGAGGAGCATGGATGGGCATTGATTGGGAGGGCAGGGCTCAGGGAGAGAGGGGAATTGCTGGAAAAGGATGAATGGAGGGGCCAGGGGACAGATGGCCATGGATTGGGAGGGCACGGCTCACACTCTCTCTCTGATATACAATGTCTTTCTGACTCTCACTCTCACACACTCTGTCTCACACTGTATCACATTCACTCTCTATGTGCCACACAGTCACTCACACACTCGCTTGGTCTCATACACTCACTCAAACAGAGAATCTGTGTCTCACACACACTCTCTCTCTCGCCCACACACACACACTCTCTCTCACACTGTGTCTCACATACACACTTGCACACACTCTCATTCTCACACACACACACTCTCTCACAAACACACTCACACCCAGACTCACTCTCTCTCACACACACTCACACTTTCACTCTGACTCTCAAACAGTCACTCTCACATACACTCTCCAAAGCATACACACTCCGAGGAAAACCTTGCTAGCGCCCGTTTAATTTGTGTCAGAAACGGGCCTTTTTTACTAGTTTGTAATAATATTCCGTGTTACCAATCCTGGGGCAAGCAGTGGCTTCCCCTATGTCTATATCAATAACAGACTATGGATTTCTCCTCTAGGAACTTGTCCAAATCTTATTTAAACCCAGGTACGCTAACTGCTGTTATCACGTCCTCTGACAGCGAGTTCCAGAGCTTAACTATTCTTTGAGTGAAAAAATATTTCCTCCTATTTGTTTTAAAAGTATTTCCGTGTAATTTCATTGAGTGTTCCCTGGTCTTTCTACTTTTGAAAAAATGAAAAATTGATTCACTTCTACCCGTTCTATATCACTAAGGATTTTATAGACCTCAACCATATCCCCCCCTCATACTCTCTTTTCCAAGTTGAAGGAGCCCTAACCTCTTTAGTCTTTCCTCATATGGAGGAGATTCATTCCCTTCATCATGTTGGTTATTCTTCTTTGAATCTTTTCTAATTCTGCTATCTTTTTAAAGATATGGCGACCAGAATTGAATGCAATACTCAAGGTGAGGTCGCACCATGGAGTGATACAGAGGCATTATAATATTCTTGGTCTTATTTTGCATCCCTTTCCTAATAATTTCTAGCATCATGTTTCCTTTTTTGGCTGTTGCTGCATACTGGGCAGACTTATGTTTTTTTACAATGACACCTAGATCTTTTCCTTGAGTGTTGACTCCTAAGATGAACCCTAGCATCAGATAACTGTGATTCAGATTATTCTTCCAAATGTGCATCACTTTACATTTGCCCATAAATTCCATCTGCCATTTGAATGCCCAGTCTTCCAGTTTCCTAAGGTCTTCCTGCAATTTTTCACAATCCGCACACGTTCTGACAACTTTAATAGTTTCATGTCATCTGCAAATTTAATCCTTACTTGTCGTTCTGTTTTCCAGATCATTTATAAATATTTTAATAGCACTGGTCCCAGTAAAGATCCCTGCGGCACTCCACTATTCACCCTCCTCCACTGAGAAAAATGGCCATTTAACCATGTCCAATAACCAATTCCTAATCCACAGAAGGAGATTGCCTATCCCATAACTTTTTAATCTTCTCATAAGTCTCTCTTTATCTGATAAGAATCACATCGTGCCGGTAGGGTTGGCAGCTACATTTTTTGTGGAAATATCCTTGAAACAGCCAAGCTGCGAAACATGATGTCATGTTGGACAGTCAATTCCCCTTGGAAACAATCTATTTAAGTGTGACATAAAGTTGTTGTTTTTTTAAAATATAAAGTATAGCCACTTAGAGATGACAGTTTGGGAATGAAAATAAAATGGAAACCTAACAAAAGTAAAATAAAACAAAAATAAAAGATCCCAAGAAGACCGATGACGACAGGAGAGTGGCAGCTAAAACTACAATTTACCCCACAACTCCAGTGGACTGAGGTCTTCTAAACTAAAAAACTAAGAAGTAGAAAGCACAAGCTTTATTATAAAGTATATGAATTATAGTTTTGGCTTATGCAAATCACTGGAGCTTGGAGGATACATAATTTTAACAGTCATATTCTGAACTGTTTGGACTTCCTTTAAATTTGATTAGGAACAACCAAGATAAATTATGTTGCAGTAGTCAAGTCGCCTAGTCAGTAAAGAAAGAATAAGTGAGTGGAACGTGTCTTGGTCGAAATATCTTTGCACGGAGCATAATTGACAGAGAACTAGAAAGGATGTCTTACATAAATGGGATATCTGTGGAGAAACGGTAAGCTGGGGGTCTATGTACCATAAGTCATGTCTTTGGCTTGAAGCTCCCCTTGGACCCAGTAGAACAAATACGCTATGAGGAGACAACAGCATCCACCTTTATGGTGGTGGGAACCATATCATGGAATGCACTTGCAGGACATTTACGTCTTTGCAGTAATGTGGCTCAATTTAAAAAGCTTCTGAAAACACAGTTATTTGTAGCAGCATTTTTCTAAGATTCTGTTTTATATCCTGCAAGCTGTTAGTTCTTTTGTTAATAGAGTTTAGGAATGGAGAAATTAATGTTTATGTCTCGTGTATGATTATGCTTGTTTTATAAATTATATAAGCTTATTATGTGTGTTTTCTGAAAAACACCTAGGTTTTAGGTGACATATAAATTTAATTAAGCAATATTTTTTTGTTACTGCAATTGGATTTTATAATTTGTACCAAACTGTCTTATGATTTGAATGGTTGAATGAGTGTGTGAGGTTTTTATTAAAATTAGTATGAGCTAATAATACTATTTTATATTATTTACTTGCTGAATTTTATATTATTTTCTGTGTCCAGTGTCTACTGCCTGAATGATTGTTGCTTCTAATCTTTAATGTGTACGTGTATAACCTTGGTATTGGGATTATTATGAACTGAAAATATCAAGACTATCAATTATGATATTTCCTTTATTGTATGCTTTTTGTTTTGTTGATCTTGGAATCTTAAGGGGAATGGAAGTATACTGAACAAAAAATGAAAATGGAATGGAAATAGAAGCCAGAAGAATATGACATCCGTTATCCACCAGCTTTAAGGAACCAGACATTATTCTCTCAACATCCCTAGATACAGTGACCTACAGGATGCTCTATGCTCCTTGCTTCATCAATATCAATGTATCACTAACATTCAAGCTCTACAAGAAAGATGCCACTGATGCCTTTGGATCTCACTTACCAGAACAGAAGAACCTCTTCAGCATTACAGGCCTCTCCTCTCAGGCTGTCCTCCTCTCTCTACCCTCTCCCTCTCAGCTTTGTCCGGATTTATCCAGGGAATCTGCTTTCTCCTACCTACCATTCTTGTAGTACTCTCTTCTTCTAGATCTTTGTCTGGAACCCTCTTTCTTCAAATTCAAAAAAGCAGTCAAGACGCTCATTTGTTTAGTGCATTTGTATTCCACATATATCCCATGCAGATCACAACATAACATACACAGTCTAAAACAAAATAATAAAAATAGACATTCCAGAGAGTGGTGTGCAGAAAAGGAAAATGTACCAGCAGCTGCCTACAGCAATTAAAACTGGTCGCTCATTGTTAGGTCTGCCAGAAAAAGGACTGCAGCTAGCCAAAAATGATCTCACATCTCAGCTAAAAAATGAGAGCGGAACACCTGCATATTAGATGTAAAAGTATCATGTCTGTTACAATCCTTAAAGCAGGACAAAGACCATGCCACTCTCCGAAACTACAAAAACCAAGTGCACATCTCTAAAGAATATGTCTTATCTACAGCTGGAATAGAAAGGTGCTAGGTACCCTCAGACCGAAAATGTCAAGTGGAGGAGTGGCCTAGTGGTTAGGGTGGTGGACTCTGGTCCTGGGGAACTGAGGAACTGAGTTCGATTCCCACTTCAGGCACAGTCACTCCTTGTGACTCTGGGCAAGTCACTTAACCCTCCATTGCCCCATGTAAGCCGCATTGAGCCTGCCATGAGTGGGAAAGCGCGGGGTACAAATGTAACAAAAAAAAAAAAAGGGGGGGGGGGTGGTACACTTTAGATAGCCTTCTGTACTACAAGAGTACTTTGAAATATATTCAAAACAAAATCCTTGCACAACTGGTGATATATCCTACCAGCACTTTACTTCTTTAACCAGCCGCACATTGTGTACCATATGCAGTTGTTTTCAAAGTAGAGGCTGGGAGACCAAGATAGAGGGTATTACAGTAATCAAGTTGAACTGATTAGCAAAGATCATCCGAGCAAAATATCGGTTTTAGTCACATAACCACATGAAGTTTAAAGAAGGCAGATCACACCATGGTGCTAATCTTTGCTTCATGAATAACAGCAAATCTAGTACCACACAGCACACTCCTATCACGTTCAGAACTCTACAAGTAATTAATGTAGGAAGGTCCTTAGATAGGGACTAGAAGAGAAGATAACCTCTGTTTTTCTGTTAACTGTCATCCATGATGCTACAGATGTGAAACAATATTACAGTTTTAAAAACTGCATCATCAACCACGGAATCAAAGGAAAGAAAAATTGCACATTATGGCTGTTCCTGTTAGCCTTTGAGTAATGACTTCATGCTGCCTATATGGACCTACTGATCCCCATATCCTCTCTCACACCCCTAGTCTCTCTTCTCCTTTGCCTTTTTTGTATTATACTCAGGTTTCTGCTCTCCATTTCCCAATTTATATAGATACTAGTAAAAAAGGCCCGTTTCCAAAACCAATGAAACGGGCGCTAGCATGTGTTTTTTTTTGTGTGTGTGTGTGTGTGTATGTGTCATAGAGTTATTTTGTGTGCATGTGTGTGAGTGTGTGAGGGTGCGGTGTGTGTGCAGGTTGTTGATGTGTTTCTTTTTTTGTTTTGTTTTGTTTTTTGCTTGGGGGTTGGGGGATGTGCTGTGCTGTGCTGGCAAAGTGGGTTGGATTGGTGTGTGGCTTTGAGGGTGTGTTTCTGTTGTATTGTGTGTCTGTGGTTTTGTCTGTCAAGGAGGTTTGTGGAGGGGGGTCTTTCTTTTGATGAAATGTAAATGTAAATTTTTGCACATACCCACAGCAGGAATATTCTTCTCTCGTTCCAGCGGTGGTTCTGTGCTCTCCATGCTGCACAGATAATGAGCCATTCTGCTGGGGAATGCTCCTCCCTTATTGTCACGTAGTTTCCTCTGATTGGTCCGTCTTACATTGCCTAGTGTTGCCTGGGAACGGTGTTGTGATGGTCCTTTGTGTTTCAAAATGTTGAGGGTGTTTTTTCTGATTGGTCCGTCATGTGAGGGCGGGGCAGTGAGACATGGTCAGTGTTGAGGCTTCACCACCATGAATCCATGAACGCTTCAGTGACTGACTGAGTGACTTCAGAATGTTGTCTTCAGAACGTTGAGGGTGAGTTTTATTATAGTAGATTGTAAACTGCTGTGCTATGCTTCTGGATGTTAATAGCAATAATAACAACAACAACAATATGAAGACCCTCCAACTGGCTCCTTCTGACAGGTAATGCAATCAGGGACATAATGGCTAGCACTCAGACACTGAACACAGTCACCAATTTATGTGGCTGCACATGCACTGAGTGTACTTCTGGAAACTAAAAAAAGTTTCTTTTCCTTTTGAAGCACTTAAGATGAAGAAAAAAAAACAGTTGCAGCAAAATCAAATGACTGTATTTTACAAAGTCAATTGATGCCACCCAGTGTACCGGCATTGGTAGGAGTGCAGCCATGAGAAAGAAAAAGAAAAATCTTACTTTGTGAACCAAAAGGGAGACCAGCATGAAAACAAATCACTTTAAAGTCAAATAACATTTGGTGCAAGAAAACATAACTGTTTGGTCTGTGGGAGGACCCCCCCCCCCCCCCCCAATTTAGACGGGCCCTGTGTGAATCTTGTGGCATGGCATCCCACAAATGACCAGAGAGCATGTTTGAAAGTTCTGGAAACATCATTAGTCACCAAGTTTTGTCCAATAACTTTAACTATATGTGAGGACTACTATCATGCTTGTCCTCAGAGAAAACTTTTTCACATAGATAGTTGCATTGCCCATTAGTAACCAAAAGTGGGTTATTTCTTCAGTAATTTACAAATGTAATCAACTTTTGTTTTTACTTACCAATGCTGGATTTTTTCTTGGCAGCTAGTAACCACCTGTCATTAAAACAGATAACTGCTCATGAAAAAACAATGTTAAGCATACAGCTACAATGTCAAGGTATCAGAAACTGGAGTAGCAACTTTACAGGTTTGCTAGTGCATCTGTATACATTTTTATTTGTCAGTACACAGGCAAATGAGCATTAGCTTTTAGGCAGCACACTTATCAACATTCTAATGCAGACTGATAACCAAAGAACAAACAACAGTTTTCCGGTTCACAATAGTGTCTTCTCTGTAATTGTTGGGTGATACTTGATAAAGATATAACAGCACTGTGTGCATATTAAAACATGCCCACGGGAAATTTGAAAGAGAATAATAGCTTGTTATAACTTTAGTGGGTATCACATTCTACCTACATATACTTCGTTTGGGTCACTACAGCATCAATAAAATCAACATAAATGAAAAGTTAACAAATGTGAAGAATGAAAACACACACATTTTTGCCAGAATAAATACCCTGAATCACCCACTACATAAGCTCTGTAAAATTCAAACTCTCACAAAAGATCAATAATAATGGGAGCTGTACTCACCATGTGCTAAACAATTTCCACCAAATTCACATGGAAATTGTAGTGCGTAGAACAAACCAAACTATTTGAGTTTGCTGAAGCTACTAAAGTAATGGCAGAGCAATCAATGGCCTACTCTGTTCATCAAGGTGCAGAACTTGTGTGTCATGAATCAAGAGAGTTAAACTGATCTCTTTTCTTATTTACTGCCTCCAATTAAAAGAAGTAAATCATCAAGGTTGATCAATTTACTACAGCACCAACGCCTGCAGACAACATGTTCTTTTTGTTTCCAAACTTTCAAACATGACCAGAGAGCATGTTTGAAAGTTCTGGAAACATCATTAGAGGAAAGGAGGAACAGGGGTGATATGATACAGACGTTCAAATACTTGAAAGGTATTAATCCGCAAACAAATCTTTTCCGGAGATGGGAAGGCGGTAGAACGAGAGGACATGAAATGAGATTGAAGGGGGGGCAGACTCAAAAAAGATGTCAGGAAGTATTTTTTCACGGAGAGGGTGGTGGATGCTTGGAATGCCCTCCCATGGGAGGTGGTGGAGATGAAAACGGTAACGGAATTCAAACATGCGTGGGATGTGCATAAAGGAATCCTGTGCAGTAGGAATGGATCCTCAGAAGCTTAGCCAAAATTGGGTGGCGGAGCAGGTGGGGGAAGAGAGGTTGGTAGTTGGGAGGTGAGGATAGTGGAGGGCAGACTTATACGGTCTGTGCCAGAGCTGGAGATGGGAGGCGGGACTGGTGGTTGGGAGGCGGGAAATACTGCTGGGCAGACTTGTACGGTCTGTGCCCTGAAAAAGGCAGGTGCAAATCAAGGTAAGGTATACACATATGAGTTTATCTTGTTGGGCAGACTGGATGGATCGTGCAGGTCTTTTTCTGCCGTCATCTACTATGTTACTATGTTGTTTCCATTTATGATTACAGAATGGAGCAGTGTGATGATGGAACTCGCTCTTCTTTACTCCACTGAACTTGCACTAGGCAAAGCAAAAAGCACTCACCTATTAGCAGCACCATTATTAGAAAAAACAAAGGCTGTATGGATGACCAGTTTTATGCAGAAAATTTAAAATAACTGAAAACGTCATAATGAAACAGTTTTACTGAAAATTATTAAGTGTTTTCAACCTGACTGAAAGATCCAAATTAAACAAAAAGTCACTTAATATAAAAAATGTACCCTTACAGATATACTGTCCTCAGCAGAAGAAGCAAAGTTACATACCTGTAAGCAGGTATTCTCAGAGGACAGAAGGCCATATATTCTCACAATTGGGAAAATGAATGGCTATGCTCTCTGGACATGAAGGATGCATATACTCAGATCCCGATATATCTAGCCCACCAGAAGTATCTTCGGTTTCATTAGAACAGGGGTAGGCAACTCCGGTGCTCGAGAGTCGCAGGCAGGTCAGGTTTTCAGGATATCCACAATGAATATGCAGGAGATAGATTTGCATATCATGGAGGCAGTACTTGCAAATCTATCTCCTGCATATTCATTGTGGATATCCTGAAAACCTGACCTGCCTGCAGCTCTCGAGGACCGGAGTTGCCTACCCCTGCATTAGAACATAAGAGTAGCCATACTGGGTCAGACCAATGGTCCACCTAGCCCAGTATCCTGTTTTCCACACAGTGGCCAAGCCAGGTCACAAGTACCTGGCAGAAATCCAATTAGCAGCAACATTCCATGCTAACAATCCCGGGGCAAGCAGTTGCTTCCCCATGTCGGTCTCAATAGCAGACTATGGACGTTTCATCCAGGAACTTGTAAAAACCTTTTTTAAACCCAGATTCGTTAACCAATGTTACCACATCCTCCGGCAATGAGTTCCACAGCTTAACTATTCGTTGAGTGAAAAATTATTTCCTCCTATTTGTTTTAAAAGTATTTCTATGTAACTTCTTCAAACGTCCCCTAGTCTTTGTACTTTTGCAACGAGTAAAAAATCGATTTACTTCTACTCATTCTACACCACTCAGGATTTTGTAGACCTCGATCATATCTCCTCTTATCCATCTCTTTTCCAAGCTGAAGAGCCCTAACCTCTTTAGCCTTTCCATCCCCTTTATCATTTTGGTCACTCTTCTTTGAAGCTATTCTAATACTGCTATATCTTTTTTGAGATATGGTGAGGAGTGGCCTAATGGTTAGTGCACCGGGCTTTGATCCTGGCTACCTGGGTTCGATTCCCACTGTGGCTCCTTGTGACGTTTGGCAACTCACTTAACCCTCCATTGCCCCAGGTACACCTAGCAGTGCTATAAAAATTATCAGTAGTATTCTAATTCCACTATAGCTTTTTTGAGATACGGCGACTCTTCTCGGCCGCGTGGCGTGGACGAATGATGTGATTAAGTTTGAATCAGTTTGTGTTCGTGCGTCTGACGTCAGACGAACGCACACAAACAGATTCCAACTTGATCACATCATTCGTCCACGCCGCGTGGCTGAGAAGAGGACTTCGGTTGGCAGGGGTTGGTGTCCCCCGCCAGCACAGGTATGCGACGGCGGCGAGAAGGGGGGCTCGAGAGGGTCGTGGTAGGGGGTCCAGGGGTCAGGAACTCCGAGGGGGGGTCTGGAAATCGGAGGGAGGTGGGGTCTTGAACTGGCAGCTGCGGGTGGCGAGGGGGATGATGTGCCCGGGGGGGGGGGGTGTTGATGTGCTTGGGGGGGAGGGGCTTGGGTGGTGCCCAGGGGGCGGTGTTGATGTGTTTGTGGGGGGGAGAGGCTTGGGTGATGAGCCGGTGGGGGGGTTGATGCACCGAGGGGGGGGGATGTCTGCGGTGCTGTGCTTGTCGTGTTGCAGGGAGCGGCGCACTCACAGCTGATTCCCAGGCAGGGGGAGGAGTAGGAAAACATGCTCTGCGTGTTCCCCTACTCCTCCCCCTGCTTGGGAATCAGCTGTGAGTGACGTCAGCCTGGCTACGGAGCCTAGCTCAGGAGCCACGGACACAGGCAGCTACTTTAGAACGTTGATGGTGAGAATTATTATATAGGATGACACCTAGATCTTTTTCTTGAGTGAAGACCCTCAAGGTGGACCCTAGCATCAGGTAACTACGATTCAGATTATTCATTCCAATGTGCATCACTTTACATTTGTGCACATTAAATTTCAACTGCCTTTGGGATGCCCAGTCTTCCTCCAATATTTCACAGTACGCATGTTTCAACAACCTTGAATAGTTTTGTATCATCTGAAAATTTGATCACCTCACTCGTCGTTCCAATTTCCATATCCTATATAAATACGTTAAATAGCAATGGTCCCAGTACAGATCCCTGTGGCACTCCACTATTCACCCTCCTCCATTGCGAGAAATGACCATTTAACCCTACCCTCTGCTGTCCAATAACCAGTTCCTAATCCACACCAGAACCTTGCCTCCTACCCATGACTCTATAATTTTCTCAGGAGTCTGTCATGTGGAACTTTATCAAAAGCCTTCTCAAAAATCTAGATAAACTACATCAACCAGCTCACCTTTATCCACATGTTTATTCACGCCTTCAAAGAAATGAAGCAAATTGGTGAGGCAAGACTTCCCTTGACTGAACCCATGCTGATTCTGGACCAATAAACCATGTTTATCTATGTGTTCTGTAATCTATTCCTTATAATAGTTTCACTGTTTTGCCCGGCACCAACGTCAGGCTTACCAGGCTGTAATTTCCCAGATGACCCCTAGAAACTTTTCTACAATTCGACGTCACATTGGCCACCCTCCAATCTTCAGGTACTACGGACGATTTTAACGGCAGGTTATACATTACTAACAGCAGATCAGCAATTTCATGCTTGAGTTCTTTGAGTACCCTTGGATGTATGCATCTGACTTGCCAGTGCTTATGTTGCTTTTAGTTTCTTCATTTGGATCTTTTTTCCATTCTTTGAAGGACAATCTTTTGGTTGAAATGGACTCCTTCATTTCACCTTTTAACCATGCTGGCTGTTGCTTCCTCTTCTTTCCACCTTTTCAAATATGTGGAATGCATCTGATCTGGGCTTCCAAGATGGTACTTTTGAATAATGTCCATGCTTGATTTAGTGTCCTCACCTTAGCAGCCGATCCTTTTAGTTTCTTTTTAACCATTATCCTCATTTTATTATAGTTCCCCATTCGAAAATTAAATGTAGCTACAGTAGATTTCCTTTGCAGGTTCAACCCAGATAGTAACTCAAACTTGATCATGTTAAGAACATTGTTTCCCTGGGGACCCAACACTATCACCTCTCAAACTATGCCTGCACGCCACCAAGGACCAGATCCAAAATGGCTCCCCCTCTCATCGGTTCCTGGACCAGTTGCTCCAAGAAGCTGTCGTTTATTACATCTAGACATTTTTATCTCCCTGGCACTCCCTGATGTAACATTTATCCAGTCAATATCGGGGTAACTGAAATCACCCATTATTATAGCATTGCTCAATTTGCCAGCTTTCCTAATCTCTGTAAACATTTCTTCATCCATCTGTTCATTCTGTTCCAGTGGACGTTAGTACAGTCCTACAAGAATACTCCTTCCCTTCACACATGAAATTTCTATCCACAATGATTCCACGCTGCTAACTGTTTCACGTGGAATATTTATTTTATTTGACTTAATTCCCTCTAACATATAACACAAATCTCCCCCCTCCAATTTGATCCTCTCAATCACTGAGATACAATTTGCACCTTGTTAAAGTGGAGGGGCATTTTCGATATGATGTCTGATTTTGGATCTAAATAGGGAAGAAGGTCATTTTTGAAAAAGAAAAGCATCTATCTTTTTTTTCGAAAATACAGTGGATGTTTTGTTTTTTGGACGGATTTTTTTTTTTTTGGACCATTTTCGAAAAAAAATAAAAATCCAAGTGCAAAACGCACAAAATCAAGCTATTGGGATGTAGGAGGAGCCAGCATTTTTAGTAGACTGGTTCCCCCTGACATCCCAGGACAGCAATAAGGCACCCTAGGGGGCACTGCAGTGCACTTCATAAACTGCTCCCAGGTACACATCTCACCATTGCTCCCATACCTTGTGTGCTGAGCCACTCAAAACCCAGTACCCCCAACTGTACACCAATACCATAGCCCTTACGGGTGAAGGGGGCACCTATATGTGGGTACAGTGGGTTTCTGGTGAGTTTTGGAGGGCTCACAGTTTCCTCCACAAGTGTAACAGGTAGGGGGAGGTAGGAACCTGGGTCCACCTGTCTGCAGTGCACCCAACACTGACTACTAATGGACCTGAGTATAACATCTGAGGCTGGCATATAAGGTTGGTAAGTAATGTTTTTCATCACACTTTTGGAGGGTGGGAGGGGGTTAGTGACCACTGGGGGAAGAAGGGGAGGTCATTCCTGATTCCCTCCAGTGGTCATTTGGCTGTTTAGGGCACCTTTTTGTGCCTTATTCGTAATAAAAACAGTTCTAGCTCAAAATGTCTAAGTTTTAGTCCTGGACATTTTTATTTTGTTCCATTATGGCTGGAAAAACTAAGTCTTTGAATGCCCAACTTCCACCCTGAACACGCCCCTGGCTCTCCCCCTTGAGATTTGGATGCACTTCTGGCAGACTTCAGAGAAAAACGTCTAAAAATAGGTATTGAAAATAGTGATTTGGACGTTTTTGTTAGCAAAAACGTCCAAATGCAGACTTATGCCACTTTTGGGGCGTTTTTCTCTTTTGAAAATGAGCCCAACAGTGTTCCATTGAGTGTGCTCTTTCCATCAAGTCTCTGAGATGCCTATTATATCTACCTAATCATTTAATGCTATACACTCTAACTCTCCCATCTTACTTTTTAGGCTTCCAGCATCTGTATACAGGCACTTCAAATTGTGTTTTTTTTTTTATTTATCTACAAGCTGCTTAGAAGTTGAAGGGGATAATGTGCATCCTTTATCTTGCTCTCTCATTAAGCACACCTGCCTTACCTACAGCATTGTTGAAACCTCTCTACTGGGATTTCCTAAATGTCCTGTTTCAATAGTATCTCTCAAGGATACTCCAAACCAAACCATGCACTCCTGGGTGACTGTCTGCTTCCCCCCCATTCTAGTTTAAAAACTGCTCTCTCTCCTCTTTAAAAGTAAGTGCCAGCAGCCTGGTTCCATCCTGATTAAAGTGGAGCTCATCCTTTTGGAACAGTCTCCCCCTTTCCCAAAATGTCACCAGTTCCTAACAAGTCTACATCCCTCATCCCTGCACCAGTGTCTCAACCACTCATTGAGACTTTGGAGCTCTGCTTGCCTTTTGGGTCCTGCGCTTGGAATGGGGAGAATCTCTGAAAATGCTACCCTGGAGGACCTAGACTTCAGCTGTCTACCTAAGAGCCTAAATTTGGCTTCCAGAACCTCCCTCCAACATTTTCCTATGCCACTGGTACCCACATGTACCAAGACAACCGGCTCCTACCCGGTACTATCTAAGATCCTGTCTAAGTGACGCGTGAGGTCTGCCACCTTTGCACCAGGCAGGCAAGTGGCCAGCCGATCCTCATGTTCACAAGCCACCCAGCTATCTGCATGCCTAATGATCAAATCATCAACTACAACAGCCGTCCTAACCCTTCCCACCTGGACAGAAGTTCTCGGAGACATATCCTCAGTGTAAGAGGATAGTGCATCACCTGGTGGGCAGGTCCTGGCTACAAGAGTACTTCCAACTTCACCAGGGTGATGCTCTTCTTCTACAAGACCTCCTTCCTCCAAGGCAGCACAGGGGCTGCCAGACTGGAGGTGGGACTTCTCTATGTCCCTGTAGGTCTCATTGATGTACCTCTCTATCTCCTCAAAGTCTGCTACTCTAGCCTCAAGATAATGAACCAACTGGGAGATAATCATACATGTGACACAATGCAAAAGACTGGATAGCACCCCTCTCGCTGCTGGACTGGTGTCTCCATCTTAGTATTTTTCAGTTTTTCGATAATTTAAAACTTGATAAGGTATTAAGGATATTAGTCTAATATTGAAAAAAGTCTTTAGCTTATATAGTATAATGTGTGATTTATTTAGTTTTTTTCTTCTTAGAACGTAATTAAAACTCTGTAAGAGCACTCCTCCTTTGTTATCCTAATTAGAATAACCGACTATAAATGAAGAGTTGTGCTAGGGGTGGGTGGGAGTTGGGGAGGGAACACACCACTTCCAGTACCGTGTGTTGCCTTTTGTCCTCACATCAGCTCCCAGGGTGTTTACCAAATGTCTAGCAGTAGCCACAGTGCCGCTACACAGGCTGGGCATCAATGTGTTCCCTTACCTCAACAATTGGCTGGTGAAGAGCAGGGATAGTTTAAAACAAACCCTAGTAGCTCAAGAACCGAATAGTCCTCTGCATGGACTCCCAAGCATTGTTCTCCGACCCTTGAAGCTAACGCGAGGCCAAAAGGTAACACAGGTGACTGGAAGTGGTGTGTTACCAGCCGAAACCGAAGATACTTCCGGTGGGCTAGAAGCATCTGGATGTGAGTATTTGCATTCTTCAAGTCCAGAGAGCATAGCCAATCGTTTTCTCAATTGTGAGAATTATGGCCTGCTTGTCCTCGGAGAAAGAATGCTGTCAATAAACAGAAAAGATCATTTTAGAAACCACTTTTGCATTGAAAGCCCTGATTTGCACTGATGGTGGCCTCATAAAATTAGATCATGTTAAAAGTAGATGTGGTGCAAACTGGCGCATATTTGTGGAGTAGGCGTGCTGAGCAGAGCACAAGTAGAGTTGTGATTTATGCACATACTTTAATAAAATACACATGACTGTATGCATTCTATGTGCACACATTTATACCTGCTCTCATGCAGGCATACTGTCCATGGCTTCAACCTGTACTAGTATTTTAAGTATTTTATAAAGATACATGTGTGCCTGTGCGTCTTAATAAAACTAACAAAAAAAAAGGTGTCTCCGCGCCCTATTAACTTATGCACCCTGTCAGAATGTTGATGTCCTCCCTAATATATCCTGAAAATCTGGAGGGAACAAAAACAAAAAAAGTTACGAAAGGCCACACATACACAGTCTGGCTGATATTCAGCTGGCAGCAGCCACCATTTTTTAAACGCTGTCACCAACTACATTAGCACCCATTGTTCAGTGCCGGGCCATGTCTGGGCATGAACACTGAACATTGGGGGCTAAATTAGGTTGGGATGGTCATCTTGAGCCTATGAGTGTCCTGGCCAATATCAGTTATGTGAGCCCGGGCTAAATATCAGCCAGGACCTGCATAACTACAGTTTCACTTTAAAGAAGCCCTGATCCCCATCCTGGCCTCCAAAAAAGCCTCCCTCTTCCTCCCCCCCCCCCAGCCCACAAGAATTAAAGCCCCCCCCTCCTTCCCAGAATGAGCCTCCCCCCCTGAGATCTAGGTAGGCTCTCCCAGCCTCCCTATACCCCATGTAGTCCTAATGGAGGTGCTGGGGGCAGGAGCGAAGCCCCCTTGCAGCTGGCCTCTGTAAATGGCTGCCACAACCTCTTCTTGCAGCAGCTCATCATAATACACATTTAAAGAGTGCATCTGCAAAGGAACAGGAGTGCTGCCCCCAACAGGATCACCAGGTATACAGGAAGGGGGTTGGAGAGGCTTGATCTGGGGTGGGAGGGCTTTGATTTTCATGGACAGAGGGGAAAGGGTAAGAAGGAAGGGGCTTTTTTGGAGGCCGGGAGGTGGATCAGGGCTTCTTTAAAGCTAAAATATAATTATGCGGGTCCCAGTTGATATTGAATGCTGGCACCCAAACAGCTAAGCAGGAGGAATTAGGACAGCTTTTGAGCTGTCCCAAATTCACAAACTTTACTATGGGGGTACTGGCTCTGAATATAGCCGGCAACCCTACAACTGCTGGCTCCTCCCAAACTCTGCCCCGTACTGTCCCTGACCTGCCCATTTTTATGGTCACAGGCAATAATCAGCAGCACTGCTTGGTTTAGTGCCACTGAATATCGGGGGGGGGGGGGGGGCGGCTTTCCTGCGTCCTTAAATCGCTTTGAATATTGGTCGGAGTAATTTTATTTTTATTGGGTTTTATCTGTTTTTAATCATTTTATGTTTCGACAGGATACTGTATTATTTGTAGATGATGATTTCCAAATATTTTATATGTATTTTGTTTTTTTCTGTGCCTTGAACACTCTTCTTGTTGTTAACTGTAAAGTATAAATTATTATCATAAAGCCTTTATTGCCTCAGAAAGTAGGCTAATAAAAAAGCGAAAAAGAAATTCAGAAAGTGCCAAAACGTTTATATTAGTCAACTCAAAAACACAATAATATTTGATATGACATAACCGTAAATGGGTATATTTTAGCATGCTTCACATTAATCATGTGATAAAAAGGGCAGCATTGGGGAAACAAGATGGTGGAAGTAGGATACCTCTGAATAGAAATGTAAGTACATAAGTGTTGCCATATTGGAACAGACCAAAGGTCCACCAAGCCCAGTATCCTGTTTCCAACAGTGGCCAATCCAGATCGCAAGTATCTGGCAACATCCCAAAACAGTGCAATACATTTTATGCCGCTTATCCTCGAAAATCCTCAGGAGCTTAGCCTAGAATGGGTGGCAGAGCTGGTGGTTGGGAGGCGGGGCTAGTGCTGGGCAGACTTATACGGTCTGTGCCGGGGCTGGTGGTTGGGTGGTGGGGATAGTGCTGGGCAGACTTATACGGTCTGTGCCAGAGCTGGTGGTTGGGAGGCGGGGTTGGTGGTTGGGAGGCGGGGAAAGGGCTGGCCAGACTTATAAGGTCTGTGCACTGAAGAGGACAGTACAAATAAAAAAGTAGCACATATGAATTTATCTTCTTGGGCAGACTGGATGGACCGTGCAGGTCTTTTTCTGTCGTCATCTACTATGTTTACTATGTTTAAATGAGCAGTGAATTTTCTCAAATAATGGCTCATAGACTTTTCTATTAGAAAGCTATGCAAACCTTTTTTAAACCCCACTGAGATAACTGCTTTTACCACATCATCTGGCAACGAATTGCAGAGTTTAATTACATGTTGAGGGAAGAAATATTTTCTCTGATTCATTTTAAATTTACTACTTTGTAGTTTCATTGCGTGCCCCCTAGTCCTAGTATTTTTGGAAAGAGTAAACAAGCAATTGATGTCTACCCATTATTCCACTCATCATCCTCTTTATCATTTTTTTTCACCCTTCTCTGTACCTTTTCTAATGCCAATATATTTGTGACCCCTCATTCTGAGTGATGAGGATTGGAAAACACTGCAATCTCCACGGCTCTTTGGAGGATAATTCCAGAAGAGGGAACCATATCTGCCACGGCCAGTACAGCATGATCATAATCATGATTCTGCGGTCTTGATTGAGTTTCAAAAATTTTTCCCACTACAGGATACGCATACAGAAGACCTGTCCCCCAACTGAGGAGGAAGGCATCTGACATTAAGTCTGTCATGTGCCTGAAGCCTGGAACAGAACCGAGAGACCTTGTTGTTGTTCTGAGTGGCAAAAAGATCCACCAAAGGGGTGCTCCACGCTTAGAAGATCTTATGGGCTATGCTCATATTGAGAGACCACTTGTGTGGTTGCATTATGCTGCTCAGTCTGTCGGACAGGGTATTGTTTGTGCCTACTAGATAAGTGGCCCGAAGGAACATACCAGGTTGGCAAGCCCAAAGCCACATCTGGACGGCCTCCTGACACAAAGGGCGTGATCCGGGGCCCTTCTGCTTCTTGGTGTAATACTTTGCAACCTGAATGTCTGTTTGAATGCGAACAATTTGGTGATTCAGCCGATCTCTGGAAGCCTTTAGAGCATTCCAGATCACCCAAAGCTCCAGGTTCATCTGAGGATTCATTTCCTGGGAGGACTAAACTCGAATGTGAAACCCAGGAGAGATGTATCAGTTGTCAACACTTTTTGCAGCTGAGGAATTTGAAATGGAAATCTCAGAGTCAAACTGGATCGAATGGTCCATCACTGAAGAGAGTGTACAGGCTCTGGGGACATTTGGATGGCATCTTCTAGACTCCCCATGGCTTGATACCACTGAGAAGCTAGGGTCCATTGAGCTGTTCTCATGTGAAGACTTGTCATGGGTGTAACATACACTGTGGAAGGCATGTAGCCCAACAATCTCAACATCTGCTGAGCTGTGACCTGCTGAGAGGCACGAACCTTGGATATGAGTGAGACAAGATTGTCTGCTCTCATCTACGGGAGGTAGGCCCGAACCTTCTGCTTGTCAAGCAGGGATCTTATGAACTCCAATCGCTGAACAGGGTGGAGATGGGACTTGGGGTAGTTTAAAATGATTCCTAGTAGCTTGAGCACCCGAATAGTCATCTGCATGGACTACTGAGCACCCTCCTCCGAGGTGCTCTTCACCCAGTCAATCGTCAAGATATCGGAACACATGAACTCCCAAGTCTGTGTAGCGATGCTGCAACTACCACAAGACATTTGGTGAAAACCCTGAGAGCTGACACAAGGCCAAAAGGAAACACGGGGAACTAAAAGTGATGTGTTCCCAGTTGAAATCAAAGATACTTCTGGTGGGCTGGAAGTATTGGGATGAACGTATATACATACTTTAAGTCCAGAGAACATAGCCAATCATTTTCCTGAATCAGTGGGAGAACAAAAAGATGGCCGACAGGTAAGGAGCTCCGGTGGACAAGCTCCGAGGCCCAGAGGAAACGGACCTACCTGAGCCATCCCGGACCACCCGCGATCGGACCGGAACAGACCGGAGCGAAGTGGAAGCTGACTGGTGACATACCGGAGGACCGGAAAGACCCTGCTGAGCTCCAGCGCGAGCCAGCGAGCGACCCGGGATAGGCCGCGGCCATCAGCCTGCCGCGTGGCCACGACGGGTCCCGACCGGAAAGACCTCGCTGAGCTCCAGCGCGAGCTCCAGCGTTGAACACCAGCGCGAGCCAGAGAGCGACCCGGGATAGGCCGCAGCCATCAGCCTGCCGCGTGGCCACGACGGGTCCCGACTGGACGAGCCCCAGTTGTGCCGAGGTAAGCCGACCTCACTTACTGACTACCTTCGCAGAAGACCACTATGAGGCCTGCCCTCCCTAGGCCCGAGTCAGAGTATTGCGGCGAAACCTGGAACCTCATGTGTGCCCGTATGCTCCCGAGAGGTGTACGACGCGAGGAGACGCCAGATCGATCCAAGGTGGATGGAAAGCTGCATAGTTGACCATGCACCAGATCGCAAGCCTCTAGGCAGACTGAAATCACCAGGAGAACTGCAGAACACAGCCTTCCAGCGCGGGAGACACTTGAGCCAAGGAACCAACAGTCTGGGGCCGGAAGAGCTGGAGGGGACTTCGAAACCCAGAGGACGCTGGGGACCCACACGAATGTGACCTGCTGCACATTGGAGCTGAGCGAGTTCGGGTGAGTTTGGATGATCGAACTCCTAACTAGGACCAGCCCATACCATTGACACAGAAAACCAATGAAAACCCCAGCCATTAGGCAGCCTGCGATTCTGCTTACTCGTCGTATTTCACTGTTTTTTTGTTTTGCTTCGTTTGTGTGCACTGGAGACCTGATAAGAGCTGCTGCTGCTACTAGGCTGCCTTTGACTTTGCCTGCTTGCTTTTGTTTCTGCTTTATCTCGTTGTCTCATTCTGTATGATTTTGTTTTATTTCTTCATTCTATGTGGACGATAATGAGGTATTAGCTGTTTTCCTCTTAAACCATATCTAGATTACAAATATCCTAGCCAACGCTTAAATCCGCATATTTGCTGACTCAGACCTAGTACAGTGGATTAAACGGAGGCCCAGAGCATCGCTGTGCCTGTGGAGCGCGAGACGCAGGGAGGTGCCGGACCGAGACGGGGGGGGGAGGAAGGGCTCGCGTGGCCGACCAAGCGCCACACGCCGAACTACGAACTTCTATCGACCGGGGTGAGGACCCACGCGGACGCGGCCTGCTTGCACGGTGAGGCATGAGCATGGATAGGATGTGTGTAGGCCCCAACTAGGACCTGCCATAATGTAAACCTGATGAGAACTGATACCGTTGGGCTACCCACGATCCTGCTTGCTGCCGCTCTGCTTTGCACTATCTTGTGTTATCCTGCTTTTGTTCTGCTCCGCTTTGGGCACAATCAAGATGACAGCTCCACAAACTGGAGACCTGATGAGAGATGCTACCAGCAGGCATCCTGCGTCTCTGCTCGCTTACTTGCTCTGTTCTGCTCTATTTTGTTTTGTTCGCTCTATGTACATTAGAGAGGACGGTTACACGAACTAAGGGAAACAAGAAATTCCGATGAAAGCCACCAACACTAGACTATCAAACAAGTGGTTGTTATTATTGTTCTGTTTATTTCATTTTATTTTATCTCACTATGCTAAAGTGATCTAAATAAGCCACACGTGATGCTGCCTATCTGTACTGTATTGCTATGCTTGCTTTACATGCCTTGCTAGAACTACACTATGAATTACAGACGATATCCATGTTCTACCTGCTCTAATCACAATCAAGCACCAGAGGCAACACACTAATCCGCACTGAGCCACTGATCAGAATTATACAAATCTGTGACATAATTGCATGGTTATCTTATAAATTACTGCACTGCCTTAAAAGTGGATATGAACCCTAGCAAAACACTCTTAATTCTCTACTGTCTCACCTTAACCTTACACATATATACAACCTTCGATACAATTACCAACAACCACACAACTCACAAATCATTCATCACTTACACACACAGAATGCCCGCCCAAATAAACAAAAAGGACCACGATAAGCTTAAAACCTATGGACACCAACAAAGAATACCAAGAGAAGTTCCCAAACCAACACACCAAGACAATAGACAATTGATAAAAATCACCACAAACCTGAACCCAAGGAAGAAACACCAACTAATACAAATAGGATACACCAACGCCAGATCTATAATCAGAAAAACCACATTGATAACCGACTGGATAACGGCAGACCACCTTGACCTCCTTCTCATCAATGAAACCTGGATACATGACTCTAAAGGCCCAATAATCCTAGAGCTTTGTCCACCAGGGTACAAAATTACTCATTGGACGAGAGAAGGAAAAAGAGGCGGAGGTATAGCTATAATCTATAAATCCCAGTTTACAATCACAACTACAGCCGAATCGATCCTCCCCCAACTCGAAATAGCCTCAGTACGAGTTACTCACCCGAATTTACACGATCAATTAAGTATAATCCTATTCTACAGACCCCCAACTAAGTGGCAAGAAGCACAAATACACTTTACAGACTTCATATCCAATACTTGTTTATCATCCCAGAACATCATCATAGCAGGAGACATTAACCTCCACCTTGAAGACACCGGCTCAAATAACGTACACGAATGCAAGGAATTCCTCCAACTCTGGGAGTTCCACTGGCCTAAAATGCAGCCCACCCACAAACATGGACACACACTGGACATCATAACTCACAAATTTTCATCTGAAGCGAACCTCACATTCAAGGACACAAAATGGATTACCACACCATGGTCAGATCACTACAAAGCAAACACTTCCCTCCTCTGGAAAACAAAAGAGAAACTACAAAAATAGGAAAAAAGAACCTACACAACGAGAGGAAAAATAGACCCTACAACATTTTGGCAACAAATATACTCCGCCGAATGGATAACAACCACAGAATCACCCCAATTCTTACAAGAATGGGATAATAGATGCAGAACAGTCCTAGACAATATAGCCCCGCTCCAAACCAGAACCTCGCATAGGATCAACTCAATCCCATGGTTCAATGAAGAACTGAAATAACTAAAAACACAGGTCAGAAGACTGGAAAGAGCATGGAGCAAAAAAAAAAAGATGATCACACTCTTAGAGAATGGAAACAGTTACAAAGAAAATACAAATACAGCATCAGACATACCAAAAGAACATATTACAAAACCATAATAGGACCAGACTACAAGGACACTCATAAACTCTTTTCACTTGTTAACAATCTCCTAAACACCACACAGGTCACCTCGAACAACACGGACACCCCATCGGAAGACAACCTAGCGAAGTATTTCAATGAAAAAATCATAAAGCTCCGACGCATGATACCAAGTAACACCATTGAATACTCAAGCATCCTTGAATGCCTAGAGCCAACACCCGGGGAATACCCAGCTGTCCGAATTTGGTCTAATTTTGACTTAATTTCAGTAGATGAACTCTCACACTGGCTCAAAAATATGCCAAATCGCAGTGCAAACTCAACGTTTGCCCTACCAGCCTAATAAGAGTTGCACCCAAACAATTCAAAAAAGACCTCACGAATCAAATAAACTATAGACTCCTACATGGTCTCTTCCCTACGGAAAATTGAAACATATTACTCACTCCGCTGCCAAAAGATGCCAAAAAAAGCTCAATGGACTTAACTAATTACCGACCAGTCACCTCTATCCCACTCACTACAAAGTTGATGGAAGGAATAGTGACGAAGCAACGTACGGACTATTTGACCAAACACTCCATCTTACACAAGTCACAGTCAGGTTTCCGATCAAATCATAGCACCGAAACCGTACTTGTGTCTGCAATGGACTCCTTCAAAAAAACAATTACAACCGGCAAGAACATACTCATATTACAATTTGACATGTCCAGTGCCTTCGACATGGTGGATCATGGAATACTAATACACATACTAGAATACTTCGGAATCGGAGGCCCAGTTCTCAAATGGTTCAAAGGATTCCTCACTACTAGATCCTACCAAGTTATAACGAATACTGCCAGATCACCGCCTTGGACACCGGAATGTGGAGTACCTCAAGGTTCCCCCCTTTCACCCACAATCTTCAACATAATGATGATACCACTAGCCAAACTCTTGGCTAATCAAAACCTCAACCCATACATATATGCTGACGATGTCACAATCTACATCCCGTTTAAGAGTGACTTAAACGAAATAAACAACGAGATCAGCCAGAGCTTCCAGATCATGCACTTATGGGCGGACTCATTCTGGTTAAAGCTCAATGCAGAAAAAACCCAATGCCTAGTTCTCACCTCCCAATACAACACAAACAACTACTCCACCATAACCACACCTCACTGTACACTTCCTATCTCAGAAAACCTGAAAATTCTCGGAGTCACCATTGATCAAAACCTCACACTTGATACCCACATGAAGAACACAACGAAAAAAATGTTTCAATCGATGTGGAAACTCAAAAGAATTAAACCTTTTTTCCCAAGAAACATCTTTCGCACCCTGGTTCAGTCGCTAGTAATAAGCCACCTGGACTACTGCAACGCTCTGTACGCAGGCTGTAAAGAACAGACCATCAAAACACTTCAAACAACCCAAAACACGGCAGCCAGACTCATCTTTGGAAAGCCTAAATTTGAAAGTGCGAAGCCCCTAAGAGAGACACTACATTGGCTTCCGCTCAAGGAACGCATTGAATTCAAGATCTGCACAACCGTGCACAAAATCATTCATGCAGATGCCCCACTATACATGCTAAACCTAGTGGACCTACCGCCCAGAAACGCCAAAGATCAGCCCGCAAATTCCTCAACCTGAATTTCCCCAGCTGCAAAGGAGTGAAATACAAACAGCCTTATGCTACGACCTTTGCATACAAAAGTACACAGTCTTGGAATGCGCTACCCAAGGCCCTGAAAACCATGAACAATCTAACCAGCTTCCGCAAAGCTCTGAAAACACACCTCTTTAACAAAGCTTACAAAAGTCACCCTCAATGATACTAATCATCCCCAAACCACCCAAGCACACCTAAAACACTTCACATAAGCCACCCAGCAACTGTCCATCTAACGCCTTGTCTACCTCAGCTCATGATCAACTATCTCTTAATCATGTACTGACTTTAGCTAACTCCTTGTTTACCTCAGCCCTTGAACAACTGTATTTTAATCATGACCTGACTTTAACATAACCCTACTCTGTAAGCCACATTGAGCCTGCAAAAGGTGGGATAATGTGGGGTACAAATGCAATAAATAAATAAATAAACAGTGCCCAGGGAAACCATCCTGAACTTTTCTTGGGCTAGGAATTTGTTCAGGCCCTTAGGTCTAAAATGGAACGCATCACCCCTGTTTTCTTCTGCACAAGAATGAACATGAAATAGGATCCCCTGCCTTTCTTCCCCTGGTGGAACAGGTTCAACCGCATGGGCCTTTAGAAGGGCAGAGAGTTCCTCTGCAAGTACCTGACTGTGCTGAGAACTGAATGAATAAGCTCTCATTGGGCAATTTGGAGGTTTGAGATGCCAATTGTAGGCGTATCCAAGACGGACTATTTGAAGAACCCACCAGTCGGAGGTTATAAGAGGCCAACTTGGTGAAAATATTTTAACCTGCCCCGACCGGCAAGTCGTCTGGAACGGACACTTACTGTGGCTATGCTCTGCTGGAGACAGTCAAAAGTTCGTTTAAGGCCCTGCTTGGAGAGCAGCAGGGCCTTAAACACACCTGTTGATGTGAACGAGCATGCTAGGGTTGAGCCCGAGTAGGCTGGTGAGCAGAAGAGTTATACCTTTGAAATGTTTACAAAGTATACAGGGTATATGGGTCCATCCAGGACCTTCTATTTACTAGTATCAAAGTGTATAATGGAGTTAATGAAAACATCTGAAGCTGACTAAATGGTACTAATCACACTGTCTAGAGTACTTTCCTGTAGCAGGTATTCTCCTAGAACAGCAGGCTTTATATTCTCACAAGTGAGTGACATTGGTCTGCTTCTCTCGGACTAGCATTTACCACCATGCCTCGGATAGTAATAGGAACTCCTCCTTGGCTTGTCAAAAGTCCTCCTAAGCTGAGGAAGTTGATGCAGAAGGTGCCTGGCGGAAGAGAGAAGAGATGATCAATGACCTCATCAACCTTCTCTCCAAAAAGGATATCCCCCCGGCATGGGGCATCTGCCAACCTCTGCTGAACAGAATGTTCCAAGTCAGAAGCACACAACCATGAGAGTTTGCACATTGCTATACTTTGAACAAAATCCTGGATGCCACATCAAAAGTGTTGTAAGAGGCCAAGGCCAAGAACTTTTGACATGCCTTCTGCTGCTTGACCAACTGGCAAAAATACTCGGCCTGCTCCGGAGGTAGCATCTCAACTAAGTCCGACATCTGGTGCACAGATAGGCATATTTTCAAAGCACTTAGCCTTCCAAAGTTCCATAGAAACCTATGGAACTTTGGAAGGCTAAGTGCTTTGAAAATATGCCTCTGAGTTTCACAAGTAGACACTCGTGAAGAGTTGGTAAGATTGTATACGGGAAATGAGCATTGAAGCCTGGTACATCTTCCTCCCAAAAGAATCCAGGGTTTTAACTTCTCTGCCTGGGGGAGCTGAGGCATAGTCCCTGGAACTCTTGGCTCTTTTGAGAGCGGATTCCATCACCATGGAATTGTGAGGCAACTGAGGCCTATGAAAACCAGGTGCACTGTAGATCCGATACTGGGTGTCAATCTTCTTGAGCATGACAGGGATCGAAAGAGGGGACTCCTAGTTCCTGACAAGGACTTCCTTGAATACCTCATGGAGTGGTGCAGTCACAGTCTCCTTAGGAGGAATGTGTAGTCCAGGACCTCGAGCATATTGTCCCTGGGCTAATCCCTCCACTTCCAAAGGAAATGGAATGGCATCAGCAATTTCCTTTAGAAAAGATGGAAATGAAAGGCTCTCCAGAGGAAACTTTATCCTTTCAGGCGGCGGAGAGGGTTCAAAGGGAATCCTATAAGGCTTGTCTGAGGAAAAGTACCTGGGATCCTCCTCTGAATCCCATGAACGCTCCTCTTCGGTGTCAGACAGTACCTCCCGATGGGAGTGTCAAGACCGAACTTGCCTCGGTGCCGAGGAACCATGTCCTTGAGAACGGCATCAAGAAGTCGACTCCCATATCGACTCCAGAAAAAGGTACCTCCACCAACATCGAGGGAGTGCCGGCTTGGGTGGCAGTTGACAGAAGGGCCACATGCGTTGCTGGTGTCAGAGACCACACCGCAGGCTGAGAGTCAAGCGGGGCAGCAACGGGAGCCAGGGTAGGCACAAGCAACCCTGATGCACACTGTTGCATAAGGCCATCCAGAAACTCAGGGAGCAAGGCCCAATGCGCTCATCGAGGGCCGACACTGGGAAAAGTTGTATGCTGTTAATTCTATGTCCCATTGATTGTCCTCCTTCAATCAAGTCTCTGAGATGCCGATTATATCTATCTCATCATTAGTGCTTTATACTGTCTCCCTTTTTATTTTTTAGGCTTCTAGCATTTGTATACAGGCACTTCAAATTTGCTTTGTTTCATCATTGTTGAAACCTCTCTATTGGGATTCCCTAAATGTCCTGTTTCAATAGTATCCTTCAAGGATAATCCACACCAAACCATATGCTCCTGGATGACTGTCGGCTACCCCTCCCCATTTTAGTTTAAAAGCTGCTCTATCTCCTTTTCAAAAGTTAGTGTCAGCAGCCTGGTTCCACCTCGGTTAAGGTGGAGCCCATGCTTTTGGAATAGGTTCCTCCTTTCCCAGAATGTTGCCCAGTTCCTAACAAATCCAAGTCCCTCATCCCAGCATCATTGTCTCAAGGATGACTGAATTAGATCCCGCTGTGCCCTCTAGAGGCTGTCTTGTTAATGTTGTAGGCTTTGGCAAAAAGATCAAGTTTTAAACCATACAGAAAAGTGTTGTATACTAATGGTGGGGGGGGGGGGGGGGGGGGGGGGGGGGGGGGGGGGGGGAATCTGTGCTGCAAACTAAACTTATAACTCTAAACTGATGCTATGGTAAACTCTAGAATAGTCCCTTAACTGCTAGCCTATAGAACTGTAATAGAGACTTTAAATGCTAAACAAAGAAAATCATATTCCTTAAACTGTCTTTGCAAAATAAGTACAGTAATTTCAAAATAAAGACACTGACCATATGTAATGAGTTTACCTTGTTGGACAGACTGGATGGACCGTATAGGTCTTTATCTGCCATCATCTACTACGTTACTGAGATAACCTATCTACCTTTCCCAAGTTTAAAAGCAATTTCCCATCAAATAACTTACCCATGAAGTCCTCACAGTACCATTAACCCCATCACAAGCACCATGCAATGTGTCTCAAGCAATGAATCAGGATCCCCCCTGCACCAAGTACAACTTACAGCCCCCTCCAAGCGGTTCCAACTCAAACTTAGTCAGACATACCACTGCCAGCAGTTCCCCTCAAGCTCACAGTCTCCAACACTCTTACTCTGACCCATGCTCTCCAGCAAACCTCTTTTCTTCTCTCTCTCTTTTTTTTTTAAGGTTGTTGTGCTGAAAAAGGAGAGCTATACTGGGAAACAGGAGAGATGTGAAAGGAGAGATTAAGTACATTTGCGGGAAACGAGAGACAGGGATCTGAAGATCTCCAGATAAGAGACTCTGCAGATTAGATTCGAGTCACCTGCAAAACACAATTGGGGATCAACTGACCAACTGGATCAGGAGCAAAGCACTCAGAACAAGAGGCTGAAAAGTGTATCCATCTACCTGCTGGAGATAGAAAATACTGAGGAGCTGGACTGGATACCAAGAGAGAGATGTTTCAGCTCAGTTTTCCTTCTCCGCCTGCTGGTTGGTTGATGGACACAACTATCCCATAGGTTCTGGAATACTAGGAAGCTATGTAATGGAAACATTCATTGTAGATATCCTTAAAATCAGACCTCCTGGTCTAAACTGGGTTTAGAATCACTACCTTAGAGTAAGATCTAGGGCACTACTACATCATTATAACAAACAAAATTCAGCTTTGGGTCTGTCAGCCTTTGTGGTTTTTCTAAGTACATTTCCTTTGGACTACAATGAAGTCTGTTCTATATTATTTTTCTTTGCACTAAACAAGTTTACAAAAAGTAGCTGTTTTACATCTTGCAGATTCAATACCTCTTAGAAATCTAGGTTTCAACGAGAAATCTTCATCAAAAGTACTGCCTAATGGCAAGAGGATGGAAATGAACCACTAGGTTGTGAACATAGCTCGTTTTTTGGCCCTATCTTTGAAGAAAGGGGATGATAGTGGTCGGTGGTAGGAAGGAGGTAGGGGACAGTGAAAAGGAAAATGGATCTAGGGAATGTTAAGGGAAAGCAAAGAAATGACAAGAGGAGCAGAGAAGAAGTGGATGATGTAGAGAGAATCAGGAAGCAAGGGGAAGGGGAAAGGGGATCAGGAAAGAAGGTTAATGAGAGCATTCTGATCAGGGGAGGGAGAAACAATCCCCTCACAACCTAAAGCCCTCCAATTCTCTACTTCTGCTCATTCCAACCCCAGACCTCCTGTTATCCCATCTGCATTTGAGAACAGAGTTTGCAGTGAGAGAGCTGATGATCGGGACCGAGGCATAATAGGCACCAGTTGTGAGTATCAGTCACAGGCATGGTCCTACTGCACCTCGTATACTTTTTAAACCCGCTGGAAGATGTTTGTGACATCTGATGAAAAATAGCCACAGCAAAATAAAACAGCTCAATGATGAATAAAAAATAACTTTTTTCCCCGTGACCAAAAGATCCAGCCTAATCAGGTTATGAGCTGTGAAAAGGAAAAAAAAATAAAAAGGAACCACAACAAGCATAAAAAGACCGCAGGGAAAGGAAAAAGATAAAATATAAAAGGTGTCCCATGCTACTCACATGAAGAGCAAAGCAGGAAGGCAAGACAAAATATTTCTCAAACCATGTCAGAGATGAGAAGGGCACATGTTTCAATAGCTCTGCAGAAAGAAAACAACCGAGAGTCCTGCACAAGTCATGCGGGCAGAAAGGCACACGCGTATGCACGGTCGGGCCTACAAAAAGCTTCCAGAAGCTGAAGGAACGTTGTGCAGCATACATACCAGGGCTCAGTGGATGATGTCACCCACATGTGAGAACTATAGTTCTGCTTGTCCCTGGAGAACGCATGGTATTCATACGTTTACATCAATGTTGAAGCATGTGTAAATGTGTTTGTTGGCACTTGCACACTCCTGAGGGTGGATATGAAAGTCTATTTTATAAAGGTACACAGGCTCCAAGTTTTATTTTAAAATAGGCATCTTTTAGACTTCTCATATGGAGCCTGATTTTATAAAAGGTGCCTATCAGCAGTCATTTACCATGTTTACTATACAACTTCAAACACACAAAGGCACCACTACTTCTTGCACTGAGATGCTCTCATAAGAGCTAAGGTTGGCTCCATTCAAAGCCAATGTTAGCTAGTGTAAGTAATACAAATGTAGGGACTTATTAAAATATGAAGTCTGAGCAAATCTCCTTTTTAATTAAAAGAACCCTTTTAAATTATTTCATCACACATTTATAGTAGTTTCTGTAGTCTTTATACCTGCAAATAGATACTAGCTTCAAAGGGATAATTGTTTTAAGCTATCAAACTACTAAATATAGAGGTTTGGTGAATAATTCAGTAGCTTTGAAACTTTACTGCAGCTTGTAAGATAAATATAGCTGCTAATTTGGATTTTTAGGTTTAATTATTTCTCTTTCCAAATCCAACTCAAGGTACAGTAGGTAGTTTCCTGCCCAAGAGGCTTAAAATTGAAGAGATCAATGTAATACACTGCACTAACCTCAATGAAGCCATTTACTACTGCTTTAGCACTGAGTATTTTGTTGTAGTTGTTGGTTTGTTTGTTTTTTTTTTGTTTGCATTATGATTACTATCAGGTAGAAGGATAGAAAAGCACAACAACTCTGTGCTAAACCAAAATAAATCACTTGGTAATCTTAATGAAATAAGTGAAGAAATGCATACTAAAGAGCTACAAATATCATTATTTCTAATGCAGAAAATTGTGATAAATAGTAGCACAAGGGTTTGTTGTTTTTTACATCCCTTATAGTGCTGAAATGTCACTTCTTAAGGTGAGCAGTATAGTTTTAATTTCCCACTGATTTCAATTGGGGGGGGGGGGCATGTAGTTTTGCAACTCTCTCATTCTAGAGCAGGTGTTCTCAACCTAGTCCTCGGGACACATCTAGCCAGTCAGGTTTTTGAGATACCCACAATGAATATGCATGAGATAAATTTGCATGCCCTACCTTCACTGTATGCACATTTATCTCATGCATATTCATTGTAGGTCTTCTTAAACCTAACTGATTAGGTATGTCCTGAGAACTGAGTTGAGAGCCCCTGTTCTAGAGGCACCCTGTGTCAGAGGTGTATGGGCCAGGTATGCCTTGAGTCTTGGATCAGGGAATCTGTGTTCTATAGGTTCCAAGTTGGATTTTGAGTCTCTAAATCAAGGGCTCTTAACCCAGTTCTGGGGACACACCAAGCTAGTCTATTTTTCAAGATATCCTATATAATAATTTCTCAATCTGCGTCCCTGGACGACTGGCTGGTTAAGTTCGTAACCGTATGTAAATGAGCTACTATGTAATCGGCTCGCCTTCCCTTTCCTTCCCTCTCAGTGTCCCGCCCTCGCGGAAATAGGACATTATGTCAGAGGAGGGTGGGGCGCTGAGAGGGAAGGAAAGGGAAGGCTGGAGGCGAGGCGAGCCTACCGCCGCTGCGACTTGAGATAACGTAAACATTTTTAAGGCAGGGTGGCAGGAAGAAAAGGAGGGCTGTTGTGTGAGAAGAGGGCGGGCAGGTGAGGGCTGGGGTTGAACTGGAACTCGGGTGCTTTAAAGGGGGACAGGTGGGGGCTGGGGAGAGTCAGTGGACATGGATGGGCGGGCAGGGGAGAGAGGAGACATCGCTGGACATGGATGGGAGGGCAGGGGATAATCGCTGGACATGGATGGGAGGGGAGGGGAGAAATCGCTGGACAAAGATGGGAGGGGGAGGGCACAGAGGAAAATCACTGGACATGGAGGGGAGGGCAGGGGAGAGAGGAGAATTGCTGTATATGGATGGAGAAGAAGGCAGGGAAGAGAGATTTAAAACATAATTGTGATTAAACAATAGCCTTCCTAGGGCCCGTTTCATTTTTCACGAAACGGGCTTTTTTGCTTGTCCACAATGAACCTGCATGAATAAATTTGCAAGCACTGTCCACTTGTAGTGGAATTAGAAAAGGTGCAGAGAAGGGCGACGAAAATGATAAAGAGGATGGGACAACTTCCCTATGAGGAAAGGCTAAAGCGGCTAGGGCTCTTCAGCTTGGAGAAAAGACAGCTGAGGGGAGATATGATAGAGGTCTATAAAATAATGAGTGGAGTGGAACAGGTAGACGTGAAGCGTCTGTTTACGCTTTCCAAAAATACTAGGACTAGGGGGGCATGCAATGAAGCTACAAAGCAGTAAATTTAAAAACTAATCGGAGAAAATGTTTCTTCACTCAACATGTAATAAAACTCTGGAATTCGTTGCCAGAAAATGTAGTAAAGGTGGTTAGCTTAGCAGAGTTTAAAAAAAGGTTTGGATGGCTTCCTAAAGAAAATGTCCATAGACCATTATTAAATTGGACTTGGGGAAAATCCACTATTTCTGGGATAAGAAGTATAAAATGTTGTGTACTTTTTTGGTATCTTGCCAGGTATTTGTGACCTGGATTGGCCGCTGTTGGAAACAGGATGCTGGGCTTGATGGACCTTTGGTCTGTCCCAGTATGGCAATACTTACGTCTCCACTGTATGAAAATTTTTTATCATGCATATTTATTGTGAGTATCCTGAAAAACTGGCTGGCTTGGTGTGTCCTGAAGACTGGGTTGAGAATCCCTGCTGCATCATCCTTCTCTTCTGTCACCCACCATACTGGAAAATGACAGCAATTTGCCGATGTCAACACCATCAGCTAAACCTGCATTATTTAAAAAATGACACAAGTTCACCTGTCATGGATCACAGCAAACTGCTGCAATTTTCCAAGACAGCAATGGCAGAAGAGGACTGATATATGTGGCTTCCCTACCTCCAGGTAAGTACTGCTGGAAAGAAGGGAAAGGGAAGTTGCCAGCTCTCCGGTTCAAGGGTGGTAGGGGGCAGGGGGATTCCAGGCCTGGGGTTCACAGAACCAGACACAGTCCAAAGTTAAATGGAATTAGCAAAAGTTAAACAATGCTTTCATTTTAACACTGAAGTTACAATGGATGCAAAGCTTACTTCAAACTTAATTACAGTACCTTGCAAAAAAGTCTATTGTACATTTTTTATATTCCACTCTTTGGAAAAATTGAATTAAAAATTCACTGAAGTGGTTTCACTGATCTACATAACATACTCCTCCACTTTCAGGACGTAATTTTATAAAGTCATTGCAATGTGTACGCATCCACGCACAGATAACCTATCAAATAACAACAGGCACTAAAGTCTGTGCCATGCCATGGTGGCATGTACATTGTCAGTAAGTACGTACAGGGGGAGCAGTTTGGGCGGAGCACAGGCAGAGGTAAGCCCATACATGCAAAGTCCTGGGCGTCACTCTAGACTAAAACCTAACACTCGAGGACCAAACAACCTTGGTCGCAAAGGAAGCCTTCAGAACGCTGTGGAAGCTGAGAAGAATCAGAAAACTCTTCCCAATTGCAACCTTTTGTTTCCTAGTTCAAACTCTGATATTAACCCAACTGGACTATTATAACGGTTTATATATAGGTTGCAATAGAAATCAAACAAAATAAAACATGGAAAAGAAAATAAGATGATACCTTTTTTATTGGACATAACTTAATACATTTCTTGATTAGCTTTCGAAGGTTGCCCTTCTTCGTCAGATTGGAAATAAGCAAATGTGCTAGCTGACAGTGTATATAAGTGAAAACATTCAAGCATTACTATGACAGTCTGACAGAGTGGGAGGATGGGGGTGGGTAGGAGGTATGCATGGGGACATCAAAGCATATCATTGATATTCTAACAGGATGGGTGTGGATAGGTGAGGGGTGGGGTGATCAACAGAGACATACAGCTTTATGGTTTATAATGGGCTAGGAACCCCAGATCCTTGTTAAGTCCTTTCTGTTGGGTGTTAAAATATTCAATCATTCTGACTTCAAAGGTCTTACGTTCTTGTATGGTGTTAAAGTTACCTTTCAGGATTCTCACTGTGAAGTCACTGGTACAGTGTCTTGGTCCTGTAAAATGCTGACCAACAGGTGTGGGAACCCTACTGGCACCAGTATTGTTCATGTGATGTCTATGTAAATTGAATCTTGTCTTAAGCATCTGGCCTGTTTCTCCAATATAGCATCCTTCGTTACATTTTTTACACTGAATGATATATACCACATTGGAAGATGAGCAAGTGAAAGATCCCTTTATGTTGAATATCTTTCCTTTGTGGATGACTTTGGGGTCCTGTGAAATATTTTGGCATAGTTTGCAACTGGATAAATTACAGGGAAGTGTGCCCTTCTGTTCCTTTTCAGTCTGTGATGGAAGTTTACTTCTGATTAGCTTGTGTTTTAAATTGGGTGGCTGTTGGGAAGGCCAGTACTGGTGGGGATAGGAATATCTCTTTCAGTAATTCATCCTCCTGGAGTATAGGTTGTAGAATCTCTTATGATTTCCCTCAGTTTTTCCAGCTCTGGATTGTATGTCACTACAAGGGGGATTCTGTCTGTGGATTTTTTTTCTCTTGTACTGTAGCAGATTCTCCCTGGGTGTTTGAGGGAGGAGGCAATATTCTTGGAGATTATTTTGGGGTTGTAGCCTTTCTGTTTGAAGGATGCAGTCAGGCTTTTAAGGTGTCTGTCTCTGTCCCCTGGGTCAGAGCAGATACGGTGGTATCTTGTGGCTTGGCTGTAAATGATGGATCTTTTTGTATGTGAAGGATGGAAGCTGGAGTTGTGGAGGCAGCTGCATCTGTCTGTGGGTTTCTTGTATATAGATGTTTGTATACAGCCATCACTGATTGAGACCGTGGTGTCCAAAAAATTGACTTTTTCTGGAGAGTAGTCAATTTTGAATCTGATTGTAGGATGGTATGTATTGAAGGCAGAATAAAATTGTTTCAGAGTTTCTTCACCCTCCATCCAAATCATAAAATGTCATCGATGTACTGGTAGTATTTTAGAGGTTTGGTCTGGTGTGTATTCAAATGTCTCTTCCAGCTCAGCCATAAAAAGGTTAGCATATTGGGGTGCTATCCTGGTGCCCATCGCAGTGCCCATTATTGTAGATAGATATCATTGTTAAAGCGAAAGTAGTTGTGAGTTAAAATGAATTTGATTAATTTTGTAATAGTTTCTGGTGAGTATTGATGGTCCAGTGTGGATTTTTTTAGGAATCTTCCACATGCAGCTATGCCATCCGCATGTGGAATGTTGCTGTATAGTGGATTCTACATCCATCGTGACCAGAAGGGTGTTAGGTGGTAGTTGCTTGATATTTTTCAATTTATTCAGAAAGTCTGTGGTGTCTTGTATGAAGCTGTTAGTTTTGTGTACGAGAGGTTTCAGCATAGGTTGCAAAAAGCTGAGACTGAAAAAAACAACTGTCCAAAACACAGCTGCCCGCCTGATCTTCAGGGTGCCCCGCTATCAAAGAGCCTCTCCCCTACTGCAAACACTCCATTAGCTCTCATACAGTCTAGAATACGAGTCAAGAACCTAACGCTTGTCTTCACAATTCTCCAGGGACTACATGATCATTTTAATCAACTACCATTCAGAAATGCCGATGGACACCTGAAAGTACCTTGTACTCCACTTCCCAAACCGTATACAAATCTCTTGATGTCACAAGGTTTTCCTACCTTGCAACCCAGGCCTGGAAAACCCTACCCTCAAATATTAGGAGGATAGCCAATTACCTTACATTTCGCAAAATGCTAAAATCATACCTCTTCACAAAATCTTTCACCAACACATAAGCCTCCAAAGACTGAACACATAATCTGACCACAGTGCTTAGTCAATCCGACTCAACAACTGACATCTCCCTGTTTGCCAGATCTTGCTCTCCATAATAACACACAGCTATACTATTATTCAGTTAGACCTCTACTACACCATGGACTCTTGATCACTACAGCTCCTAATTTCACTGCTGACCTGTTGATTGTAGCCTCTCTGTTTACAATGCAACTGTTACACAATAGATCCGTTTTCACAGTAGGTCCCCTGTTACTCTGCAACCCTGATGATAACAGTTTTCTACTTGATTCGCTAATCTTAGCAAGTCCTTCGTTACGCTGTAAACCTGTAGACTGCTGTTCCTTATTATTATGTAATCCATGTTAACTGATTCTGTTACACTGTAAGCCACGCAGAACCGAACCTGATTTGGATAAAGTGGGATATAAGATTAAAATATGACATTGTGCATGCGTATGAGTAAAGCGTAGGCACCTTTATTTATACCTGCGCCTATATTCCCAGCACAATCTCTGCAAGACATGCCAGTATTTAAAAAGACAAGCAGGCACCTAAACACTTCTCTTTTTTTAAAACTGTGAATAAACTACTATGCCATTCACACCCTGCCCAAGTTCCTCCCTGGCTAGAACTGTTCATACTTTTAAATGTGTCCTAACTTTGTAAGTACTACTACTACTATTTAGCATTTCTATAGCGCTACAAGGCATACGCAGCGCTGCACAAACATAGAAGAAAGACAGTCCCTGCTCAAAGAGCTTACAATCTAATAGACAAAAAATAAATAAAGTAAGCAAATCAAATCAATTAATGTGAACGGGAAGGAAGAGAGGAGGGTAGGTGGAGGCGAGTGGTTACAAGTGGTTACGAGTCAAAAGCAATGTTAAGAGGTGGGCTTTCAGTCTAGATTTAAAGGTGGCCAAGGATGGGCAAGACGTAGGGGCTCAGGAAGTTATTCCAGGCGTAGGGTGCAGCGAGACAGAAGGCGCAAAGTCTGGAGTTGGCAAGTAGTGGAGAGGGAACAGATAAGAAGGATTTATCTATGGAGCGGAGTGCACGGGAAGGGGTGTAGGGAAGGACGAGTTGTGGAGAGATACTGGGGAGCAGCAGAGTGAATACATTTATAGGTTAGTAGAAGAAGTTTGAACAGGATGCGAAAACGGATAGGGAGCAGTGAAGGGTCTTGAGGAGAGGGGTAGTATGAGTAAAGCGACCCTGGCGGAAGATGAGACGGGCAGCAGAGTTTTGAACGACTGGAGAGGGGAAGAGGTGACTAAGTGGGAGGTCCAGCAAAGAAGCAGATTGCAGTAGTCTAAACGAGAGGTGACAAGGGTGTGGATGAGGGTTTTGGTAGAGTGCTCGGAAAGAAAGGGGCAGATTTTAGGATGTTGTAAAGAAAGAAACGACAGGTCTTGGCGGTCTGCTGGATATGAGCAGAGAAGGAGAGAGAAGAAGTCAAAGATGACCCCAAGGTTTCGAGCTGAGGAGACAGGGGGAGAATGAGAGAGCCATCAACAGAAATAGAAAACGGGGGGAGCGGGGAGGTGGGTTTTGGGGGGGGAAAATGAGAAGCTCGGTTTTGGTCATATTTAATTTCAGGTGGCTTTGAGACATCCAGGCAGCAATGTCAGACAAGCACGCTGAAACTTTGGTTTGGATGCAAGGTGAGATATCAGGGGTAGAAAGGTAGATTTGGGAGTCATCAGCATAGAGATGGTAGGAAAAGCCATGGGATGAGATTAATGAACCAAGGGAAGAAGTGTAGATAGAAAAGAGGAGGGGACCAAGAACAGAACCCTGAGGTACGCCGACAGGCAGAGGGATAGAAGTAGAAGAGGATCCACCAGAGTGAACACTAAAGGTGCGGAGGGAGAGGTAGGAAGAGAACCAGGAAAGGACAGAGCCCTGGAATCCAAGTGAGGACAGGGTATCGAGAAGTATGCTGTAATCGACAGTGTCAAAAGCAGCGGAAAGATCAAGAAGAATGAGGATGGAATATTGACCTCTGGATTTAGCCAGTAATAGGTCATTGGAGACTTTAGTAAGCGCAGTTTCGGTTGAGTGGAGAGGGCGAAAACCAGAATTCTTTAACATTCAAAAAAAGGCCTAGAAAGTACCAAAAGCCTAACAGACAACTAGGATTTAATGTAGCCGGAAAAGAAAAACATTTGCAAGGCCAAAGTAGTGAAGATACATCTGATAACTCCAACAAATAAAAAAGGAAGTGAAGGGAGCTGGGGGACCAGCAGCATGGGAACTACTGCACACGATTAGTGAGAGGCTTTTATGCTTTTCCAGAAGGCTCTGGAAAGAATACATCTGCTCAGCACCAAACACAGTCATGTGAATCATGTGCGACTCAGGTGAACTGTTTTGTCTTCGGAGAAATGAACAGACATACAATAAAGGTCTAAACTGTTCTATTTTTTATGATACTTAAATGTTTATGCTTTACTACTGTATCAGCTTAATGATACACACGCACAACTGTTCTATGTCGAGTATTTGCCAGATGCTTTCCTATAGACTCATAATTCCCAAGTTGGATGCAGCCCTCAAAATGTTATCAACTACCACAAGTTGGCTCATGGGCTGGTAAAAGTTGGCTATGCCTGACTTAATTCATCATTCAGATGCCTGCTTTAGAACAATAAAACCTTCCTCATCATGGATCAATAACATTGCAGCAATTAATAACCTTAGTAATATACAACTCAGTGCTGGTCTTAAATCTGAAATATTCATATTGAATTTCTATCAATACATTATGGTACATTTTAGGTTCGTCAGCAATTTTAAAGTACATTGTAAAGTCAGAATTACGAAAAAAGGTTTATCACGGCTGTCATGAAACTTCCCATTTAGCTGCTTCATTAAATAAGAGCTAAGATTTTTTTTTTCTTTTCCAACACACGTCTTTCCATGCATGAACTGAGCTAAAAGCACTGAAAGGAAAGTTCTGAAAACCATAAAGAGCAGCATGTTCATTAACCTCGACATGATAATCCTTTCATAGCTGCATATTAACTAGTTACATATTTATAATCATTTACATTATTTAAAGGAAGTTTTATGAGATTTTCTGGGCTATATCCATTATCTGCAGTGATAAAGGTTACAGAAGATATTTTATTTAATGTTTCCAGGAAGATTCTTTAATTAGTAAATATGTAAATTAAGTACACATGCTATTCCTTCAGATTTAAGGGACAAGGCCACTGCCAAACTATCAGATGATGTTCCAGCCTGTGTCAAATCTCTGCTTCCACTACCACCACCTACCATTCCAAAAACATACCAAACAGGGAACTCAATATACAATTAGAAGACGATATTTTGTTAAGAAAATAAAAACAATTTAAAATTAATTTGTTGAAGGAATTTTAACAAGTGGGAAAAGTAATAAAGACTATTTTCTAAACAGTTTCTCTTTATAATGTGAAGAGCCAAAGTTACAAATCATGACAGCCAACTACTGTATTTACAACATAATAATGAACTATTTATATGTACTCTAAGTTAAAGATTCTAAAAATAGGTACTGGCTGGAAAGCCCCTAGTTCAGTCCTGAGATCAGCTGCAGATACGTTTCCCAATGTGATCACTGTTCAAAGATGACACCTGGAAGCATATTTTCAAGCTCTTAGACTTACAAAAATTACATTGGCGGCGTATTTTCAAAGAACTTAGACTCACAAAGCTCCATAGTAACTTTGTAAGCCTAAGTGCTTTGAAACTGAGCCCCTGGTGGCCAGATTCAGGGTTCATGACAGCTGAGTTCTGGAAGAATCCCAGCTGTATGTCCTTCTGGTATAAGGGCTGTCATTTCAATGATCAGGCTAGGTAAGCTGAAAGAATGGGAAGCATAAACAGAAAATTTCCAGATAGCTGATGGCACCAGGATCAGAGTCCAGGTTCCAAATAAGCCAGAGGCCCAATGTCAGTTGTGCATTATTCTGGGAGATGGAAAAGTTTGGTTTCTCTTCTGCCATCTGATGTTGCACATATTTTTATTTATTTTATTTGGTTTTATTTTTGTTACATTTGTACCCCACGCTTTCCCACTCATGGCAGGCTCAATGCGGCTTACATGGGGCAATGGAGGGCTAAGTGACTTGCCCAGAGTCACAAGGAGCTGCCTGTGCCTTAAGTGGGAATCGAACTCAGTTCCTCAGGACCAAAGTCCACCACCCTAACCACTAGGCCACTCCTCCACTGTTGCTACTATTTGAGATTCTACATGGAATGTTGCTATTCCACTAGAAGTCGGCCCTTGCAGATCACCAATGTGGCCGCGCAGGCTTCTGCCCCCGCGAGTCCGACGTCCTGCACGCACGTGCAGGACGTCGTACGTGCAGGACGTCAGACCCACAGAAACAGAAGCCCGCGCAGCCTTCTACATGGAATGTTGCTAGTGGAATAGTAACATTCCATGTAGAATCTCCAATAGTAGCAACATTCCAAGTAGAATCTCCAATAGTATCTATTTTATTTTTGTTACATTTGTACCCTGCGCTTTCCCACTCATGGCAGGCTCAATGCGGCTTACATGGGGCAATGGAGGGTTAAGTGACTTGCCCAGAGTCACAAGGAGCTGCCTGTGCCTGAAATGGGAATCGAACTATGCCTATGTTCTTAATAATATTTTTCTCCTTGCTATATTGACAGATGCAATTTGCAACCAACACTATGATTTCTCCTAGCCTTCTATTCTCGGTTACTTGCAGCTCTGTCCACATTTATTTTTCCTCTTTACAGATGGTTACAAAAGGTTTACAAAGAGTAAGTAATGGATGATATAGGCCAAACACAGTGGTACAAAGGCACTGGCATTTTAAAAGTATCTTCAGCACGGAAATGTTTAGTAAACGTGTGACAAATTTGGGAGGAAAGGGGAGCATTATTTCCTGCAGGAGCAGAAGAGGGTTTTCTTCTATTAGGCAAGTGCTTCTCAGCCCTCTCCTTGAGGCACACAAAGCCAATTGGATTTTCAGGATTACCATAATGAATAAGCTCGAGATAAATTTGCATATATTGAAAACTCACTGTATGCAATTTTATCTTAGGACTATATATTCGCTGCGGTAATCCTGAAAATGTGAGTAGCTCAGTGCGACTCTAGGGGTAGGCTGAGAAGCACCAAGTTTTACAACATTGAATTCAACTTGTGGGAAGCATTAGGAGTAGAAAACCAGCAGCCAGACCTTAATCCACAATTACTCCCACCTGAGGAAGGCAAATATTTCAGCAAGTAAAAAGCAAGCACATGTTTCGGCAGGTGAACTGACGTGGCAGAGTGGAGTAATTCATGAAATGCTGCGGCAGAGTGGAGTAATTCATGAAATGCCTGTGATGGTCCTGCTTCCCATACATTTTGGACACCGTGGTGACTTCTTGTTTGCAAAAATCTGTTTTTAATATAGCTGCTGTTCAGGTGCTTGAGCCTCTATTCACTCTCAAGAGTCTAAACATATTTTGAATAATCAAACTGTTCATTAATGATATAACTATCATATATTCTTAAAACAGTCAAGTTCCCTGTATATTCACTTATTTTAAATGCCTTCCACAGCTGGTCCATTGCTTGGGGAGTTAAAGTTGAAAAGTCGAGTATATAAATTACTATATATATTTATATACACCCACAGACATGCATACTTTTTAAGTTAGTATACTGTGGAACAAAGCTTTATCGGGAAGAAGCATTCCAAGGGTGTGTTTTGGTCACAGAGAAACGTGTGTTCATAGACTGCATATTCAAACTTCAAGGGGGGAAAAAAGAACCCAAAAAATCCCACGTAGAACGTAATTAGACGAAGCAGGAGAAGGCTGGAGAAAGACCAGGGACACAAGATGTTCATCAATAATCACAACACTTCATTGCAAATACATGCAAGGCCCGACAACGGCATCGTGTTTCGGCACTAAGTGCCTGCCTCAGGGGTCACACGGTGTAGCATATCAGATACTGTGGGAATCATGAATTCAAGGAATTAATGTTCTGCGCTGCACTTTGCAACAAGCAGCTCGTGGTTTACAAAGGTCTTTTTAAAGACCGGTTTTACTTTCATAACAGTACTTCCCTGAATTCACGATTCCCACAGCGTCTATTACGCAACAATCTATGACCCCTGAGGCAGGCACTTAGTGCCAAAACACGGTGAAATGTCAGACCTTGCCTGTATTTGCAATAAAATGTTCTGATTATTGATGAACATCTCATATTCAAACTTCATACACACTTTCCAGCAAAATTCTAGTGGCTATTAATATAGATAAGTGATCATATATATGCTATATTCTATATCCATGGCAAGTTTAAAAGTGAACATACATATGTTATTTATAAATATGTTAAATAGTTCCAGTTTCGCTACAGATCCTTGTGGTACACTACTGTGGCGGGAGGCGGGGATGGTGCAGGGCAGACTTATACGGTCTGTGCCAGAGCCGGTGGTGGGAGGCGGGGCTGGTGGTTCGGAGGTGGGGATGGTGCTGGGCAGACTTATACAGTCTGTGCCAGAGCCGGTGGTGGGAGGCGGGACTGGTGGTTGGGAGGCAGGGATAGTGCTGGGCAGACTTATACGGTCTGTGCCAGAACTGGTAGTGGGAGGCGGGGCTAGTGGTTGGGAGGCGGAGATAGTGCTGGGCAGACTTATATGGTCTGTGCCCTGAAAAGGACAGGTATAAATCAAGGTAAGGTATACACAAAAAGTAGCACATACGAGTTTATCTTGTTGGGCAGACTGGATGGACTGTGCAGGTCTTTTTCTGCCGTCATCTACTATGTTACTATGTTTACTTTCAGGTTTGATAAATAGCCTATAATAAAAAATACGCAGTCTTTGTCAGGATGAGAACAGTTTTTAATTGCCCCACCTCTCTTATTTTCTGTTCTCATATCTACTTGGTTGTATATTAGAAAATAATAAAATAATAGAAAACTATTATTAGTTACCATTAAAATCTAATATCCTACTATAGGCAAAAGGCTTTTCTGCTACTTCTGCATTTAACACTTAAGAACTCATTTTTATGTATACCATTTTAATGACTATTCGCTGGTTTCAACTGAACACAAACACGAAAAGGCAGGATATATGATGTATTTTACACATGTATAGAAGGCATTTAAAAACATTTTAAGTGAGTCTTCTTGAAGATGGTTTTATTAGGCAATAAAAGCAAATTTTGTTACAAGAATATTGTCTTTGCTGATTAAATGATGTATCCGATACTTTCTTATTTAAAAACATGTTCTGCAGGGCTTTCATTACTGGCCACAAGGGGATATAGAGCAAATTTTCACTATACAACTGGCAATAAAGATTATCAATACAAGACTGATTCAACCAAATTCTTTCTGGCATTCCGAGGATAAATATTGGGAGAAAACTATCATAACAGCAGATGACAACCCCTTTTCCCATCACCCCAAAAAGTATTGACAAGGTTGGTAAGAAGATATTTGGACTGCACAAAAAAAGGAGTCACTACAGCTGCACATTCCTCTTTGCCCAGAGACATGCCCTCAAACATCTGTTTATGCAAAACAAACAAAATGCCCTTTAACTATTATTACAGTGAGACATATGATGTAAATAAAGAACCTTGTTTCCCATTCTTCACAAACAGTGACAAGAGTGCTACATTGCAGGCTGTTCTGTGTATTCAACCTCCTAAGGTAGCATCACATGATCAAACTTCATCAGTCTTATGTCAAAGCAATACATGAAGCAGTTGTAGAAAGCACCCTGCTCACTGCATGCAACCCCAATTTGGGGAACAATAAAACCATTTCAAATCACAAAGCCAAAAAAATAAATCTTCTGCCCAGTATGCGGTGGCAGCCAAAAAAGCAAACAATTATTAGCAGAGGAATGCAAATAAGCCCCAAAATATTATAATGCCTCTGTAACGCTCCATGGTGCGACCTCAGCTTGAGTATTGTGTTCCATTCTGGTCTCCGTATCTCAATAAAGATATAGCGGAATCAGAAAAGGTTTCAAAGAAGAACGACCAAAATGATACAGGGACGGAAATGTTCCCATATGAGGAAAGGCTAAAGATGTTAGTGTTCTTCTGCTAAGAGACAGCTGAGGGGGGCATATGACCGAGGTCTACAAAACCTTGATTGTGTAGAACGGGATTTTTCACTCATTCAAAAGTACAAAGACCAGGGGACACTCAATGATATTGCATGGAAATACATTTAAACAAATAAGAGGAAATATTTTTTCAGTCAAAGAATAGTTAAGCCCTGTAACTCGTTGCTGGAGGGTGTGGTAATGGCAGTTAGCGTTATCTGGGTTTAAAAAAAAAGGTTTGGACAAGTTCCTGGAGGAAAAGTCCACAGTCTGTTATTGAGATGAACATGGGGGAAGTCACTGCCCTGGGATTGGTAAGCATTGAATGCTGCTACAAACTGGGTTTCTGCCAGGTACGTGTGACCTGGATTAGCCACTGCTGGAAGCAGAATGCTGAGCTAGATGGACTATTGATCTGACCCAGTAAGGCTAGTCTTATGTTTTTATCCGCCCAGCATCTCTACAGATCCCTACAAGTCTGAAATTCATACAAATCCTTCAGCCTCCATATTTCAAGAGACCAAGACCGCACGATGTCCCCTCGGAATTTCTACTAACCCTTACAAAATTAGCCCTCTGCGGGAATTTTTTTCGTTTTCAGGATAAACTTTTTCTACAGATTTCAGGGGTGGCAATGGGGGCGACTTTCGCCCCCACTTTAGCCAATCTTTTTATGGCTGCCTTTGAAAAGAAGTGGTTGTCTGACTCCCCATTTCAATCCAATATTTTCCTTTGGCGTCGGTACATAGACGATGAATTAAGAAATTTTCAAGCATGGGTAAACCGATGCCATATGAAGATCCAATTTACATTATCCTTTTCTGAAACTTCAATCCATTTTTTAGATGTGGAAGTAATTTTGATGAAAGGTGGGTTCACATCCAAAGTATACACTAAACCCACAGATAGAAACACCATCCTAGAATATAGTAGCTGTCAGCCTAAATCCCTACATGATAGCCTACCCTTCTCACAATTCCTCTGGTTTAGAAGGATCTGCACGAGTGATGTAGATTTTAAACATCAAGCTGAAGATTTGGGCACTGACCTTATACAAAGGAGATACCCGAATAAAGTCCTGAAACGTGCCTTACTGCGGGCTAAATACAACAATAGAGATTTACTCCTACAGACAAAGCAACATAAGGAAGCGGAAGATCAGATCATGACTTTTGTCATGCGATATGCCCCAGGAGGAGAGAGGGCGGCTAAAATTATCAGACACCATTGGGAGGTAATGAGGGTGCATTCCTTGTTTAAACAGCATAGGGTTAGGACCGCTTTTTCATGGGCACGAAATCTGAAAGAGATACTGAGTCCTGCAGTATTACCGACTCTAGACAACGACGATATGCCCATACAGTTGGGACATTATAAATGCAACAAAACTAGCTGTAAAACATGTGAACATACTATCGAGGCTGCAAGCTTCAGTCACAATGGGCGAACATACCAGTTGAAGCACCATACTACGTGCCGGACTACATATATAGTGTATTACATCATATGCCCATGTAATAAAATCTACATTGGCAAATCAAGCAGGTCTCTGAATGCCTGGATGATAGAACACAGGTCGCGGATTGCAGCACAAAATCTAGGAGCCCCCCTTGTACAACATTGGGTCAGCAAAGAACATACAATTGAGTCTCTGCGCTGTCTTGTGATCGATCATGTCACCCCCCCCACCAGAGAGGAGGAGACCGGAATAGAAGACTATTGCAGCGGGAAACTGTTTGGATATATCATTTGGCAACGGTAGAACCCAATGGGCTTAACACGTACATCCATTGGGGTTGTTAAATGTAAATAGTCATCAGCTGGGTAGCGGAAGTAATTTGCCGGGGCTGGTATTTCCGGTATGATAGAAAAGAGACGCCGGCACCATGTTTGAAGCTTCCAGCTTGATCCTGAGTAGTAGGAGAGAGACAGACTATAAGATACGAGTTAAGACACATTAGCGGGTGTGCCTTTCAAACGGAGTTTAGACTAATATTTTTTCGTTTTGCATCCGTAGGATTTTCCCTTGACAAAGCACTGAATCGAAACAGGCACCTGCCAGGATATTGATTACTCCTGGGATCGCATAAGTGTACATGCACAGATAAGTGTTACTTAGAAGTCATCTCCGCTACAATTAATGACACAATATTGGTCACTTGAAAGAAATTAAATTTAGCTAATCACAAAATAAGCAACAAAAAATAATTAAAAAATTATTTTAGTAGTTACGGATGGTTGGGGGTTGTCTATGATTATAATTGTCACAGCGATGAGGCACACCAGATAAACGGTAAAAGAATTGCCTAGTGACTGTATGAGGCTTCCCTAAAAATCAATCTTGTGACCATCTGGCACCATTTGAACTCTACTATTGATTGGTTATATATTTCTAGAATAAGCACCATAAAATCTGTTTTACTCTTTTGGGGTCTTGCCAGGATTGACCACTGTTGGAAACAGGATACTGGGCGTGATGGGCCTTCGGTCTGTCCTAGTATGGCAACGCTTATGTTCTTAAATTAACAAGGTTTTTTTTTCAACTAATTAAATGTTGAGGTTTTTTTTTTTTTTTTTTAAATCAATGTTTATTGGCATTTTCCTGACACAGGTACTATTGCTTGGTATCTTTTCAGGTGAACTCAAATTTGTACATCTTTGTCACTTAGGAGTTATCTCAGAAAAGCCACAGAAATGGAGCGGAGGATACAAGACAACCTAACGCAAGGCAAGAGAGTTCCTAAGGGAAGTGATATTTTTCTGGTATTTATCCAACCAACTCCTATTTAAATTTGTTTGCATCGGGGGTCTTTTATCAGTGCTCACTGATTAAAACAGAAGCCTTATCAAGCATATTTGAAAACGGAGAACAAAATCAGAAACTCAAGTAGCTAGATTTTCACATTAACAACTGGACTTTCAGGCCCCAATGCTCAAAGGTAAACACGGGCATTAGAAGCCATTAGCGCTGGACTAGTGCCCGCATTTATCAGTGCTTAATGTTCAGAGGCCTGGTGTGCGGAAACGAACGAGTGCCCAGCCAATCAATGCAAGTTGCATGCATGCTGATGTGCTTTTTCCCGAATTCACCCCATGCTCAGAAAAACAGTGCGCTGAACAATGGCTCCCTACGACCTTAAACCCTACGCCAGCTCAGAGCAGGAATTAGCCTGGAAATCTTTCAAAAGTTCCCTGTTACCTTGTATCGAAGCCTGAGAGAATCAGTTCGGCTGTGCTGTTGAAGGAATGCATTGCTCTACTCGGAGACGGCTGCTACAGGATTTCAGAAGCACTCCCATAACTACCTTTCCTCTAATACAATTTGCTAGTGCTCAGAAACATGCGAGGTCCAGTTCATATACAGTTCTGGCAAAGGTTCCAGGCTCGAAATAGTTCTGCTTCTGAAATTCACTTGGGAGGGGTGGAAGGGGAGGAAAGTCAATGCGTATGTGCTGGGCAGGTCCCCCTTCCCTTGATTCCCAATGCTCAGCACCAACAGCGTGCATAACATTTGCACATTATTAGCGCTCAGCATTGGGGAGTTATTTTTTGGCAGTGTCTGGACAGTGTTTTCCAGTGCTGTTTCGTACAGTGCCGGAGTTTTGAGCATCTGCCCTAAGTGCATTAAACAGAAGAATATCTTTGTAAGCTCCAGAAACACAAATGTAATTACAATACCGAGTCAAAGGCCAGGCAATCAGTATTGACTGGCAATGACAAGTATTTCTCTGGTGCCAACAAATACTGTTGCTAACTGTATCAAAGCAAAACAAAGAGAAACCATCATAAGCGTGATTTTCAAAAGGTACTACGTCACGAAAACGGTCGGACCAGAATAGCACAAGATAAGACAGCAGCCGAACAAGTAGTCATGCTCCTCCCTCTTCTTGCCACACAATCAGGGCAGAGAGGGAAGGCAGACTAAGCTCAAGTAGGATGAGTACCACAGAGGGGTGAAGGCTGAACGTGCTGGGATTTACACTTAAATTTAGGTGCTGAAATATCAACTAAGTGTATTCTATAATCGGTGCCTAAATCTAGCACCGATTAAAGAATACGCTCAAGTTGGCACTGATTTCAGCGCCGATGTTTTAGGTACCATATATAGAATCTCCCCCTCTGCGCCTAATTTAGGCATAAGGATTTACGCCAAGTAAAACATAACATAAATTGTCACAACTAAATTTGGTCGCATGGAGAGACGCACAGTGTATTCTATATATCACACAGAAATTTAAGCCAATTCTATAAAATATAGGTGTACTTTAGAATACACCTACGCATATTTTTTTCTGCGTGGAATTTTCAGGTGCTATATATAGAATCTAGCCCTAAATGCTCACAATCTGTGCACTAGGACAGTATTCTATAATAGCATGAGTGCTCAGATGCTGTTATAGAATAAAGTCTAAGTTGGTATTTGGGCACCACTCTCCGGGCCGCATATTGCTGTTTCTTCTGCGCTTCGCCTGCGCTTACTGGGTATTGCTACAGCTCCCAATTGTGGGAGCCTTGCCGTGAACTGTTCGAACCACTCTGGGCCATCTCCGCATCTGGATTTCCACCGTCCATCTTAGTCTCTCTTCCCTTTCCCTTCTAACCCTGTTCCTTCCCCCCTATCCAATGTAATTGTAATTGATTAATGTGTACATTGTAAGCCACTTTGAGTCTGCTTTATGTGGAAAAAAGTGGGGTATAAATGTTCATAAATAAATAATATTTAGGCACCAACACTTACACCATGTAAAAGGTAGATATATATATGTTCACACCTAGACGTCCAACTTACAGTATTCTAGTTTGGCACCTGTGTGACCTGCCTGTGCCCTGCCCAAATACACCCCCCCCCCCCACCTCACTTACAGTATAGCTTCTAAGTACTGTTAGGCATCTATCTGCCATTTACTGCCATGTGGGCACCTAATTGCCATTTGAGTGCCTAAAATTAGGTGCCTAATTGGCTCCCAACTGGTGGTGCACTGTATAGAATTAGGGGGCATGTGGTTAAACTTAGGCAGACTTGGTGGTGGTTTGTAACAAAAGAGGTAGAGCCAATTCCAGTCTGCATACAGTCTAAGAAATCTTGCTTCCTTCTTCACATCAGTTCTGAGAGAGAGGTCTTCCCTTCTTTCTATATTCTAATGGCCAGTGATGTTGGCCTCCAACACTCCCTCTTATCATCTGGACAGTACATTTGAAGGTAATTGGTCTAATTGATATTATAAGGCCATTTGAGGTAATCCTACAAATTTACTAGTTTACAGGCCATCCTGGTTCACCAAAGCATGTATCTGATTTACAGTAGTTACAAGCCAAATTCAAACTGCCTTCAACATAGTTTTTAAGTAGATTCAATTCCATCAATGCATTAATTCATCAATAGATATTTAAGCTGCTCCAACATGTTCTTCCTGATACTGCAACAGTTTCCATAAAAAACGTCATGAGTTAGGCCATGTGTCTTCCAAATTACATAAACTATTGTTTGCTAACTACCAAGTATTAATTCAGCATATATATGACATCATGAGATAGATCTACTTCTTTCAACATACCCAACAGGTTTCTTTTTTGGGCTAAATTTATTTATTACATTTGTACCCCGCTCTTTCCCACATACAGCAGGTCCAGTGCGGCTTACATAGTAAAAGAAAGCATCTTACATGGTAAAGAATACAGTAAAACAAGGAAATCTAGTCTCTGCTACAGCTTTACAATCTAACTTTTATCATGCAGAAAACTATTTGGACATCTCAAACACAGATTAATTCCAGATAACGTCAATAAATGCTAATCTTGTCATGACAACACTGGCATATTTCAGCATGTTTTTTTGATTGTCTCAATGTGGCGATGTATTAGCAGCAAGTGAGGAACAAAATTTCTAATAAATTGAATATAAATGTAAATATATATTTTAAATTCATGTATTTTTTATACCGTTAACACGATGCAAGTTATGACAAGTTATACCTGTTGTACACTACCTTGAGTGAAAACTCTACACAAGGGCAGATAATAAATCCCAATAAAAATTAATTTTTGGATCTCAATGTTTGCTTAATGATTCATCATTCTCATTTCACAACAGATTCCACCAGAATTGATAATTCACTAAAAGTGGTATACTTCCATTCTACGAGAACAATTTTTAATGCCAGTGCAATCAAAATGTCAAACCATTTATTTGACTCAGATTTCAATGTCTGCTAAATGATTCTCATCGGAGTCAAAGAAATGGTTTGACATTTTGATTGCACTGACATTAAAAACTGTTCTTGTGGAATGGAAGCACATCACTTTAGTGAATTATCAATTCTGGTGGAATCTGTTGTGTGTAGTAGCAAAAAATGAAGCCAGTGGCTTCATATTTTGGTATTATACACAACAGACACATATCTGTGTGTGAACTGGAAAGTATATATTTTTTGTAATAAGGATGAAGAATGTCAATAATGTGATTATTCACTCCTGTGGACTTTCTATCTCTCTATGCACAATTGGAATGTACCATTAATTTATTTGCTGTGCTATTATTACTTTTTAAAATTAATAGAGTCAACCGCCCATTTCCATAGCACACTCTCAGCTTTCTGTACCCCCCAATCCCCAAGGCACACTCTCACCTTGCTCTGCTCCCCTCCCAAATTCCCAATGCACACTTACTTTGCTCTGCCCCCATCTCCATAGCATACTTGCGTTGCTCTGCCCCCCATCCCCACAGCACACTGTATTTCATGAATGCCAACTCTTTAGCCTTTATTTTCTCAGCCACTTGCTTGGAGAACCATATTGGTTTCCTTTTTCTCTTGCTTTTATTTACTCTCCTTACATAAAGGTTTGTGGCCATAGTTATAGCTTCTTTCAGCCTGGACCACTGCCCTTCCACTTCTCGTATGTACTCCCAGCACATCAGCTCCTTCCTCAGGTATTCCCCCATTTTACTAAAGTCAGCATGCTTGAAATCCAGGACTTTGAGTTTTGAGTGGCCGCCCTCCACTTCAGCTGTTATATCAAACCAAACTGTTTGATGGTCACTGCTGCACAGGTGGGCACCCACTTGGACATTTGACACACTATCCCCATTTGTGAGCACAAGATCCAGCGTCGCTCCCTCCCTCGTGGGTTCCTTCACTATTTGTCTGAGCACAGCACTTTGAAAAGCATACACGATCACTCTACTTCTTTCCGATTCCGCAGATGGAACCTTCCAATCTACATCCGGCAGATTGAAATCTTCCAGCAACAGCACCTCTCTCTTCTTTCCCAACTTTTGAATATCTGTGATCAGATCTTTATCTAGTCCCTCCGAATGTGTCAGAGGTCTGTAGACAACACCCACGTGGACAGAGGTTCTATCATCTCTTTTTAAGGTGATCCATATCGCTTCTTCCTTTCCACAAGCCCCTGTCATTTCAGTCGCCACGACATCATTTCTCACATACAGAGCTACTCCTCCATCTTTACGACCATCTCTATCCTTCCTAAATAGATTATAGCCTGGTATGTTTGCATCCCATTCATGGGAACCATTGAGCCATGTCTCTGTGACTGCAACAACGTCTAAGTCTGCCTCTAACATCAGGGCTTGCAGGTCATGAACTTTATTATTTAGACTGCGGGCATTTGTGGGCATCGCTTTCCATCTATATTTCAGTGGCATTTTTATCTTCTGTTTAGTTTTTTGTTTAGTCTCACTTCCTGCTGTGTTGGTAAGAAGTGATTTGCTAAGATTGTTGTTTTCATTGCTTTCTTTTCTACTGTCACATCTTGTCTTTAGCTTTAGCTGGGGGTGTCCACTTGAAGTGAACTGCCTCCATATGCCACCCCCGCCTTCTAGTTTAAATGCCTAGAGATATATTGTCTGAATTTCTCCCCAAGGATTTTTTTCCTGCCACAGTGAGATGCAGCCCATCGTTACAATATAGTCTTTTGTTTTTCCATGTATTGCCCAATCCTCCTATGTACCTAAATCCTTCTTGGTGACACCAGGCTTTGAGCCAGCTATTGAAATTTCCAGTACTTTGCAATCTTTTCTCTCCCTTTCCAAAGGTAGGTAGTACTTCAGAGAAAGCTATTGTTTGTATCAAAGGTTTTAACCCCTCTCTCAGCTCCTGAAAAGCTCTCTGCACGGCACGTGGAGTATTACTGGACCAGTCATTTGTTCCCAGGTGTATAACAACATCAGTGTTTGACTCCTTAGTTTCTTCTCTGATTATAGAGATTATTTACTTGGTACTCCTGGTAGCTGAGGAGCCTGGAAGGCATTTCACTTTGCATGGCCCCTTGAACTGTGTTTCAAAGTTAATGCCTCTGATAATGGAATCCCCTAGTACCAACAGTTTCCTGGTATGAGTTATTAGTGCTTTGAGGGTGTCTTTTCTCTTTGGGCACCTTCATATCTTTTTGTTCCACCTTCATTGTTTTTTCTTCTGCCTCAGTTCTATTTTCAGGGACATCAACAGGTAGCTGACCTACAAAACTCTTCCAGAGAAAAAAGTTGAGATTCCTTCCAAGAAATGGAAAGATCTCTAGTAGATTGGGCCCACAGTGCCAGCAAGGTAGACTTCCCAGACAACATGTACACCGAAGAAATGAATTCCCTGAGCTGACAGGCTAGTATGCTTGGAAGCCATCGATCCCTTATTAGGCCCAAAGAACAGAACAAAGATGATCAAAGCACTGAAACTCATTAGTGACCTCCAGATAATGCAGGGAAGGGAAGCGTACGACTTGCTACAATCTTCTTGTGGAAGATACAACAGCTGATTTGATGTGAAATGCCAAGAAGACCTTAGGCAAAAGGAAGGAACCATACACAGGAAAACTCCTGTCGTGTTAAACTGCAGAAACAGATCTTGACAGGACAGGGTTTGAAGCTCTGAAACCCTCCAAGCTGAGGAGATATCAACCAGAAATACCAACTTCAAAGTCAGATCCTTAAGAGTAGCTGCCCGCAAGGGCTCGAAGTGAGAAGTTTGAAGAGCCTTAAGCAACAGATTTTCAATTGAGGACAAGAACAGCACAATGGAGTCTTAAGGGGGACCACATCCGAATGGGCTACAAAAGAAGCACTGAACAGGCAGCGAGTTATATGCCAGACACTTCTTGAGACATTCATGTAAGAGGGCCAGGATCTGAAACAAGGAAGTCCAGAAAGGCAATAGGGCTCTCTTGGAACACCAGGACTTGAACAACCTCCAGACGTGCACATATGTAGAGGAGATAGACTGCTTCCACACCTGAAGTAAGGTGGCAATCACCTTGTCCAGATAACCCTTCTTCCTCAGCTATGCCCTCTCAAGAGCCAGACTTTAAGACCAAAGGGAGAGGGATCTTCCATGTGGCCTGGACCCTGAAACAACAGGTCCTTCTGGAGTGAGTCGGAACGGAGAGTCCATGAGGAGTCACACTAGATCCGCATACCAGGGCATTCTGGACCACTCCGAGGCTATCAGGATCGTCAGGCCAAGATGAAACTGGATCAGGGAAGAAAGACATACAGGAGCTCATTGTGCGGCCACTGCGGAAGAAGAGCATTATTCCTTCCGAGCCAAGCTCCTTTTTTGGCTGAAGAAACAGGGGCTTTCACGTTGAGCCAAAATGCCATGAGGTGTAGCGTAGGGGTGCCCTATTTCTGTGCAATGAGACAAAAGACTACCACCAACAACTCCCACTCCCCTAGGATCCAGCGAGTTCCTCCTGAGATAATCCACTTGTACATTCTGCATCCATGCAATATGGGCCACTGAGATCAGCGGCACTCAACGCTCCACCCACTGAACTAGAAGACTGGCTTCCAGTGCAAGCTGTACACTGTGCATACCTCCCTGTCTGCTGATGTAGGCCACTGCGGTCTGGTTGTCTGAAAGAACCCAGACTGGAAGACCCCAGGAGCACTGCCTAAAAGCAATGCAGAGCCAGCCAAACCGCCCAAAGCTCCAGGTGGTTGATGGGCCAGGAGGCTTCTATTAGGGACCACAGTCCCTCAGCAGTATGATGAAGACAATGAGGCCCCCATCCCCTGAGACTGACATCTATCACCACCACAATCTACTATAGTGCTTGCAATGACATGCTGTGACGAAGGTGGCATTACTGAAGCCACCACACCATGCTGGACCTGGACTAAGGAGTCCATCGAAGGTGACAGTTGTAATCCTGGGACACTGGCAACCAGCAGGAGAGCATTCTGCAGAGGCCTCATGTGAGCCTTGGCCCAGGGAACTACCTTGAGGGTTGCTGCCATGGAGCCCAGCACATGAACGTAGTCCCATGCCCGAGGAATTGGGAGATGCAGTAAAGAACGTATCTGATCCTGCAGCTTGAGCCTTCTGTGTTCCAGAAGGATGACCCAAGCCCTTTATTGTGTTGAAAAGAACTCCCGAATATTCCAACAATTGTATCTGCTGCAATAGGCTCTTAGGAACATTGAGAATCCAACCTAGAGAGCTCAAAAGCTCCATCACTCGAGCAGTGATGGTCAGGCTCGCCTGAAAAGATGAGGCCAGGATGAGCCATTCGTCCAAGTACGGGTGGACTCGTATCCCCTCCTAACGCAGAAATGCGTCCAACACCACCACCACCATTACCTTGGATAAGGTCCAGGAAGCAGTTTCCAGGCCAAAGGGCATTGTTCTGAACTTGAAGTGCTTATCCAGGATCGCAAAGTGCAAGATGTGCCTGTGCGGTGGCCTAATTAGAATGTGGAAGATTTTGTACAATAAAATGAAAAATTATAAATATTCTAGTTTCCTGTCAGATAGGTTCCAGAAGCAAGTACAAGCATAAACTTTATGATGAAGGAAAGGTAATTACAGATACAGTCAAAGAGGGTCGTTTGACAGTACTGAGTTCAAGTGAAGAAGCCATACCTGCAGTACCCTGTACTGTGGGTACTGTTGGTGGAGGCATACTTATGGAAGGCCTAGACCAAGCAGTTTCAGTACTGCTAAATATCTAATATCTAAGAATTAGTCTACAGACCATAAGAATTGAAGACTTTTTATTTTCTGTGGATATAAAAGCAAGGCCAGGTGGAGCAAGTACCCAACCTTCTCACTACCTCCCTCTGAGCAGGCAACTGAAAGACAATGAGTCATTGCCATTCACTGTTTACCAGGGTGTTCAATTAGCTTTTGAGAGACTTTTAGGATGCAGAAGGAAGTTCCAGGTGTCAAGGGGGTGGGACTGACAGAGGAGAGAGACAGAAATCCTGCAGTCAGGACGGGATAGGAAAATGCTATTGCAGGGGGGGTCGTGGGAACTGAGTCCTGAAACCTTTGAAGCGAGATACAGATTGATTTTATTGAGGATGTGCTGGAGATGTAACTTTTAAGGAAATGCAATATATTTTTATGTACCTTTTGGGCAATTGTAAGAAACAAATGACATATCCTGCATGACGTATGATGTATTCCTGAGAACCAGTTCTTTGTATTTTGAGCTAAGAAACCCTATATAACTGCCTGGTCTGGAGCAAGAGGGCGGTCGATGAAAATCTTCCTCAGTCTATCTCAATAGATTAAGGAATATGCGACCATCTCCATGGCTCCTCCCTTGTTTATGTTCCCTCAATGCCCTGCTTCTTATATGCTACTTTCTATTATTTCTTATTTTTCATGTTCTTGGGTAAGAATAAAACTTTGATAATGTGAGAAGCTTCTGTTGTCTAGTTGTTTTTGGTACTTATCAAGCCGGAGGGTCTAAGAAATCAGTTGGGGAATTTGTGGGGTTGAGGCGTTGGGTTTTGGTTACGAGACCCAGCACCAACAGGCCCAAACAGTACCTGGCTCCAAGAATTTTCTAGTGTTGAAAATGGTGCAATGGAAACCCAGAACTATAGCCAGGCTTCTGGGTGAGCCGAGCAGTACAGCCAAATCACCACACACCAAGCAGGCGCAACTCCTACCACCCTTTGGTAAAAGGGCCTCTTAGGCAGCTTCAGGTCATGTTTAGCCATCTAATCTCTGGGCTTTTGCTATTTGTTAATAAAGAGCACCACAAGATAAATAGGCAGTCTTCTCTCCCAACACAACCAAACAAGAAGTCAGAGAGAACAAAAAGTAGTAAGAATTTGTTCTGACTGCACACAGGAATTAAATTCCTAATATTGTGAAGGGCAAAGTTTTCAAATTATATTTTTTCACTAGTAGCTACAGGTACGAATATAACAGCACCAAATATCCACACAGTTTTGCCTTTCAACATAGCCAATATTTAGTGGAGGAGCAGCCTAGCGGTTAGTGCAGTGGACTTTGATCCTGGGGAACTGAGTTCGATTCCCACTGCGGCTCCTTGTGACTCTGGGCAAGTCACTTAATCCTCCATTGCCCCGGTACAAAATAAGTACCAGAATATATGTAAACTGCTTTGAATGTAGTTGCAAAAACCTCAGAAAGGCAGTATATCAAGTCCCATTTCCCTTTAATTAATAAAATATTTCTTATTCAGTTGATTGTTTTAATTTGGATTTAGCTCACATTTTTTCAGTAGTAGCTCAAGGTGTGTTACATTCAGGTACTATAGGTATTTTCTTGTTGCTAGAAGGCTTACATTCTAAGTGGGTCTTTTACTAAAAGCATTAAATTTTGAGCATAACGCACTATAATGCTAATTTTTAACACACAGCAAACCCAAAACTACTGCTGCATCAAGAAGGGGCATTCCTACAATTTTTGTTTATTACAGGTGGTACATTAACATTTGGATTAACACGTCACCTGCTCCAAGATCACATGGGAGCACTTACTGCCTCTTATTTAGAAGGTGCCTAATGCTTCAGCATTAACAGTGCATTAGCCAGTTACAATGCACCAAGAATAATGGTCTAGCTGGATGATGCTTCCATGTCCACTCTCTGCCTATACCATGCCCCCTGAATGAAACATTTTGAAAAATTCATTGTCAGTTTAATGAACAGAAATAGGCAAACTACCACAAAGCCCCTTAATGTGGTCACACCGTACTCCAATTCTCCATGTTAACCCTGTGTTAACAACTTAATGCCCTTTAGTAGAGGGGCCTCTCAATTTGTACCTGAGGCAATGGAGAGTTAAATGACTTTCTAAGATCACAAAGAGCAACAGCAGGATTTGAACTGGGCTTCCCCCATTATCACTGTAGTGCAAGGTTCCACATTAGGACTCACCACCCAGGTAAAGGATCTAGGTGTCATCATTCATGATACACTGGAACCTTCTGCTCATTGTACAGTGGTGACTAAGAATGCAAATAGAATGTTAGGAATTATTAGGAAAGGAATGGCAACAAAACTGAGGATATTATAATGCCTTTCTAACTTATTGCTCCATGGTGTGACCGCATCTCAAATATTGCATGCAGGTCTGGTCACTGCATCTAAAAAAAAAGATAATAGTGGAATTAGAAAAAGTACACAGAAGGATGACAAAAATGATAAAGGGAATGGGATTACTTCCCTAGGAGGAAAGGATAAAAATGCTAGGCTCTTCAGCTTGGATAAGAGATGGCTGAGGGGAGATATGATAGAGGTCTATAAAATAGTGAGCAGAACGGAACAGATAGATGTGAATTGTTTACTCTTTCCCAAAATACTAGGCATGGGGCCACGCAATGAAGCTACTAAGTAACAAATTTCAAACGAATTGAAGAAAATATTTTAACATGTAATTAAATTCTGGAATTCATTGCCAGAGAATGTGGTAAAGGCAGTTAGCTTAGAAGAGTTGAAAAGGTTTGGACAAAGTTCCCAAGAGAAAAGTCCATAAGCCATTATTAAGATTAACTTGGGAAAATCTACCATTTATTCCAGGGATAAGCAGCATAAAAACTGTTTTATTCTTTTGGGATCTTGCCAGGTACATATGACCTAAATTGGTCACTATTACGAACAGGATAACAGACTTCGTGGACCATCGGTCTGTCCTAGTATGGCGATTCTTATGTGAACAACTGATTTTGCTCAATAGCACAGGGCACTGTCAACTTGGAATACGTAATAACCTGAAAAAAATTAATCTGCTGATGCAATCATGCACTTCTGCAGTATCTTGTGTGTATTTCCTTGGTGTTTACCATGCTGTTCACAATTTCTAGATGTCCCAACATCTCTTGCTATCATGCAACACCAAGCCATGATCTTCAACAGATGTCTGACAAACATTCACTCTGGCTTGCATTCTTCACATGGAAATTATCTGGTCTCCAAAGAGGCTGCAAATGTTTTCATCGCAATACCTTTCATCTCACAAGACCATTTTGAGTACTTCAGTGCTCACTTGACTCTGCAGTTCCTCTGTGCCTATGTCAACAACACTCCAAGCATCTTCTACCCACTGTAGATGAAAAAACTGTCACTGCACAATCGTCAAACCACTGCCTGAGTAGGTGAGGTGATATGAGATTGTGGTAACAATTGTTTAACTGTGATTGGCTGATGCTGGATCCACTTTTGTTGCAGGATCCGAGTCTGTTTAACTTTACCACTTGCTAAGCAGCGGAAAATGTAACTACATATCCAACAAATTAGTTGAATTCGAAAGAGTGAACACTGAAACACGTGTGATGTTCATTTACAGTTCTGTGAAAAATTGCATACTAAGTTTCAAAAAAACAGTAAGAGCTGCTTATTCCAGATTTCTGCACACTATTGTAACATTTAAGCCTTAATAGTCCCAATCACGTTTCAAGATTTTAATGAAATTCTGCTGTCCTTTGTGAAATGAATCTCACAAGACCACTCTTAGCAGAGCTTCATGTAATGTCAATTTAAATAACTAGACAACAGGGTGCAATAAGCTATTAACTCATGCACACCCTGTCTTAATGCAAGTCATGCTATTTTAAAGCTTTTTTAGTTACTTTTACTGTTTTTTAATAATATTTGGAACAAGTGTGAATGTAATTATAAATCTATGCCCACCTGTTTTAGTCACATATTTCTTCAAAACCCATTTTAGAGTTCATAATATTATAATGTATACTTTATTGACTATGGTGTAATTTACCCTTTCTTGATGCTTTCCTTTCCTGGTCATTTTACCTAGCAGATGAGAGTCAGGGAACCTGAACTGTTTCAGAGACATCACCAATAAAGGGAGTGGGGCAGCCTAGGCCATCTCATTATGCCAATGCCAAAGCTAAGAATTAACTAAAGGAAACTGTATACATGTGTAACCCATTATCAATCATGGAACCCTCTGCAGGACCCGCAGCATTACAGACAACTATGTAAGAAGAACAGGAAAGGAGTCCAAAGATATGGACTACCGTAACTTTTTGTCATCTTCTCGGTTAATTTCTGGACTTGTCCAGCAGGACTCAAAAATGTCCAAAGCTTTATCCCCTAAGCTCCTTTCAATATGGCTCTGCAAAGGTAGTATCTTCTCTGGCCTGAACATCAAGTTTGTAATGATTCTCAAAGGAATGCAGTGAGGACCAAGCAACTACTCTACCGACATCCTCAGGGCTGAGTACCTGAGCTCTAATTAAGTGACCTCCGAGATCTGATGGAACCTCTGTCCGATTGAGGAGGTAATCACCTCCTTAATCCAATGGGCAATCAGATTTTGGGACCACATCCCCTCTGTATGGCCTATGAAACAATACAAAAAGTCTATCTGATTTACAAAAGTAATTTGTGACCTCTAAGTAACTCAACAGGGCCCTGCGCACATCTAGCTTATGAAGGGGTTTTGGCAGAACCCAATTTGTCTCTAAGAATGCTGGAGGGCAACAGCCTGATTTAGATGAAAGGGAGAGACCACCTTCAGGAGAAAGGAAGGCACTGTCTTAATGGAAATAGTGTCAGCGAAAAGGATAGATAAGGATCCCTGCAGCAGGGTCATCCAGAGGGCAGTGAGCCACCCAGGGTGCAAAAGAGATGGTGGAGGGAGGAAAATAACTCCTGTCCACTGTCCCCCCCCTGTGTGGCTGTGGCACAGCGGGCAGAGTAGGGACACTAAGGGAAATGTCACACAGGGCATGATTCTGGCTCAGGACACTCCTGGCCCTGAAGGAAAAGGTCTGAAATTCAGATACCCACTTGGCTAAGCAGATGGTTACTAACAAAAAGCAATTATCAATGATAAATCCTTCAGCAAAGTATATGGTCAAAGGTTCAAAGGGCGGCTTTGAAAGAGCCCATGGGGCCAAACTAAGATCCCAAGAGAGCATAATTCCTCACAACGGTTGCCAAATTTGCTTAACCACCCACAAAAAACAGCCTACATCTGGCTGCATACCTGCAGAGTCTGACAATCCTATCTCTAAAGCATTAGAGAGCCACAACCTGAACCTTTAGAGATTTAAGGATTAGGCCCTGGTCAAGAACACATTAAAAAAAGGCCATGATCAATGTCAAATTACACTTCTCAGAGACACCTACTGTTCCACACACGAGGTATCAAAGGCCCAACAGACATAAGCCAGAAACATGGAAGATTAACGTGCCCACAGCAAAGACTCAATGACAGTGGGCCAGTAGCCCCCCTCTGCTTCAGGCGACGCCACTCAAGGTCCAAGCTATTAGACTAAAGGGATTCAGATCCTCTAAGAGGACCAGTTCCTGCCTCAAGAATCCAGGTCCTCTTGAAGCAGAACTGGGGACTCTGCCAACAATTAAACAAGGTTGGTATACCATGGCCAACAGGATCAATCCGGTGCTACCATGATCACAAGACATGAATGTTGTTGCCACCTTTTGAAGGACCCATCTTATCAGGGACTGTGATACCATGAGTGAGGGTTGAGGTTGGGCCTGCAAAATAACACTGTTGTACAAAGGTGTAAAATTGAAAAGTGTTTTATTCACAGAAAACCTGAGGCCTGTTACATCACATGGTCAGGAACACAGGTGAAAAGGCTCTTTGGTTTAATGAATACAGTTTGAACCAGGGCCTGTGGCTGACAGGGCCTAAATACAGTCTGAGGCTGTTAGCTGCCATGCCCCAAACACAGCTTGTAAGCTCTTCTCTTTCTTTCTCTGACTTCCAGGTCAGGGCAAGGCTTACAAGTCTCAAATGAAAAGTGGCTTACCTCAGTCACGAGACATAAGTTGTAGAGGCACATAGTGGGCTTCAATTATTCCTTCCCTGAGCCTCCTTAACCCCAGTCTGGCCCTACCTTTTATACTTCCTCTTTCCTGTACCTTCAGTCCACCTCTTCCGTCTCACTTCCTGGGTGAAACTAATGGGTTTAAAGTGGCTCAGGCTATCTGAGGGACTATTCTTAAGGGTGAGGGGCATATTCTGTATACCTCCTCACAGGGGTCAAGGAGGGAACACAGTTCCACCTCCAGCCATGGCTGAAGAAGGGCAAAATCTGTCATATTCTACGGCTGAAGAACCATGAGGTTCAAAAAATAGGAAGGCACCAGTGATCCATTAGGATCTTAAAGACTGAAGGACTCAATTTCCACTCTCATGGATTCAGGGAGTGCCTCCTGAAAAAAATCAGCTCGAATGTTGTCTACTCCTGTTAGGTGAGCTACCGAGATCGCCACCAGTAAATCCAGTGCTACTGCTGCACTCTTGGTCCCACTTTGCTTTTTGAGGTATACCACCACCCTTGCACTGTTCAACAACACCCTGACTGCCTTCAGCCTATGACCAGGGAACCGGGTTCCAGTCTGAGGCAGAGGACATCTATTTTACCCCAAACCCCTGGGGGATTAAGTGAAAACAGTGGCTTGACACTAGGAAAAGGCAAGACACTGAAGTAGCATACAGATCCATAGACAGCTGCAGAAAAAGAAACCTCAAGGGTTGGGGTAGTGAGAGAAAATCCCACCAAGGCAAAAACCCACTCAAACAGTATGGGAAGCCCTTAATTGAAGGACGTGTAGTCCCTGGCCACATCCTTCAATAGAGGAGCTGAAAGAATTAAACCAATCAGAAAGAGTAAGATCCAGGGGTGAGGGCTTTGGAAACTAAGAAGCCACACAAGGTTTATAACAAATGTTTCCCAAGAGCAGAAGGGAAGAAGCAGAAGCTCCCAGCCGACACTGAAATGTTTTAAGACCCTAAGGAGACTGAACTGTCTTTTGAAAGTGCAAAAACCAATACATTCAAAAAGATGGATATTGAGGCCTAGGAACAAATGATCCTTATTTAGGGTTACCATATTTTGTCCCCCAAATAGGAGGACACATGCCTCGCCCCCATCACACAACCCAACCCGCCCCTTTCACACCCTCACTCCACCCAGTCACATTTTCCCCTCCCCCGTCACATACCCCGACGCCCCCCTCCCCTTACCTTATGACTGCCCTGGTGGTCTAGTGACCTCTTCGGGGCAGGAAAGAGCCCCCTCTTTCCTGCCCGGAGCGCTGCCCTGCATGCATCCTTCCTGTTGGTGATCTCGGCGCTGATTCAAAATGGCCGCCGAGAGTTGAAGTGACCTCGCGAGACTTCAACTCTCGGCGGCCATTTTGAATCGGCGTTGAGGATCACCAACAGGAAGGATGCATGCAGGGCAGCGCTATGGGCAGGAAAGAGGGGGCTCTTTCCTGCCCCGAAGACGGAAGAGGTCACTACACCACCAAGGCACTAGTAAGTAATGGGAGGGGAGGCTAGCAATCTGCCCATTTGTCCGGATTTCTAGACAAACTGGCAGGCAGGCGGGCGGGCCATCCGCCCACCAGCCTGCCCGTTTGTCCAGAAATCCGGACAAACGGGCAGGTTGGCAAAACCCACCCGGTTGCCCGGACATGCCCTCAAAACGAGGACATGTCCAGGTAAATCCAGACATATGGTAACCCTATCCTTATTCAATGTTCAATTTTTTTTTACATAACATCCATCAAAAGTAAATCTGGGTGGTTTATAATCATAAGTTTAAGGGGTAAAATAAGAAGACAGTGAAATAACAGAAGGTACTCAGATTACAATCTAAATTTTATTAATAACAGCCTTTATAACTACTCAATAACCATATCATAGGAGGGGAGTAGTCCCATTGATAAAACACAGAGTGATAAGGGACTGCTGCCAGGATTGCCACAGCAAGCATGGTCAGTATGGCAGAAATGCCTGAGAGAAGTAGGGTTTCAGTCCTGTTTTAAACTTCAGATAAGAAGGTTTGGCACAAAGATACAGTGGCAAAGTATTTCCATAGCATGGGAGTAAGCATGTTAAAACAAGAGTGACACGTGATCCAATCTAATCTTCAAATGAAATGGTACAACCAAAAGAGACATCTGAGAAGAGTGCAATGCATGGGATGGGATGTACAGAATAAGTGTGTTAAAGAGAAATTTAAGAGTAAATGAGTGTGTACTTTGAAAGAGTAAAAAAAAGAATGATTCACTTTAACCCATTATACTTCACTCAGGATTTTGTAGTACTGAATCATACTGCCCCTCAGCTGTCTCTTTTCCAAGTTGAAGAGCCCAAAACTCTTTAGCCTTTCTTCATATGAGTGGAGTTCCATCCCTTTTATCATTTGGTTTCTCTTCTTTGAACTTTTTCTAATTCTGCTATATCTTTTTTGAGATACAGCGACCAGAATTGAACACAATACTCAAGTGAGGCTGCACTGTGGAGCGATACAGAGGCATTATAGCATTCTTGGTCTTACTTTTTTGGATGTCACTGCACACTGGGCAGAAAATTTCAGTATATTGTCTACAATGACACCTAGATTTTTTTCTTTGGTGCCGATTCCTAAGGTGGATCAGCATCAAGTAACTATGATTTGGACTATTCTTCCCAATGTGCCTCACTTTGCATTTGTCCACATTACATTTCATCTGCAATTTGGATACCCAGTCTTCCAACTAAGGTCTTCCTGTATTTTTTCATAGACCGCATGTTTTTGAACAACTCTGAATAATTTTGTGTCATCTTTAAATTTAATCACATCACTTGTTGTTCCAACTTCCATATTATTTATAAATATGTTAAACAGCACCTGTCCCGGTACAGATCTCTGCAGCACTTCACTATTCACCTTCCTCCATTGAGAGAAATGGCCATTTAAACCTAGCCTCTGTTTTCTGTCCAATAATCAATTTATAATCTACAACAGAACATTGCCTCCTATCCCATGACTCTAATTTTCTCAGGAGTCTCTTAAGAGGAACTTTGTCAAAAACCTTCTGAAAATCCAGATACACGACATCAACCAGCTCACCTTTATTGACATGCTTATTCATACCTTCACAGAAATGAACCAAAATGGTGAGGCAAGACTTCCTTTGACTGAATCCATGCTAACTGCCCCATTAAACCATATTTGTCTAGGTATTTCACAATTTTATTCTTTATAATAGTTTCAACTATTTTGCCTAGTACTGAAGTCAGGCTTACCGGTCTATAATTTCCCCGATCACCCTTGGAACCTTTTTTAAACGTCGGCGTTAAATTGGCCACTCTCCAATCTTCAGGTACTACGGACAATTTTAATGACAAGTTACAGATCACTAACAGGAGAACAGCAATTTCATGTTTGAGCTCTTTCAGTACCCCAGGGTGCATACCATCTGATACGGTGATTTATTACTCTTTAATTTGTCAATTTGTATCATTTCCTTTGGAAAGGGTGTAGTTAGAGATATTCCTTGGGAGAATCTCAGCAACCCTGTAAGCATATAGAAGGAGATCATATCCTTCAAGTACTCTGGTCCGTTTCCTTCAAGGGCCTTGAAAATCAAACAAATTTAGCCCTGTATTGTACTGGTAGCCAGTGACGTTTTTGCAGGAATGGTGTGATTTGAGCATGTCGTTTACAGTCATGCTGCGGCATTCTTAGTCAGTTGGAGCTGCTGCAAACTCTTTATAGTCACACCAATGTAGAGAGCATTACAGTAATCCAGCCTTTATGTTATCACGGCATGAACCACTGTGACAAGACTTGCTTTTCAATATATATGAAGAAAGACAACGTAGTTGTTGCAGATGATAGAAAGCAGCTCCTGAAGACTTTGGATCTGGGGGATTGGCGTTGATTAAAATCTATTAGTAAACAAGAATACTCACTTAGCAAGATCACTTACACAGCAGTGCAGTTGAAAAGGAACTGATCAAATAAGCAAAGAAGTCCAGAGTCCATTTGATATTCAAACCTCCTGCACATACCAAGGTCACACAGCTTTCCACTATTTAATTGTGAGCTGAATTTGCATTCATTAATGCCAAGTTTGAATTTGTAGGGTGCACAGAAGCATAAATATAGTCTATTCTGATATTTAATATTTTCATATCTGAAACTATTCTGTAAATTAAATTGTATCTGCTGCATGATATCCTGATGGTAAAATAGTTTGAGTAAAATAATTAAAAAGGCTGCTCAGTCTGTGCATCTGAAAATAGATCTGTACACTTTGCTATTTGTTTGTATGAAGAAAGTCATCCTTTTGCTGAATAGAAAAATATTGATGCTGTTTTAAAAGCCACTAAGGGACCATATAGAATTGATTTGTTCTTCCAATAAATCACTGGTTAAAGCAGCAGATCATCTTAACAAATATTTTTTAGCTGAGCATGATAAAGTATAGATAGATAGATAGATAGATAGATAGATTAGATAGATAGATAGATAGATAGATAGATAGATAGATAGATAGATAGATAGATAGATAGATAGATAGATAGATAGATAGATAGATAGATTAATAAGCAGTGTTTCTATTTTACATACCTTAAACTTATTGTAAAATATGGGAATTCATTTTGCATCATTTCAAAAGGAATGCAAACCATTATAACAATGAGGAAACTGCCCCTGCATGCTTCCCATTGTTTGGGCATGACTGAAAGCAATTTGAAAGCATCTGTGGAAAAATATGGGGATTTTAATATAAAAAAAGAAGACATATGCACTAAATTATAGTTGTTTAAAGTGCAAAATGAAGAACGTTGGGAAGAACAATCGAAATCATAGTTACCTAATGCTAGGGTCCACCTTGGGGGTCAGCACCCAAGAAAAACATCTAGGTGTCATTGTAGACAATATGCATACATTTTCTGCCCAGTGTGCAGCAGCGGACAAAAAAGCAAACAGGATGCTAGGAATTATTAGAAAGGACAAGGAAATTAAGAATGAGAATACTATAATGCCTCTGTATTGCTCCCTGGTGCCACCACACCTTGAATATTGCATTCAGTTCTGGTTGCCGTATCTCAAAAAAGATACAACAGAATCAGAAAAGGTTCAAAGAAGAGCGACCAAAATGATAAACGGAATGGAAACTCCTCTCATATGAGGAAAGCCTAAAGAGGTTAGGGCTCTTCAACTTAGAAAACAGATGGTTGAGGAGAGATATGATTGAGGTCTACAAAATCCTGAGGGGTATACAACGAGTAGAAGTGAAATTGATTTTTTACTCATTCAAAAAGTACAAAGACTAGGAAACATTAAATAAAGTTACATGGAAATACTTTTAAACAAATAGGAGGAAATATTTTTTCACTGAACAAATAGTTAAGCTCTGGAACTCATTGCTGGAGAATGAGGTAAGCAGTTAGCATATCTGGGTTTAAAAAAGGTCTGGACAAGTGCCTGGAGGAAAAGTCTATAGTCTGCTATTGAGACAGATATGGGGAAGCCACTGCTTGCCCTTGGATTGGTAGAATGTAATGTTGCTACTATTTGGGGTTCTGCCAGATACTTGTCACCTAGATTGGTGTTGGAAACAGGATACTAGACTAGGTAGACCATTGGTCTGACCCAGTATGGATATTCTTATGTTCTTGAGCCAATTAAAATTTAGAACACATTGAATTTGGTCCATGTGCTTACATTTTATTATAAGTGGAGCTCCCATTACCAGTCAAACCCCAACAAAAGAAGCTCAATGTGAAAATCAAGGCTATTGATCCTAACCTTTACACACTACATGCCCTCAACGTAGTCTGAACACAGAGGCTCAGGGAATTGAGTCAAAACCTGTATAGAAGCCAAAAGAGGGCAAATCCACTGCAGGGCCTGGCAGTACAGTGTGGAATGGCTCAGTGTTAAATCCCTAGTTAGAGCACCTTCAGGGCACACTGCTGTAGCTAGCACCAAAATTAGGACATTGACCAGTCCCTGCTTGAATAGAAAACTCTGCTGGGTACTAGGGGTTGTGCTGGGGATAGAGGAAAGATGTAGTTGTAGCCAGAGAATGTTGGGGCTGTGCTGGATGCGGAAAACTAAGCAGGGACTGTGGGGGAGAAGACATTACAAGTAGATTTCTAACCCATATTTACAAAATGCATTGTTAATTTGAAATAACTTAAAACGTTAAAATACATATAAACATCAATTAAGCATCTTCAAAAATGTAAACATCAATTAAGCATCTTCAAAAAAGCAAATCTCTAATTGGCTTAAGGTGTTAACACAATTTACAATTTATAAACACCTAAAATCAGAACCTCCAGGTATATCATATACTTTTCTGAACCACAAAATATATTCTGAAAGAAAAAGATGAGCATCCCTCTTTCTCAATATTCTTTGAGTGTATTAATCCTCTCAGAGGCCCTATCAAATATTTCACACTAATTGAGTGAAATATTTAATAGGGTCCCTAATGTATCCAAAGGTGCATGATCTACAAAATAATCCTCCATAATCACACTACAATTTAAAGTACATTGATAATAAAGAAAACAATCATAACAAATAACATAATATCAATTGCACTACACTCTCAAAGAACTCAAAGCAGCTTGTACGTTCATGCACTATCTCCAGGATCCCCACCTGCCCACCCACGGGGTAACCCACTGCAGGTGAACTGTGCATAAATACATATCAAAGGATGCACCAGCAGTGACTATTAAGTTAACATGCCCTTAAATGAACAGGGGGAGAGTTTACATGTTGATCTGAATGCAGATATGCAATCGTAAAAACTATAAATGGGGATCAGATCTCAATGAATGCAACAATTTGGCACCACATCACCGCTAGCTTCTCCACCCCATAAATTTTCAAAATATTCTTATACGATTCAGATAGACTAGTCCAGTTCCCAAACCTGATCCTGGAGGCACCCCAACTAGTTGGGTTTTTAGGCTACCCACAATGAATATTCATGAGAGAGATTTGCATGCACTGCCTCCACTGTGTGTAAATCTGTCTCATGAATGCTCATTGTGTATATCTTGAAAACCCAAATGGTTGGAGTGCCTCCAGGACCAGATTTGGGAACCACTGGACTAGTCTGAACCATACATTCAACCCTGTACCAATTTCAATTTATTTGATATATCACAAATTTTCAGAAAGAAAACTAAGCGGTTTATATCTAAAATAATTGGGGGAGAAAAAGGGAAGAACACAATGTAACATGACACAACACAAGGTACAAGAGGGGAGGAATGTTTACAGAAATAAGAGGGTAAAAATGGGGGGAGGGGGAATCATAAGTACATAAGTACATAAGTAATGCCATACTGGGAAAAGACCAAGGGTCCATCGAGCCCAGCATCCTGTCCACGACAGCAGCCAATCCAGGCCAAGGGCACCTGGCAAGCTTCCCAAACGTACAAACATTCTATACATGTTATTCCTGGAATTGTGGATTTTTCCGAAGTCCATTTAGTAGCGGTTTATGGACTTGTCCTTTAGGAAACTGTCCAACCCCTTTTTAAACTCTGCTAAGCTAACCGCCTTCACCCTTTCTCCGGCAACGAATTCCAGAGTTTAATTATACGTTGGGTGAAGAAACATTTTCTCCGATTTGTTTTAAATTTACTACACTGTAGTTTCATCGCATGCCCCCTAGTCCTAGTATTTTTGGAAAGCGTGAACAGACGCTTCACATCCACCTGTTCCACTCCACTCATTATTTTATATACCTCTATCATGTCTCCCCTCAGCCGTCTCTTCTCCAAGCTGAATAGCCCTAGCCTCCTTAATCTTTCTTCATAGGGAAGTCGTCCCATCCCCGCTATCATTTTAGTCGCCCTTCTCTGCACCTTTTCCAATTCTACTATATCTTTCTTGAGATGCGGCGACCAGAATTGAACACAATACTCAAGGTGCGGTCGCACCATGGAGCGATACAACGGCATTATAACAGCCTCACACCTGTTTTTCATACCTTTCCTAATAATACCCAACATTCTATTCGCTTTCCTAGCCGCAGCAGCACACTGAGCAGGTTTCAGCGTATTATCGACGACGACACCCAGATCCCTTTCTTGGTCCGTAACTCCTAACGTGGAACCTTGCATGACGTAGCTATAATTCGGGTTCTTTTTTCCCACATGCATCACCTTGCACTTGCTCACATTAAACGTCATCTGCCATTTAGCTGCCCAGTCTCCCAGTCTCGTAAGGTCCTCTTGTAATTTTTCACAATCCTGTCGCAATTTAACAATGGGAGGCTTGGAGCTGTCTCAACCAGGAATCAGATATCATGAGGACAGAAAATTAGGAATCAGATATAATTAAATGGAAAAAAGCCAAAGAAAAATAATAGGCTTTTAACTGAGATTTAAAGCTGTTAAATGACTGATCAAAGCATAGAGGAAGGGCATTCTACAACACAGGAGCAGCCATATTAAAACAGGAACTTCTAGAAACATCTAGAAAGACTCGACAAAAGGATAGAGCTACTAACAGGCCCTGGTTAGCTGTGTGGGGGGGAGGGGGGAATCAAGAGAGTGGCTAAAAAGGAAGGTAAGCCCTAGGAATGAATCTGATAAGACAATCTCAAAAAGGAATCCTATAAGAAACAGGAAGCATGTTCAACAATGAGAAGGGGAGCGAAATGGTCATATTTCTTCCAACAATGAAGAAGTTTCACCGCGGTATTTTGAACTAATTGCAATCAGTGTGTCTGGTAAACCTATGAGGATGGAGTTACAATAAAGTAATGGTACTTCCCTGTAGCAGGTATTCTCCGAGGATAGCAGGTCTTATATTCTCACAAATGGGTAACAGAGGTCCACGTTGCCGGTCTGGAGCTTATAACAAGCTTTAAAAATAGATCTTTGGGCATGAGACGCACTCCATCATGCATACGCAAGTTCCTTCCCGCCCGCCCGCCGCGAGAGCACAGGACCAGCAGTACAGTATAAACCATAATAAAAAAGGAGACAACTCCAAGAGGAGGTGGGAGGGTATATGAGGCCTGCTGTCCTCTGAGAATACCTGCTACAGGTAAGTACCTTTGATACTAGGCTCACCAAAAACACCAGTAATCAACTGGGCCTTGCAACGGCGAGGGTAAAAAAGTAATTAACCTGAAACTATATACAACTAGGTTAGAGTGCAGCCTAGAACAGAATTAAATGGGCCTAGGAGGGTGAACTTGAACTCTAGACCCCTAACAAATTCTGCAGCAATGTCTGTCATGTCGGGTATCCTGCTCAAGGCAGTAATGATATGTGAATATGTGAACAGAAGACATCGCAGACTTGCAAATTTCTTCAACGAAGGATGACCTCAAATGGGCTATCGACGCAGCCATGGTTCTGACATTGTGAGCCCTGACATGGCCCTCAAAGGTCAGCCCATCCTAGGCATAAGAAAAAGAAATGCAATCTGATAGCCAATTGGAAATGGTGTGTGTTCCCAATGGCGACCCCCATCCTATTTGGATCAAAAGAAACAAAAAGTTTGACGGCTTTGTCAACAGTAAACTTCTCATGAAGCGAACTAGAAGCTGTTCAGAAATGGGCTTATCTTCTACACATTGATAAGCACTAATTGAATGAGGCGAAGCCTTAGGGAGTTGGTCTTGAGACCAGACTCAGAGAGGTGCAGAAGGTACTCAAGCAGAAAATAGGATCTAAGGCCTTGCCCTTACACAAGATGTCAAAACTCCTCTGTTTAAAGAGTAACACCTCTTAGTGGAATCTTTTCTGGAAGCCAGTAAGACCCTGGAGACATCATCAGGAAGATGCAGGAAAGCAAATTCTAAGTTCCCATCAAGGCTGTGAGGGCCAGAGACTGGAGGATGGGATGCAGAAGAGATCCCTCGTTCTGCATGATGAAAGTTGGAAAACACTCCGATCTCCACGGTTCTTCAGAGGATAACACCAGAAGAAGAGAGAACCAGATCTGCCAGGGCCAGTAAGGAGCGATCAAGATCATGGTCCCGCGGTCTTGCAGTTTTTCAGCAAAGTCTTCCCTAACAGAGGACTGGGAGGATACGCATACAGAAGTCCTGTCCCCAATGAAGGAGGAAGGCATCTGATGCTAGTCTATCGTGGGCCTTGAGCCTGGAACAGAGCTGAGGGACTTTGTGATTGGACTGAATGGCAAAGAGATTCACTGAGAGGGTGCCCCAGGCTAGGAAGATCTCACGGGCAACACCCATGCTGAGGGACCACTCGTGCGTTTGCATGACCCTGCTCAGTCTGTCGGCCAGGCTGTTGAATTTTCCCAACAGGTATGTGGCCTTGAGGAGTATCTTGTGCTGGTGCACCCAGCGCCACATCTGGATGGCCTCCTGACACAGAGGGAGTGAATCGGTGCCCCCCTGATTGTTCGTGCAGTACATGGCAACATGTCTGTTTGAATGAGTACAATTTGGTTCTTTAGCTGATCTCTGAAAGCCTTTAGAGCATTCCAGATCGCCCGGAGCTCCAGAACACTGATTTGGATATCTGTCTCCTGAGCTGACCAAGCACCTGTGTGAAGCCCATCTAAGTGAGCTCCTCACCCTAGGCAGGTTACATCCATTGTCAGCACTTTTGTGGGCTGTGGAATTTGGAATTGGAGTCCCAGAGTCAAACTGGATTGAATTGTCCACCACAGTAGGGACTGAATCAGCTCTGACAGGACATGGATGACATTCCTCTAGGTTCCCCGCAGCCTGACACCACTGGGAAGCTAGGTTCTCATGTGAAGATGTGCCATGGATGTCACATGAACAGTAGAGGCCATGTGGCCCAACAGCCTCAACATCTGCCGAGCTGCAACTTGATGAGCTGCTCAGACTTGAGTGACGAGGGTGACAAGGAGGCATATTTTCAAAGCACTTAGCCTTCCAAAGTTCCATAGCTTTCCATGGAACTTTGGAAGGCTAAGTGCTTTGAAAATATGCCTCAAGAGCACCTACCTGCACAACAGGGAGAAAAGCCCAAGCTGGCAGAGTATCCAGCAGAGCTCCAATGAACTCTAATCACTGGACAGGGGAGCAGATGGTACTTGGGGTAGTTCAAAATGAACCCTAGTAGCTCTAACACCCAAATAGTCCTCCGCACTGACTCCTGAGCCTCGTCCCACAATGTGCTCTTCACCAGCCAGTTGTTGAGATAGGGGTACACATGGATTTCCAGTCTGCGTAGCGACGCTGCAACTACTGCTAGATACTTGATGAAAACCTTGGGAGCCGAAGCAAAACCAAAAGGCAACATGCAATACTGGAAGTGACGTGACCCCAGCTGAAATCAAAGATACTTCCTGTGAGCTGGAAGTATCGGGATATGAGTATAAGCATCACTTAAGTCCAGAGAGCATAGCCAATTGTTTTCCTGAAGCATGGAAGCAGGATGCCCAGGGAAACCATTCTGAACTTCTCTTTGACCAGGAATTTGTTCAGGCTTCTCAAGTCTGGGATGGGACGCATCCCCCTTGTTTTCTTTCAATGGACTAGCATCTCTTCCCTTCTTTCCCTGGTGGAACGAGTTCGACCACACGGGCCCTTGAGAAGGGCATACCGTTTCTCTGCAAGTACCTGCTTGTGCCGAGAGCTGAAGTGATGTGCTCTCAGTGGGCAATCTGGTGGTCTCTGAAGCCAATGCAGGGCATAACCAAGACAGATTATTTGAATGACTCACTAGTAGGAGCTTACAAGGGGCCACCTTTCTTGGTAAAACTTCAGTCTTCCCCCAACCGGCAAGTCGCCCGGGACAGTCACTTTTACAGCGGCTATGCTCAGCTGGAACCAGTCAAAAGCTTGTCCACTGCTTTGACTGGGGAGCAGACTGGGCCTTAGGAGCACACTGTTGACAAGAACGAGCATGCTGCCTGCTCAGGCTGGCGAGGAGAAGGGGTGTACTTATTCCTTTGTGACTAATAAGTACTCCTCCTCGACTTGCCAAGAAACCTAGAGCAGGAGGCAGATGCAGAAAGCGCCTGGCGGGAGACAGAATCGATGGTATCAGTGTGCTTTTTGATGAGGTCAGCTATACTCTGGGCAGAGATCCTAGAGGCCACATCAAAAGTGTTGTAGGTGCTCCTGGCCAAGAACTTATGACACACCTTCTGCTGCTTGGCTAACTGGCGAAGCGATTTCACCTGCTCTGGAGGGACAGTGTCTGCCAATTTCAGCAGCTTGCGCACTGAGTCCCGAAAGTGCATGCACATAAAGAGCTGGTAGGATTGAATACGGGGAAACGAGCATAGAGGTCTGAAACATTTTATGCCCAAAAGAGTCAAAGGTTCTAGCTTCCCTGCCCAGGGGTGCCAAAGCATAATCTCAAACTCTTGGCCCTTTTGAGAGCAGATTCAACCACCAGGGAATGATGAGGAAGCTGAGGTTTATCAAACCCAGGGGTACTGAATTCAATACATGGTGTCGATCTTGGGGAGGAGAGGGACCGACAGACAGGACTCCCAGTTCTTTACTTAAATGTCCCATAAGATCTCATGAAGTGTGACCTTCACAGCCTCTCCAGGAGGAGTTGTAGTCCAGGACCTTGAACATCTTAGCCCTGTGCTTGTTCTCCACTTCCAAAGGAACTGGGAAGGCAGCCGCTACCTCTTTTACAAAAGAGAGAAGGAAATTGCTCTCAGGTATAGATTTCTTCCTTTCCTGTGAAGGGGAGGGATCAGATTGGATACCATGGAACTCCTCCTCCAAGAAGTACCGTGGATCCTCTTCCGAGTCCCATGAGCGCTCCTCATGTGTCAGCCAAAATTTTCTCGTGGGAAGACTAAGACCGAGACCACCTTGACAAAGTGGTACCATAACCCCAAAAAAGGTGTCAAGGTGTTGGCTCTGGCCTAGACTCTGGTGAAGCTCCCTCCACCAATGTCAATGGTGTGCCAACACAGGTGGCAGTAGACACCAAGACCACAAGCGGTATCGGCGTCAGAGACCTCACCACAGGTTGATGGCCATGCGGGACTGTAGCAACAGCCATAGCTAGTGCAAGCACCCCAGATGCCGATGTACTCTACAAGAACTCAACCAAAAGCTCAGGTAGTTAAGTGTCACGCTCCTCACCCTCACCTCGCTCTTTTCCTCAGTAGGGCCGCGCCCGCGGCGGGGAGCATCGGTTAGCTCAGCAGGTCCCTCAGAGCGGGTCGGGTCATCGGGAGTGGAGCGCCGGCCATTTTGGCAGAGCCAACGCTTTGAGGGTGCCCCGGGTCTCTCCTTTGGACCAGGAGTGGAGCGCCAGCCATTTTGGCAGAGCCGGCGCTCCAAGGGTGCCCCAGGGCCTCTCCTGCGGGTTGCGGGGTTTGCGCAGGGGTCTGCCGGGCTGCTTGCCTGCTCCTGGCCGGTCTACTCGGTTCCAGAGCGTGGCCATCTTCGCCCCGCCTCCTGCCTTGCTGGGATTGGACCTCGCTGCCAAACTCCTCCCCCTCCGGCGGGTCAGCCTATGGAGGGCCATCCTGCCCAGCTGATCCTTGGACTCCTGATGGTGGGGGCTACTTAAGGAGCGTCCTCTCTTCCCTTCTCTTCTCTGCTTCGGCTTCTACTTCGGTAGGTGATTGATTGCACTGCATCTATTCTCTAGTTGTTACCTTCTCGTTGCTGACTACTGCCTGAACCCGGATTACTCTCTGCCCGCTGCCTGACCGGACTACTGCCTGAACCCGGATTACTCTCTGCCCGCTGCCTGACCTGACTTCTGCCTGAATCCGGATTACTCTCTGCCCGCTGCCTGACCCCGGATTACTCTCTGCCCGCTGCCTGAACCCGAATTACTCTCTGCCTGCTGCTTGACCTGACTACTGCCTGAACCTGGATTACTCTCTGCCTGCTGCTTGACCTGACTACTGCCTGAACCCGGATTCTTTCTGCTTGCTGCCCAGCTCGGCCTACAACCGGAAACTCGACTACTCTCTACTGCCTGCGGCCTTCTGACCCCTGCCTGCATCCAGAAGTCCTGTCGGCTGCCCACACCTGGGGGCTCAACCCTCGGGGAGCGGCGGTCATCACAGGTGAAGCCTCGGGGGTTGTTCGGCTGCCCAGCAGATTGCAGGGTCAAGTCTTCGTCTCTGTGCTCCGTCCAGGCACAAGTACTCACAAACACAACAGTAAGGCCCGGAGGCGCTCATCAAGGGCCAAAATTGTGAAAGGCTGGGGTGCAGGTGTAGAAGCAGGCTGCTGAATCTACGAGGTAGAAGCAGGTGCCTGGTTCTGGTTGTGTGGAGACTCATGCATTGGCACCTCCTGTATAGAGGGGGAGCGGTCCTCCCAGCGCTGATGCTTCTCGGGGACCGGTGAAATCCTCGATGCCCCCAGAGCTCCCTGCACCATGTGTCAAGGGGGATCACTGCTGATGCTTCTTCCAATGCCTGGCATCGATGCTCCCCAGTGCCAAAGAGGATGATGTCGAGTCCTCTCATCTCAGGGTCGGGTCCGATGCCAATCGGTCCCGGGAATGCACAGCGGTCAGCATCGAGGCAGGTGGAGACCCTCTCAATGCACAGTTACTCCCAGTGTGCAAGGGTCTCGCAACAATATGGACCGATGTTAACACCAAAGACACCAACATCGAGGCTTCGGACACAGCTCCAAAATTCTTCTCTCTCTGAGCCTCTCTGGCCAACTGTGTTCTCTTCTTCATACGAAGACAGAGAATACAGTTTGCAGGGGTATGATCAGGCCCCAAATATTGCAGACACCAAGAATGGATGTCCTTGCCAGAGATGGTCCCAGTTGCACTGAGTGCAGTGCTTAAAGCCACTGGGAACCTTCGATGATATGAAAGGAAAAACAGCCATGACCAAATCAAATGACTCAATGGTGCTAAACAAAAGGAAGAGCACCAAAAAGGAAAAACCTGACCGGACCTCAGGCCTAAATACAGCAAAGCGAGCATGGTAAAAACAAAAAAAACTTAGAAAAAAAGGCAAAAATAACCTAAAAAAAATATACAGATAAGGATAAAATAATACCTGAAAGAGGTATTAAAAAAAAGGAAGGCACAAAAAGACCAACCGAACCAGCTGTGAGGAGTGGATAAACAACGTGCCCTGCTTGTCCTCGGAGAACAGCTTAGATACTGTATCAACTAACAGTATGAAATTGATTAAATTTGATCTATTAAACCTTCCCTCTGAATTTCCCACATCAAACCTCAGTAATAACATAACTTTCCAGAAGTGGTCACCCCATCAGGGAATGAATAACTCCAAGTACCATTCGTCAAAATATTTGCACCTTCTCACAATCCCATCATGTGTGTTTAAATGAGCCTTTAAGCTTACATTCTCTCTAACATTCATCAGTTGCTCCAGGACATGCTTTTTCTAGCCTAACTAGAGTAGCTTAAGACTGAAGTAAATATTGCGTGCCCATATATGCTATACAAATAGAAGTCTTCTTGGCATTCTTCCAAACCACTCCCTACTACAGATCACTCAAAACCCAATTAATGTAGGTTTCCCATTTATACAGACAAAAGAGCAAACTATCTGTTCCCTGCTAGGTCAGTGAACTATAAAACGTAGCCCTTAGCTCCCCTGATTCTCCTCCACTTCGTTCAACGTTTGGAGAAAAGCAGTCTCCACAAATTTGAAAGAAAAGATACAGTTGTACCCAAGCAAAAGTAGGTACAGAAATGTCTGGATGTAAATCCTATAGTGTGTTCTTAGGTACAACCCCCCCCCCCCCCCCCCATCTATAAAGTTGACTAGTACAGCCTATCACCAGCACCCACTTAAATCTACTTCAATCATGAGATCCCAGAGGAAGAATTGGGTTCATACCTAACAGCATCAGCGGGGATTGTTTCGGTTGCCACTGTAACTTCTTAAATATCCTCTTCCCACACTTTCACGTGGCCAGGATAAACGTGCTGTTGAACTGGCTCATAATCTATCACTGTTGGATTCCCTACATATGCAGATAGAAGCCTGGAATCATGTTATACAGGCAACCACTGTGAACTGCTACAAGCGGGCAAGCATTGTTAGGGATGTGGAGAGGGACAAAACAGATGCAGCTGTTGCAAACGCGTCAGATGAACAGGCTATTGACATCCCAGCCAGTGTTACTGAAGAGGAGTTTCATCACTACGTAGCTGTTGATTACGATCTACAAACAGCTGACGACAGCATTGATGTCGAGATATGCGCCTACACGCAGGCAACGGCTGATGATGAAACAGATGATGAAATGAGCAGCGAGGCACAAGCTGATGAAATTCAACAACCTCCTGTCACTTTTGCAAGAGCGCTAGAGAGTCTCAAAACCGTGCGGGCCTATCTGGATGTCAGAGCTATGACAGTTTTTACCGCCTGGCAGACGTAATTTATGGAACTCACAGACACAATAGTGTACAGAGGACTATGACTGATTACTTCAAGTAAGCCTAATGTCAGTTAATGGAGACTGTATAACGTCAGTTAACGGAGACTGTATACTGTATGTTTATCAGATGTCAAGCTTCTTTGGGACACGACGGTTAAGTGCATGCTCCGGTTAACTGCATGTATTTCTTTGGTAACAGACCCTTGCACTTAAGTGGATTGCACTGTACTACTAAATAAATAAATAGTAAATACATGCTGATCCCTACTAAACCCCACACCGTGGGAGTTTTCCAAATTAAGTCTTTTTTTTTTTTTTGCCCTCTTAATTTTGCCCTCTTAAGCCACTGCTACAATTCTTGTAAATACATATTTACTGTTAAGGTTTCAGTCTGATTCACTCCAACCTTAATCCATAACTGGACACCAGCAGCAAATAAAAGGCAGGAAATCCAAAGCACACTATATAAACCAGTGGGTTCAAAATACAAATTAAACAAAGAAAGCTGATCCTGCAGCAACTCACAGATCATAGAACAGCCTTTGATTCGTTGCTTTCCCAAAACACTTTCTGTGATCTGACAAAGATAATATCCAAGAAAACATCATCCCATTAAGACAAATTAGCTAGTCGCTGAACTAATAACTGATGATTAACAGTATCAAATGCTGCAGTCAAATCTAATAAAAGGTTACAACATCACTCCCACTATCTAAACTAAGACTAAAGTCATCTAGGTCAATTATTAGACTCATGTGCCACCAAAACACAATCCATTCCTTGAATAGGACTTATAGCAAACCAGTTTCTGTGTTAAGCTACCATTTAATGTAATTCTCCTACATATTCAGACTTTGCAGTAGTTAAGATAATATTCAAGCACAAAACAGCCATATAAGCGATTTAAGCCATATAGCAAAAGTTTTCAGTATTTTAAACATCATTTCTTCATACTCAAACAAGCATCCAAGTTCAACATATGATATTTCCAGCTAACATATGCCACACTTCGGTTCAATCTGGGTTGCCTAAATAATGTACGTACTATAAAAATATTCAAAACTCACTGAGCAGCCATAACAGTATCAGTAACAAAGCCTCTGTAAGACATTTCAGGAATCATTTTATGGCTCTTCTAAAAAATTAGGCACAGTAATATATTCTTTCAATTTGATCTCATAAATTGTTTTTATATTAATGTAAATGAAAACTAGAAAAAGTTGCAGTTTTGGAATCCACATCTGTATTATACACTAGCCCTTTTTGTTAAAAGTCTAGCATCTTATCTTACTTAGGCATTACATTTACATCAATTGCTTTCATGCACAAAGATAGGGGCCTTTTTACTAAAGTATTTTAGGTTTTGGGCTTAATGCATTTTAATTCAAGATTTTCAAGCAGGGCAAGCCCCAACTAATACTCCCATCAATAAAGGGATTTCCCAGTATTTTTTATTGCAGGGTGTGTAACATACATAATAGATGACGGCAGAAAAAGACCTGCATGGTCCATCTAGTCTGCCCAACAATTTAAACTCATATGTGCTACTTTATGTGTATACCTGACCTTGATTTGTTTCTGCCATTTTCAGGGAACAGACCATAGAAGTCTGCCCAGAACAAGGCCCACCTCCCAACCCTCAGCCCCACCTCCCCCCACCGGCTCTGCCACCCAATCTTGGCTAAGCTTCTGAGGATCCATTCCTTCCGAACAGGATTTCTTTATGTTTATCCCACGCATTTTTGAATTCCGTTACCGTTTTCATCTCCACCACCTCCCACGGGAGGGCATTCCAAGCATCCACCACTCTCTCTGTGAAAAAATACTTCCTGACATTTTTCTTGAGTCTGCCCTCCTTCAATCTCATTTCATGTCCTCTCGTTTTACCGCCTTCCCATCTCCAGAAAAGGTTCATTTGCGGATTTATACCTTTCACATATTTGAATGTCTGTATCATATCACCCCTGTTTCTCCTCTCCTCCAGGGTATACATGTTCAGGTGCGCAAGTCTCTCCTCATACGTCTTGTAACGCAAATCCCATACCATTTTCGTAGCTTTTCTGTGCACCGCTTCAATTCTTTTTACATCCTTAGCAAGATGCGGCCTCCAAAACTGAACACAATACTCCAGGGGCATCAACATCTCTTTTCTTCTGCTGGTCACAGCAGATGCTCTCTCTATACATCCTAGCAACCTTCTAGCTACGGCCACCGCCTTGTCACACTGTTCGTTGCCTTCAAATCCTCAGCTACCATCACCCCAAGATCCCTCTCCCTGTCCATACATATCAGACTCTCCCCGCTTAACACATATGTCTCCCGTGGATTTCTACACCCTAAGTGCATCACTTTGCATTTCTTCGCATTGAATTTTAGTTGCCAAACCTTAGACCATTCTTCTAGCTTCCGTAGGTCCTTTTTCATGTTTTCCACTCCCTCCCGGGTGTCCACTCTGTTACAAATTTTAGTTTCATTCGCAAAAATGCAAACTTTACCTTCTAACCCTTCAGCAAGGTCACTCACAAATATAATGAACAGAATCGGCCCCAGCACCAATCCCTGAGGCACTCCACTACTCACCTTTCCCACCTCCGAGCGAATTCCATTTAGGAACATGTGTGTTAATGTTCCTATTACCACACAGTACCTGCTGAGAGTTAACATGGGACCCCTTACTGCCTCCTATTTAGGAGGTGCTAAGTGCTCCCATGTTTATGCTGCACTTGCCAGTTAGCGCATGGTAAGCGTAATGCGCTACTGGCTAACAGTTCTATACCTGTTCTCTGCCCATGCCACGACCCCTGACAGAAAAATCCTGAAAAAATCAGTAATGACAGTATAACACGCAGTAACAGGCAAACCACCTCAAAACCTGTTAATGTGGACCTAATTAATTTTAATTGGAACTTACTTCTTGTGTTTTAAGAATAGAGATTGATAACCTACTACAGATGAAAGCAAAAGTTAATAAAATAGTGAAATATTCTTTCGTTGTAATGAAGTTAAGAACCATTTGTAATTTTTTTTGAGCAAAGTGTGTTCAGACTCAATGTTCAGTCTCTCCTTCTGGCGCAGTTTGATTACTGTAATGTTGTCTATGTTGGGGCTTGCTCATGAGAGACTGACCAGCCAACAGGTGCAGAATACAGCTGTTTGTGTGACTTTTAAAGTAGGTAAATATGAGTCTATCACTCCTCTGTATTTAACACTCCATTGGCTTTCGATTTAAGAGTAGAAGAGTGTGATTTTATGTATTTAAATTTTTACACATTTTCATGGGGATTTGCCGGTGACCCTGGCCTGCTTTTTTCAGCCTTTGAGGCTTTCGATTTAAGAGTACAATTTATGTATTTAAATTTTTACACATTTTCATGGGGATTTGCCGGTGACCCTGGCCTGCTTTTTTCAGCCTTTTAATAGCAATCAGTCATATATTACTAGAAATCAAATGTTACTTAGCTTTCCTAAAGTACATGGGACCACATCTTTGGTTTATCAGGCTACCTCAACATGGAATTCTCGACCTTCACCAATGAGGCTAACAAAAGATTATTTCCTTTTTAGGAGATTATATAGACTTTTTCTATTTCATAAGTATGTAGTTTAAGACTTTGTATGATTTGTTGTTGTCTTATTTAATTTCCCGGAGTATGCTCTAGTTTCTGTTTTTGTATCCCGCACTGAACTTTTTGGGTATATGCAAGTAATAAGTCCCCCATGTAATATGGTAGCCTTTTTCCAGACATTAACCGCATATTGAGTGCTTAATGCATTTTAGTAAAAGGGCTCCAATGAAAGCAAAGTTGCAAATCTATAAAAGGCACTTTCACAGAACAGCAGAACGATCAGATAAGACACATGGAAGCACATTGATATAGATGAATCTCATAAATTTCTGGGAAAGTCTGGATAACACCAACCACATGTGTAGTTGATCATTTTATTTGTCCTTGGAGAACCTAATGCTCCCAAAAGGAAAGCTTCTGCTCCATGACACACAGTCCCTGGACAGTATCTCAAACTATCACACAACAGAAACATGTGAAGGGCACCAGCATTTGCACAACCCTTATGCACTTGAATGTACAGACTGCTAACACTGCTGAAAGTTCCAGCAGGGGCTCCCACTAATGCACATAACTTACACAATACTGTAAGTTACATACGCGCCTGTCGCATTTATGCTACATCTGTGGTTGGTATAATTGTAAGCACGTAAATGTAAAGCATGCTGATAGTTGGTTACACTAGTCTACTATATAATTTGTACCTCAACGTTCTATGGCTGGCTGGGTTCGTAACATCCTGACATCAGCAAGTCTCCAGCGTTCCCTTCCCTCTCACTGTCCCGCCCTCGCGTAAAGACAAAATGATGTCAGAGGAGGACGGAACAGTGAGAGGGAAGGGAACGCTGGAGGCGAGCTGATGTCAGGATGTTACAAACAGATGGGAGAACATGGCAGGGCACAGGACAATCGCTCATTGCTGGACATGGAGGGGAAGACAGAATCGCAGGACATCAAGGGGAGGGCAGAGGAGAATCGATGGACACAGATGGGATGGGAGGAGAGGAGAGAATCGCGGACACGGGAGGGAGGGCAGGTCAGAGAAGACTCGCTGGATATGGAGGGGATGGGAGGAGAGGAGAGAATCGCGGGACATGGGAGGGCAGGGCAGAGGAGAATTGCTAGATATGGAGGGGATGGGAAGAGAGGAGAGGAGAGAATCGCGGGACATGGAAGGGAGGGCAGGGCAGAGGAGAATTGCTGGAAATGGAGGGGATGGGAGGCGAGGGGAGAATCATAGGACACGGAAGGGAGGGCAAGGCAGAGGAGAATCGCTGTACATGGAGGGGAGGTCAGAATCGCGGGACACAGGAGGGCAGAGGACAGAGGAGAAATCGCTTAGACAAGAGCCTTCCTAGGGCCCGTTTCATTTTTCACAAAACGGGCTTGGTTGCATTAGTATTCTATAACAGATTCTGGGAGCCTATGCGCTGTAATGGAATAGGCTTTCACCAAGCATTCTTGGAGCACCTAAATGGAGGTGCCCACTTATAGAATTGTCCCCATAGTGGGTAGAATCAGGGTGTAATAGTTGGAGCAAGTTCCTACCTTAGAACTGTCACTGTGATGACTAGAGGCTTTCCAAAAAAATAGGAGGAAAAAGCAGGTGGTTATGACAAGAGGCTCATGACAACAAAGACAAGTAAAGGCCAGTTCCAACAAACCTTACAGCCTAAAGAAACAGGAGAACAGTAATGGCTTAAAAGACTGACAACATATTTTCAAAATCTCTCACTCCTCTGGCAACAGGCATTGTTAATTTGAAAAAATTATTCTTTAATTATTATTTATTGCATTTGTATCCCACATTATCCCACCTATTTGCAGGCTTAATGTGGCTTACAATCATTTCATTTCATGATCACAGGTATGGTTCTTAGTGTTTGAGGATTAGGTAAGGGAGGGTCAACAGAATCGCTTCATGATAACGGGAACAATTATTAAAGTTTGGAGGTTAGGTGAGGGAAGATAGAGGAAGGTGTTAGATAGGATAGAGGCGAGCTGTATTAATTGTGTGGATTGTTGAGGTAGTTTGTAGTCTGCAAATAATGTGCCTCTAAACAGAAATGTTGAAAAATATACATACTTGAACAAGCAACTGGAGTTACAAACACCAACTAATTGAAAGTTCAAAGAACACTAGGCAATTCTATATATGGCCTTTCAATAAATGTTTTATAAAAATGCAAAAGAAATGGTTGCATTAATCCATTTGACCCAATCATTATGGCAACCTCACCTACTGTTTCATTCATCTTTCATAAAAGATACTTACCTGTAGCTGGCGTTCTCCGAGGACAGCAAGCCGCTTATCCTCAAATGTGGGTGACATCATCCGATGGAACCCAGGTAACATACCACTGCACATGTACTGGTGCCTTCCAACCAGACGCTCGAGCGCAGGTCCCTCAGTCTAGTGAAAAGCATAAAGAATACAACCAAAAACAACTCCTAGGGGAGGTGGGAGATTAAGTAAGAATAAGCGGCCTGAGGTCCTCCAAGAACACCAGATACAGGTATCTTTGCTTTCTTCGAGGACAAGCAGGCCGCATTATTCCCCCATGTGGGAATCCCTAGCTACCAGGCTCACTGAAAACAAGAAAGCTAGGATAATGGAGTCTGAAAATGTCGAGACTAAAACTTCAGTCAAGCTAAACTAAACACATACTAGCTGTGTAGGTGAAGCCTAGAACAGAATAAAGCAGGGCCTAGGAAGGTGGAGTTAGATTCTAGACACCGAACAAATTCTGCAGAACTGCCTGTCCAAACCAACTGTTGCATCGGGTATCCTGATCCAACGGTAGTGAGATGTGAATGTGTGGACTGAAGACCACGTTGCAGTCTTGCAAATCTCCTCTATGGAGGCTGATCTCAAGTGGGCTACTGACACAGCTATGACATTGTGAGACGTCATCAAGAGTCAGCCCAGCCTGGGCATAAGCAAAGGAGATACAGTCTGCTATCCAAATTGGAAGTGCGCATTGCCAATGGCCACCCCAAACTGTTGGGGTCAAAAGAAACAAAAAGCTGGTTGGGCTATGAGCTTTAGTCTGCTTCAGAGAGAGGGCTAAGGATTGCTTACAGTCTAATGTATGTAGGATGCTTTCACCAGGATGAGCATGAGGTCTGGGAAACTATGTAGGAAGAACAATTGACTGGTTAATATGAAACTCCGACATAACCTTGTGGGAATAATGCAGCCTGCTTGTCCTCAGATAATATTTATAATTCAGATCAACTTCCATAATAAATTTCCTATATGTTGGGATAGGTTGGAGTGGGCTTTGATGGCAGCTCCAATAGTTGGAAGGTAAGGCAGTGTCGGGTGGACTTCTACAGTCTATGTTCAAGAAATATCAAGATCAAGTATTCTATACCACATTCATTATTAGTTTAACTATGAATTGATAATAAGTGTGAATGATGGGCAGACTGGATTGACCATTTAGGTCTTTATCTGTCGTCATCTACTATGTTAATTTTGTACTTATGTATGTGATGTTGAAATATGGAATGTTTTCTTGAAATTAACACAAAAACAAACAACGATTCTAAAGTGCACTCGTCTCATAATTACAACAGGGCTGCTAAATGTTATCTCTGTGCTCTTAAAATACATTGGGGTCTTTAAATATCAGCAGAGAACGAGTCTTGATGGGTGGAATGATGAAGGTAGGGGAAAGCATGCTTCTTCACCATTTAGGAAGATACATTGGAGACAGGACGAATCACAGAAAGAATCATTCAGTGCCAGTGACCCAGCCATGACTCCTACCCTCTTTTCACATAATTTTAAAACTTGGTTTAATTCTCTTCAAGATCATTCAGCTCAGTTAAACTGTATTTTATAAAACTCTAAAAACAATGTAATAGTTAACGCTTACTTCAAAAATCTGGTGATGGCTTAGTTAGACAATCCCAAAACAGAAGACATGATCTGCTAAGTCTCTATTCTGATTAAATATACATATATACATACATATATATATATATATATATATATATATGGGGTGAGGGGGCAGAAGCTTAGTAAATCAGGCTCATAGTTAGGCTTTAGCTCTTCCCCAAAGCCAGGTTCTTACAGTCTACAAAACTGATTTTCCCCATACCCCAAGACTGTTACCTTCTCTTGAAAATGTCCATTCCCTACTGATATTGAAATTCCCAGGTGTAGTCATTAAAAGCCCTGAAATAGCATTTCCTGACCTCTTTCTTCCAGCTCAAGCCTCTGTTATAATCCTGAGGTGAGTACACACAGGAGATTCTAGGTGATTTAATTATGAATGCTTATGAAAGAAACACAAGTGGACAGTAGCAATGGTTGAAATCTTGACAATTAAATTGGCGATACTGCCTACAACTTTCACACTTGTACCAATTGAAGCATTCTTCTGAATCTGTAAGCAAGGCTTTAAATATTTCTGGAAAACCTTTTCTTCTCTTCCATCATATGCAAAAGAGCATTGCTAAGTATGCCATCAAATACAAGTGGAACAACCTTTATGCTAACATTTCTTTTACTGTTAATTGTGTTTACTAATACTAGCTTTTAATTGTTTGATTTACATTTTAACTAGGGAAACATGACACAGTGTCACTCAACAGAGGAAACTACTACATGTTTGTCCAAACTCCTGGGCCATCTACAATACTCTTCATTTAGGGGCCCTTTTACTAAGCAGCAGTAAGCTCAATGCATTGGACCAATCTAGAACTCCCACTGGCCCAATGCGGGCACCGGCGGTAGTTTCACCCCCAGTGCGTGGCATTTCTGACACTAGTGGAAATATTTGAAAAATATTTTGCATGGGACCACCCAGCAGCTCATCACCGGGTTAGGACGAGAGCCCTTACCGCCACCTCAATGGCCTTACCATATGGCCATTTCTTTTTTCAGCCTTTTACCCGCTGTGGTAAAAGGGGCCTCAGCGTGCGGCAAAAACCAGCCGCCGCCCCTAGTGCAGGGCTCTTTTTACTGCAGATTAGTAAAAGGGCCCCTTAATGTATTAAGTGGCAGTGCTAATCAGGCTTTAAATAAGTACTCTATTCAGACACATTAAGAGGCCCTTTTACTAAGCCGCGTAAGCGTCTACGCACACCCAATGCGTGCCAAAATGGAGTTACCGCCCGACTACCGCGTGGCTCTTGCGGTAATTTCATTTATGGCACGAATCCGATACGCGCATCTGAAAAATATTTTTTATTTTTGGGCGTGCATGACAGACGCATGCCAAATGGCATTTGACATGCGTAGGTTATTACCACCCGGATTCTTTACCACTAGGTCAATGGCTGGCGGTAAGGTCTCAGACCCAAAATGAACATGCGGGAATTTTGATTTTGCCGCACATCCATTTTTGGCAAAAAATAAAAAGGCTTTTCACAGGTGCGCTAAAAAATGGATCAGCGTGTGCCCAAAACCTGCATTTACACTACCGCAAGCCATTTTTCATCATGCCTTAGTAAAAGGACCCCTAAGTTAAAACATGGCCCTTTCAACAGGTGTAAAGATAACATTCCAGTTTCTATTCCATACTGACCCCTCATGTAGCTTCTTTCCTTATTCCCTTGTCTTTTCCCTCCCACTTCTCTCCCCCCCCCCCCCCCCATGTAATATCTTTTGTATACTACTGCGTCTTGTCTCCTGTCTTTTATCCTCTACTCTCTTCCACTTTTGGTTTTAATGTTTGTAGTTCTTATTTCTGGTGATTCATTCTTAACTGCACAGGAGTAAAAATCGTGCAATGCACGATAAATCAAGCATAAATAAACTTCTTTCTCCTACCACCCAGACACCTGTCACAAATACATTACTTCCCCATCTCTTAGTTTACTATATTATGAAAACTGCAGGCTCAGTTGAAATAACAGCATTTAGCAATGGTACAGAATAACAGGAATTCAAAATAGAAGCATACTAAAATTGAACAACTTTTTATTACTAAAATAGGACTTTTTTTTTCTTTTGCAATAAAAGAAACACACCCATTTAAAAAAATTCCTTTATATCCATGCCTCAAGGACTACTGTTTTCCAATGAAGGGAGGGGCCAAAGTGCAGCGAGTAAAAGTTTCAGACCAGGACATTACCGATCTGACCTAGTTAAAAGATGGCATAGTAATTAATTTCCAAGCTCAGTCAGCTCTCCTGACCTCTGTGGATACCATCAGCTGGAGAGAGTGCAACCTAGAATAAAAGTGCTAGAATTTTTTCCATGTCAACATCTGGCCCTTGTGATCACCAAACCTCAAGGGTTTACTGCCAGTGAAAAAATATCATTCTAGGCACTGCTGACTTAAAAATAGTTGTGACCGCTTTATATTTAAAAAGCACATGTAAACAGTCAGTGACTCAACCTATTTCCCATTCCATGTTAATATTTTAACTTGCTCCCCTTCTGCTACATTTTGTGAACCACTTTAGCAACCTTTAGAATTAGACTGAATATTAAGCCCAATAATAATTTAGAGAGTGAAATAATTAACATCAGGCTAGAACACAGCATCGGTTTGGCTCAAACACAACTTTGTGACATGCTGGTCACCAATTTGATTTGTTCATGTAAGTTTGGAGGGTTTTGTTTTTTTTTACACTTTTGTGTTAACCTGGTTGCTTTGAGGTTGTGGGGGTGAGAAGTCAAACATCATGGGATACATTTACTGAACACTGGCATGTACGAATGGACACTAGCATGTACTGCTGCCTCACCCATGCTATCCTTATTGGCATGGCAGCAGTTAGCTTGTTAATGATTAGTAAACATTCTCCCAAGAGTGCTGTAATAGGTTGCTTTTTCATAATGAAAATTAATGACTCCTGATATTTTTATTAGCAGAATTCTGTGATTGAGGACCTGAATAATCAAAAGGAAAAAACAAATACCATAATCATAAATTTGCAATCTACGACCCTTTTATCTCATGGACACATGACCACCCGCCGGGAAAAGAAAGAAATTTTGTGTAACATTTCTACTGTAGAGATGAAGTACAGCAGTCCATAATTTTCATAGCTGAGATCAGTTTTTTAAGACCAAAAGCACAGATATAACAAACATTTTCCCTCATTGACACAAAAAGGGAGAAATCTCTGTACACCCAATGCCTGGGTCCACATGAACTACACAAAGATTTTCCCCTTTTTTTGCCTTTAGGAAAAATGCTTTGTACACCTGGCACTAGTCTTATTGAAATACATTGAAAACTACTTTATAGAGCATTGTTGCTTTGAAAACTGCTTCAAACCATGGCAATCGCTCACAGCTAACTGGATGCTGGTATGATACTGCTGCCTGAATGTCCTGCCATCAACTGAAACTGAACATGGCCAAGACTGACCTCCTTCTCCATTCTCTGTTTCTGTAGATAACACTGTTATCCCTCCTCTTTCTTTCTCTGCACACATTCAACAGACTGCTAAAACTTGTTGTTTCTTTCTCTATAAACATCACCAAAATTTGTCTCTTCCTATGTGAACACACTACCAAAATCTTTTACCTACAATCTCATCAATTCCCACTTACACTACTGCAACTTGCTCCTCACAGATCATCCACTAAACCATCTCCCACCCCTTCAAGCCTTTCAAAATTCTGAGCACGCTTTACCTTCTGCCAGTGCCTCTACACTCATATAACCCCTCTTCTCAAGTTGCTTCAAAGGCTCCCTATCCGTTTACAGATACAGTTGAAACTCCTCTTACTGTCAAGTGCACTCATTCTGTGGCTCATCACTAACTCTCCTGTCTTCTCCCCCTACACACCTCCCCAGGAACCCATCTTCTTATCTGTATCCTTCTCCTCCACTGTCAACTGCAGACTTCATCCCTTGCATCTTATTGTGCCATAGACATCCTGGGTCAGTATGTTATGCTCCACCTCTGGCTCTATTCAAATCCAAGCTAAATACCCACCTTTATTTGAGGCTGATTTTAACTCATAGGGAGAAGTTATCAACATAGGCTACTGATAAATTGGGTTCTTATAGCACGGGGTCTCAATGCACAAAATGGGACCCTGTGCTAAAATAATTCAGCTTAACAGTAGCCCACATTGATAACTTCCCCTTTAATCTCTTATTTACCTGCTCAGTACCCATGTTGTTTTAATCATTCTCACAATAAATGAAACTCCCTATCGCTTAATTTGTCCTGCTCATTTGTCTTGAATAGACAGTAAGTTCTGTCGAGCAGTGACTGTCTCTTACTTGTTTGTGTACAGTGCTGCAAATATGTTATAGTATTAATAGTAGTAATAACAAATTAGTCATTTTTCAAACAAATCTAATGATACTAAACTGATATAACACAATTAGCACAGCTGTTGTTAAAAGTGATGAAAATAATCTATGAGCTGAACCAGATAGAAATTAGTTCTGGTGCTACAAATGGAAAATAAACAGTGACTTTTTGCAAAGCTGTTCATGCTATCCCAATCACTTACATCTACTATAATAAAAAGCACCTCCAACGTTCTGAAGCTGATTCCGTGGCTTCAGTGAAGGGTTCGTAAGGTTCGTAACGGTGTCACATCTCTCTCTGCCACGCCCATGCATCAAAACGTGATGACGTCGAGGGCGGGTAAACAGAAGGCAGGACTGAGGGAACGAACTCACCTCCAACGTTCTGCAGCTGACTCCGTGGACAGCCAGGGCTTTCAATAACGCCGCCGCTTCGACGGAGCTAATCTGGGGACACAGTACAATCACTGGGTGCCTGGAGGGGGGGGCAGGAAACACAGGACAATCGCTGGGTGGCTGGAGGGGGCAGGGGAGAGAGGACAATCACACACACTCTCTCTCTCACAGACACACTCGCACCCAGTCTCACTCTTTGTCACACACACACACTCACACGGTGCTGCCAACCACGCAGAGGGGGTGGAGATGCAGGGGGTCCTCAGACCTGAGAGGGGGGGTGGGGATCCTGAGACCAGAGGGTGGGAGGGGGTCCTCAGACCACAGAGGGAATGGGGAGGTATCTCTGTCACACACACACTCTCTCTCAGAGTGTCAAGCTCTTTCTCACTCTCACACAGTCTCTCACACTATGTCTCACACAGTATCACATTCACTCTCTATGTGTCACACAGTCACTCTCACACACTCTCGGTCTCACAGAGAGTCTGTGTATCGCACACATACTCTCACACTCTGTCTCACACAGTGTATCTGTGTGAAACACACTCTCTCTCTCTCACACAGTCACAGTGTCTCACATACGCATTCGCACACACACTCTCTCTGTCAAACACACACACTCGCACATTGTCAATCACACACACTCGCACATTCACTCTCTCTCTCTCACACACAATCTCTCAAACATACACACTCCGAAGAAAACCTTGCTAGCGCCCATTTCATTTGTGTCAGAAACGGGCCATATTTACTAGTTATTACATAACTATTTAGATACATTTTCAAATATTTAGGCATGTTTTCAACTGAAACGGACCTGGTTTCAAGGCAATATGTTGGATTTGGAAAAAATGAAATTCTATTCTTCTAATTAATCCTGGTAGTTTTAAGGTGAAAACATTAACCCCTGGATTCCATATAGCGAGACTTAAGTTGCATGCACAAATCCAGTTTTATTCTGGATTTGCGCATGCAACTTAAGTAGATAACAAACCAATCAGCGCTACCCGCCACTTAACAAGCAATTGGCATTAATTAGAATTTACATGCACACATGTCTAAGCGAATTCTGCAACGTGATGCAAGTAAATTCTAAGATGCATAGTTGAAAAGGGGGAGTGGCCATCAGCGTGGAAGTGTGGGTCATAGGTGGTTCTAAAATCTATGCAAGTTAGAGAATGCACCCGGTCCGCACCTAATTTAGGTGTTGGAATTTACACCAATTTTTACTTGGTGTAACTGTCCACGACTACATTAAGTCACATGGACAAATGCTCGGTGTATTCTATAATCTGTGCAGTGATTTAGGCATACTTTATAGAATATGCCTAGGCATATGTTTTTTCGGCATGGATTTTTCAGGTGCCATATATAGACTCTAGCCCTAAATATGCAATACGATCAAGAGGTGAGTTGTACGATCTAGGGAACAGAGAATTCAGAGGTAGACCATAAAAATGTAGTGCTTGCTTTAACATGTACAAATGTGTAGCTCTTTTATGTCATGATTTGTTATTATAAGGACAACAGTGTTATTTAAGAAATCCAAAGTTTCTGACAAGCGGAATGAGAAAGAGAAACCCTTTAAAATATAAGAACCTCATGGTTACAAAGAAATATAAATGAGGATGCAAGCAAAGCACATTTTTGACATTTGCTGGATCTATCTCCATTGTCTCAAAGAAAAATTAAATTTGCTCTCCAATCTGTCCCTTGAGTCCTAAGTCTACTAAGCATAACTGGATATATATATATATATATAGAGAGAGAGAGAATAAAATTAACAAAACATTTTATGATATATCATTCCAAAATAATTTTCTTATAAATTCTTAAGATTTTTTTTACTCTGGTTGTATTATTTTTTTTTTTTAATAACTGGTTCTATTACACTTTAGAATTTATTTTTCTTATTCCCACCACATTATGTTCCTTTGGAATTTTTAAAATTGTACAGGACCATGATCTGGTGAACAAGACACTGTTTCAGCCACGCACTTTGGTTACAGCTCCACTCTCTCCCCCCTCCCCCTGCAGAAGAGCATTAGGAAGTTTCACTTTCTAAATTTTCATCACTACTTCAGCTCTGCAGGTGGCAAGGAGAAAAAGTTTCTATGACCCACTTTCTCATCAAGTTTGCAGACTTGGAAACGCCCCCTTCCCTCTGATGATAAAAACATTTACAATTTGGCTTATTGTTAGTGAACTTGTCTAGTTTCCTGTCGACCCTTGTGTGTAGGGGATGAAGGAATGGATAGGGTTTTATTTTCTCTACCATTTCTGTTTACCTTGCCATGCTCTTCTTGGAGTCTTGTGACTTCGACCAAGTTCAGTTTTCTCGCATTCTTTTTCTCTTCCATGGTCACCCTTCCAAACCCTACCTCCCTTTAACTTCCGCCACCTGCCAAGATAGTTTGCTTGGGCTTGCTTTTTATATCTAGATCAAGATGGTGGCTGATAGAAATATTTTTCTGGTTCGCTGTTTGCCCAACTTATTTTTCTCCTCCACCCCTTTAGCGAAGTGAATGAGTCCTAAAAAAATGTTTATGAAGGTTGTAACGGCAATTTTTCAACCCTTCTCCTTTCCTCATCCACATGTACGGAGTGGTCGTTTGCATCCACGGTCTCGGGAGCGAAAACATTTCACACTCGCATTATCGGGCCTCCACCCCCCTTCCTCACATCACAACCAGAAGAAATGAAAGTGAGCAAGCGGGAAGCGAGACTCAACAGAGTTGGCGGCAGCACCTTTCCCAGTGCATCATGTTCCGTCCCCTCAACGTTGCAGGATCTGAAATATAAAATTATTTGGATTTTTAAAAGTTAATCTACATTATTTGCAATGCATAACGTTGAAATTTAGCAGACGGCAAAACGGATATTTTAAAGTTTAACAATCCAATGTTTTGTGAACAGTAGTCTTGATGTTATACGTGGTAGACAATGCGTTAAAGGGCTTTTTCCGACTGCTGGTGGAATGGCTAACTCAAATATGACAATAACACTTGACCTGCTGACACCCGTGACAATGAGAAATCTGCGGATACCTGCACTCTGGCGCTGATCTCGCGGAGCGAGACTGACGCTACGAGATCAGCGTGAGAATACAACAGCGTTGCCGAGCGAGTCGTTTCACCATCAAATTAGGATCCTTTTTTTTTTAAAGTTGTGAACAGGTTTTGTTTGTTTTACTCCGCTTAAGAGGCAAAGCCCTCCTTGTTTCGGCCAGTACGTATGAGAGAACGTGGGACACGAGCGTAGCACCCTTTGTGCAGGCGCACTAACACAAGCACGTCACAGCCTGTAAACAACCGCTGCCTACTTCCGGTACCGCAGTGACAGCTAGAGCGCGACGCGTGCTGCTCCTTGTGGCAAGTGTATGGAAAGTTGTTCACCTCTGTCTCGGGTGTTGCTGCAGTGCTGTACAGTTAGAGTTCGGGGCCGGTAGCAACTCCTCTTTACCCTTATTCTCTCTCTTCCCTCCCTTACTCTTTCCCCTTCGTTATTCTCTCTCCTCATTGTTTCCCCTCTTCTGGTCCTGTGCTACTCGGGCTTACTCTGTAGCCGAAGACCTGTGCCCTGCACTTCCTCCATCTGAAGAAAACGAGGGGATACTCTGGGCCGAACGCATGACTCTCACCTCGCTTCTGCTGCACTCTTGCCCAGCTTCTCTCTCTCTCTCTCTCTCTCTTTCATCCGGCGCTGCTCCGAACTCACTTCCTGGTTTACGACGCTATCTTGCATTTGCACCTTGTGCTGCAAGATGAGGAAAGCAGGAGGCGGGATGACGTCAAAAAGTTGAAGCCACTGAGGATGGTCTAGGATTCCTCTTCCCCGCACAGCCGTCATCTAGTACACTCAAAACAGCAAGAAAACCTATGAGGTGCAGCATCCTCGTTGTTCTTGATTGCTGGCAGCATTTTTATTTAATCTCACTTATATTTTCAAACATGCTAGCTTGTGCAGCATACAGAGGAAGTATTGGTTTCATTGGTTAGAGAACTAATTTGTTTATTTATTTGTTACATTTGTATCCCACATTTTCCCACGTATTAGTAGGCTCAATGTGGCTTGCAAAGTTCCGGAGAGGTGAATACATACACTGGTGGACAAATACAGCGTAGAAGTACAATGAATTAGAATTGGTGCGGATTGTCCCATGCAGTTTGCAAGAATGGGATCATGTGGAAAGGGATTGAGTGTTGTCCGTTTCTTAGTTTAATTGTTGTGTTTCATTATTCGATGTTTATGTCGGTTCTGCAGTGTATTCCGTTCTGAAGAGGTGAGTCTTTAGGTTTTTTTGGAAGTTTAGATGAGTGCTCATGGTCAGGGCCGTGCCTAGGGTCTCTGGTGCCCCCCTGCAGACTATCAGTTGGCGTCATCGTCGGGTCTCACTGTGTCCCACCCTTGCGGAAATAGGAAATTACCTCAGAGGAAGGCGGGACACAGTGAAGCCCGACGATGATGAGGAGAAAAGAGAGATTTACTTGTTTTACAAGCAGCAGGGCAGACGCGAGGCGCTGCCTGCAACTCTGCTTTACAACATTTTTTTTAAGGTAGGTGGGAGGCGGGGCAGCACCGCAGCGGTGCCCTTGAAGGCAGGCGCCCCCTGCGGTGCTTACCCCGCTTACCGTGTTGGCACGGCCCTGCTCATGGTTTTAAGGTCTTTTGGTAGTGCATTCCAGAACTGGTTGCATATGTAGGAGAAACTGGACGCCTTTGTTGATTTCTATTTCAGTCCCTTGCATCTTGGGAAGTGACTTATGCTGTTTTCATTTTTGAAATACATTTTTCATTCCTGGAGCAATTTTTTTAATAGTGTACACTGTTTTGGGAAAAGTGTGCCCTCCTCCAGTGGCATGCACCCAAAGACTGGACACACTACTGCAAAGAGGGCTCACTATTAAGACCACAGGAAAAAGCTGACATGTTCAGTTTTTTCCTGTCATTTTGGGCCAAATACATCACAAAATGACATGGGAAATATTGTTTCAAATGAATGAGCATCCCTAGTAGGAACGTTTCTCTTTCTTATCTCTTGGGATGTGCTTAGAAATAAAACCATCTGTACTGTGTGCTCGTCACCTCTCTGATAGTGAAAAAGACTTGGTGGGGGAGGAGGGGTGGTTGGCGTCTGATGCTTGTTCTTAACATTATCCTTTAAATACGTCGGTAACTCACTCTTGGTCGGGATCCACACATCAAATAAATATAACGCTCAGCATTCCACCAGACTACTACACAGGGGCATAGGCAGACCTGCCATTTTGGGTGGGCCCAGAGTTAACCTAGGTGGGCCCTTCCCACCCCCACTCCTACCCCTGTACATACATACAATATAGTTTTGTTTTTTTAATGACCCGACATCTGCCCGTTGCTCTCTGAACTCCCTCCCCTGGTCCCAGTTCAGAGCCGCTGCCTGCCGCAATTCCCATAGGCTGAAACTGGGAGCATTTAACATCTTTTTTTATACATCAAAAGAAAAAGATGGCATGAGGATTTTGTTTTATGGAATGCAATGGTATGTTATAAAAATACTTCTTTATTACTGTTTCACAGAAATGTATTGAATAATGAGTGAGAAGTTAATGCAGAAGTCCAGAAGCAGTCTAAATGTGTCAACATTGTCCAACTATTAGCTGCCAAGTTCATACAATGTTAGTTATGTTCAATGGAAAATAAATCTGTTGGTTCAGGCTGCTTCCTAAGTGAATAATCCATCACTGTTTCATTATTGATACCACGTATTACATATTAAGGGCATTTGCTGTAAACTTTGTTTTAATTTGTTTAGCCATTCCTTACATGCACATAGTTTTGCTTTTTAAACCCAAAGGTGAATCATAAGGGTGATTGAACAATAATATATAAATGGTGGTGTTTGGGGGAGGGGTTGTTTTGTTTTACTTTACTTGTTTTGGACTGCTTTGGATTTTGCTGATCTGTAGAGCTGCTGTCTGGAATTTTGGAAGATGGAAATGAGAAAATTTTGGATGTACTCTGAAGAAGTTGTTGTTTACTTTTGCAGAGTGTGTATGGATGCCTGTTCTGGTGCATGTATGTGATGTTTGAATAGCTGTCTATACTTATGGCTATGATTTCTGAATATGCAGCATCATTAAAGGCCAGCTTTTAAATGCCCAGCTGGGTATATATGGTAATCTCATCTTTGTTAAATATTTCAGACCTATTCATGAACTTGCTCCCATGATATAACTGAATTGTATTATTCTGTCTCACTGTATTTTTGAATGTAAGCCACACTGAATCCAAGTTTGCTTGGGATAATGTGGGATACAAATGTAAAAAAAAAATAATTCTTTATCCTCCACCTTTTAAGAAACTGCCTATCTAGCTGGATGGTGATGGCACAATGAAGACAAGTTTGGTCCAATGAAGATGAACTCAAAATAACCTGTTCCTTAGCTGGACATGACAGGAGGCAATGCAGGTAGGATTGAGCATGGGGTAACACTCTTCGGGTTCTTCAGAAGGGTTGAAGGCCCTGGATAGGGCATCAGCTTGCCTATTTTTCTCAGCCGGTCAGAACACCAGGTGGAAGTTAAAACGGGCAAAGAATAATGGCCAGCGTGCCTGCTGTGGGTTCAACCTTTTGGCTTCCTGAAGGTATAGGAGATTCTTGTAATCTGTGATTACCGTGATGGGGTGCAAAGCACCTTCCAGGAGGTAGCACCATTCTTGAAAAGCCAATATAAGAGCCAACAGTTCCCGGTCTCTGACGGTATAATTTTTTTCAGCTGGAGAAAATTTTTTAGAGAAGAAAAAACAGGGGTGACATTTGCCAGACTCGGAGGTTTGAGAAAGAAGAGCCCCTGCCCCGAGGGAAGAGGCATCAATCTCCATAACGAACGGTCTTTTAACATCAGGACTTCGGAGTACTGGGGCGGACAGAAAAGCTCGTTTGAGGGTGGTGAAGGTGTCTAGGGCTTCCGGTGTCCAGTTCTTCACATCTGCCCCCTTCCTGGTCAACACGGTGAGAGGGGCAGTGATGATGGAATATCGATGGATGAACTGCCGATAGTAGTTAGCAAAGCCCAAAAATCATTGCAAGGCCCGGAGACCCTGTGGCATGTGCCAATCTCAGATGACTTGGAGTTTAGCGGGGTCCATTTGGAGGCCATTCGAGGAGATGATATATCCCAAGAATGGGATAGACAGTTGATAAAACGAGCACTTCTCCAGCTTGGTGAATGGGCGGTGGCTCCAGAGGCGCTGCAGGACCGTACGCACATGATGGACATGGTCCTTAACAGAAGTAGAGAAAACCAGGGTGTCACCAAGTAAACTATAACTGAAACACCGCAGGTGTGTTGCAAAGGCCAAATAGCATAACTAATTACTCAAAATGCCCCTCATGGATATTAAAAGCGGTCTTTCATTCGTCCCCATAGCAATGGACTATGTTGTATGCCCCTCGGAGATCTAACTTGGTGAAGATAGATGCCCCTTGCAGACGGTCGAAAAGTTCTGGAATGAGAGGAAGCGGATACCGATTCTTGATGGTTATTTCGTTCAGACCTCGGTAGTCAATGCAGGGTCACAACAAGCCATCCTCCTTGGAAACAAAAAAGAACCCTGCCCCTGCCGGGGATGAAGAGGGTCTGATGAAGCCCTTACAGAGGTTTTCTTGATTATATTCCCGCATGGAATTAGATTCCTCCCGAGAAAGGGTGTAGAGCTGGCCCCGAGGGGGCATTTTGCCTGGGAGTAGCTCAATGGGGCAGACAAAAGGGTGATGAGGAGGAAGAGAGTCTGCCTCCTGCGCATTAAAGACGTCTTGGAAATCATGATGTTCCTTGGGGAGAAAAGCATCACCCGGCCTCAAGACCCCCGGGGAGGCCGCAGTAGTCCTCGGGGAAGGCACCACCGGCGTGAGACATGTGGCGAAACATTGAGAACCCCAACTGCCAATATCACCCTTAGTCCAGTTGATATTTGGTGCGTGTAGTCGTAACCAGTGTAGGCCCAAAATAACGGGATGAATGGCCCGGGGAAGCACCAGAAATTGAATTTACTCCTTATGCAAAATTCCAACTTGCATCTGCAAGGGCTGGGCAACGTGAGTGATGGAGTAGGGAAGAGTTAAACCTTGAATGGAGGTCACTTGTAGCGTAGGTTTGCAAAGAATTGAAGGAGCTCCTAGTTGGTTCAGGAGACCGGCGTCAATAAAATTTCCTCCCGCTCCTGAATCAATCAAAGCCACAGTGTTAATACTGAGTTCCTTCCAGCGCAGAGAAATTGGGACGGAGACAAGATTGTCCGGAAGAGGTGAAAAACGACCCAGGGCCACCCCCTTCAGTGACCTTGGGTCATGGCATTTCCCGGTTTATTCGGACAATATCTTAGGAAGTGGCTGGCCTGCCCACAGTAGAGGCAAAGTTGATTGTCCCGACGGTGAGCCCTCTCCTTCTCAGAGAGGCGATGCCGTCCGCTAACTATTGGCTCTTCAGGGACTCCAGAAGTAGAGCTTGCCGCACCTTTGGGAGAAGAAGGGCGCGGCGTCTGGGGAGATGGTCTCTGAGAGCAGCGCCGAGAAGAGCGTTCAAATGACCTTTCTTGAAGCTGTACATCGATACGGACGCAAAGGGTGATCAGAGCATCCAAAGCATTCAGAAGTTCATGGCTGGCCAGTACATCTTTGATTAAGTCATTGAGTCCTTGCCAGAAAATGGTCGTATGGCCTCTTGGTTCCATCTTACCTCTGAAGCTAGGGTTCGAAAGCGAACGGCATAAGCACCAACAGAACAAGTGCCTTGTTGAACTCATAGAAGTTCTGGGGCTGCAGAGGAGGGCTGCCCCGGCACATCAAGAACTAACCGGAAGCGGCAAACAAATTATCCAAGATCAGTGAGTAAAGGGTCCCGTTGCTCCCAGAGAGGAGAGGCCCAAGCCAAGGTGGATCCAGAGAGTAGAGAAGTGATATAGGTTATCTTGAGTCTATCTGTAGAAAAGGCTGCTGGTTGCATTTCAAACAGCATATGACATTGGTTGAGGAACCCTCGACAAATAGAAGGGGAGCCGTCAAACCGGGGAGGCTCAAGAAGCCGCACCCCTGGAGTAGATAACACGGATCCGGACGACGCAACAGGAGGCTGTCATTGGGATTGAAGGGTTGACATCTTGGAACATGCTTCCTGTAGAACTCCGGACTGACGGTTTAGCTGGGCCTGTTGCTGCTGAAGAACCTGTTCTGCTTGGCGGCTGGACAACCCCGGGTTTCACCTGCGCTGACCGCCGTTACCCAGAGGTTGAGCCCCTAGGTGCGGGCTGCCTGCAGGACTTGCGGGACGGAGCTGGAAGCGGGGTGATGAATGTATCGGCCAGGCAGGCAGCAGGTCAAGAGAGTAATCCAGGTACAAGCGGCGATTAGTAGGCAGGCGGCAGGCAAGAGAGTAATCCAGGTACAGGCGAAAGTCAGTAGGCAGGCGGCAGGCAAGAGAGTAATCCAGGCGCAGGCGAAAGTCAGTAGGCAGGCGGCAGGCAAGAGAGTAATCCAGGTGCAGGCAAAAGTCAGTAGGCAGGCGGCAGGCAAGAGAGTAATCCAGGTACAGGCAAGTCAGTAGGCAGGCGGCAGGCAGGAGAGTAATCCAGGTACAGGCAAGACAGTAATCCAGATGCAGGTGAAAGTCAGTAGGCAGGCGGCAGGCAAGAAAGTAATCCAGATGCAGGCGAAAGTCAGTAGGCAGGAAAGAGAGTAATCCAGGTACATGCAAGTCAGTAGGCAGGCGGCAGGCAGAAGGGTAATCCAGGTACAGACAAAGCCAGCAACGAGGGACCAGTAGAAGAGAAGCAGACTACAGAGTTAGAAACACCTACCAAAGTAGAAGCTGAAGCATGGAGTCCACGGAGAGCGCAGCTGATAAAGTGCTGGCATCTGACATCAGCAGGGAGAAGGGGCACAGCCATAGGACAAGAGCGGGGGAAGGAGGAACCGGAAGACCAATTGGAGAGAAGCAAGGGAAGCCAGGCAGAGGAAAAGCAGACCCAGGTGGGTGGAAGCAAAGCCATCAAGGAGCCTGGAAGCCAGGCGGAGAGAGAGAGAGCAGAAACAGGTCCATGGAAGCAAAGCAATTAAGGAGCCTGCAACCACCGCTCTCTGAACAAATGCAGAGAGGACTACACACACAGGGCTCAGGCAGTGCCAGTCAAGTGAGCGTGTCGACGGGACCCCACGCAGCCCGAGGATGCCGCTTGCGTTTAGGTAGGGGACATGACACATTGGTAGTAGCCAAATTCCAGAAGGGCAATTAGAGCTCTGACTGGCGTTCCCAGGTGCATACATCTAGGCATAAATACAGAAATATAACTGCATCCAACTCCAAAGATAAATCTCAACAGGTTAATACATCTTTAATCCAATCAGAAAGACCATTCCAAGAGTCTGCCACCAAAGCCTAGTTGTTCAAACCTTTCTCTACAAAGACAGTGTATAATTCCATCACATACTGGCTACCCATACTGGTCCTCTGTTTCTTTAAGAGAAGCATGGAGAATGCAGAGCCCAAGCTGTCCAGATCATCAAAGACTTTTAAAACATGAATAAAGGCAATGTGATCTTTAAATACAGGTAATACAGTATTTTGATGTTATGCTCTTTAGTGTTGTCATTTATTAGTACCCTAATGACATAGTTGCAAATACAAATGATATTATCTAGTTAATGGAGATCCGGTTTGGTGAAAGGTTTCTTGTCTTAAGAACATGAGACAGCAAAACAAGAGACCTCTACCACCTGCATATTATGATACTAAACTAATGTATGACTTGGATCATGAGGGACTGGCAAACATTTTCAGAAAACAAGTAAGGAACTTAAAGCTAAGGCTGTGCAGGTTTTGGCTTTGAGGTAAGCATTTCTTTATCCTACCTCATCCCAGCTGGGGTTCTTCATTTTTTCCAGTCCATTTCAATAAGGACAGATGGCCTGTAGTCTGATCCAATACTCATGACAAGCTGCCAAAGAAATGAAATTGCAGCAGAGCCCTAAACAAACAAGTTTCTAGTAAAAATGCAGTAAACTGACAGGCTTGATAATTTTGTCAATATTCAAAGCAATTTCAGCAGGCAGGGAAGGCTCTTACCTGCTTAAATGCACTCAGCAGGCTAGCCACTGATATTCAGCGGCGCTTAACCAGTAGTGCCACTAAATATTAGCACTAACCAGCCATCTTGAAACTGGGCAGGAGAGAGGTGTTGCAGCAGTGGAGTCAGGAAGTACCTGGCAGATATGCTGGCAAATATTCAGTGCTGGTGCCTGCATAGCTAATTGGCAGTAGGCCCACACAAAAAGCAGTCCTAAGTCTGTGTGCTTAGCAGTGCAGGTGCTGGCATTGAATATTGGCCAGCACCCTCATAACTTCAGGGCAGTTAGCAGCCTGAAGCAACATGTAATCTTCCATCTCTTTCTGATTTCCCCCCCTCCCCCCCCCAACAGCAGTAGGCCCCCTCGCTCTCTCCTGACTTGCTCTCAAAGAGCAAGAGGCCCCTGCCTCCTTCCTGAGCTCCCTAAAGAGCCATAGGGCCCCTCCTGAAGTCCCTCCAACCAGAGGCATAGCCGGACCTCGATTTTTGGGAGGACCTGAGCCCAAGGTAGGGGGCACATTTTGCCCCACCTCTCTACTGTTGTCCACCCCCACTTCAACCACACATACCTGGGCTGGCCAGCATAAGCCTTCCTGTGGCGATACTCGGCACCACACTGCCTGCCCTGCTTTCCCATTCCTGTGCACATGCTCAGTTTTAGTGAAATTGAGGATGTGCGACCCTTGCTCATGCTATTAAAACCAAACGTGTGTGAGGGAGGGGTAGGCAGCATGGCGGTGAATATTGCCGCAGAAACGCTTCTACTGGTGGTGCTTCAGGACCTCTGCCAGCCAAACCAGCAGACTTTGGGGGGTTTGAGTCCAAATTGGGGGTCCAAGGTCCCCTGTGGCTACCCAAATCCTATAGCCCCCCCCCCCCCCTAGCCTATCAACCTTCCTGGTGGTCCAGTGGAATCTTTGAAACAGGAAAATGCCTATGCTAGCTGTGGCCTCAAAATGGCTGCTGCGACCTCTAGTGATAGTCATATGGTACTGCAGTAGTATTGCAAGACTACTACTAGAGGGTGTGCCAGCCATCTTCAAGCCACAGGAGTGACTAGGGATTGCTCATGTCCCACCAGGGAATTTTAAGGCAAACCTAGTTGAGGCCTATAGGGGGTTTCAGGAAGAGGTCTAATGCTCATTGCGGGGTTCAGGAAATAGGGCGGGAGGTGGCCTATTGCTCATTGGGAGGGAGTTAGGAAGAAAGAAAGGGCCTATTGGTCGGGGAAGGGTGGCAGTGGGCCTAAAGGAGGGGGCCTGTTGCTCCTTTGGGGGCTAAAGAGGTGGGAAAGTGGAGGTACCCAGGTCCCGGCCACATAAGTCCTGGAAGTCAGCACATGTCTGGTCAGATCCAGATATTCAAGCCCAGACAATGAAATGCTGAAGATTATAGCGTTCTTGGAACAGGGCTGTTGTCCCAATGCAGCAATGGTGAAAGGTAGCCATGTTGACACAGGTCCTGAATATAAAAATGATTTTGAAGCAAAGGAGAAGTTTTGTACAAATTTTCTAATAAAACATTTTTGAATGAAGAAGCGGTGTACCTGTGACATGTGTTGAAGACTCTGAGCGCTGGAATCATGTTTATATATTTTGGAAGCCCTTGCGAGTTTAACAACTGAGTCTGGTTTGATTTTTTTTATCTGGCATTAAATTTAGCCAGCAATGATCACTGCTTAAAGAAACACTGACCCCCATCAGCTGAATACTGGGAATCGGTTTAAATTCTGTACTTTTTCCAGTGTGGTACTGGATATGAAAGGTAGTGCTTTACCTCACAGTAGCAATAACCTTGTGTACACTAAGGCATGGGGCTAAAATCCAAGGGACTCAAACTAATATTAATCTCCAGATAAAGTTCTACATGCGACAGATGTTCTAAAGTACATTAAGTTATTTATTGTGTAGTAAAGCCCAGGGCCATACTGAGGGCTGGGTGAGCAGTACAGCAGCATAAGGCACAAAGGAGGTAGGGGTGTCAAAATTGATCCTTGTTCCTTGCCTCCTCTTCTTGGCTGTAGTGCAGTGGGGTTGCCAGGGAACATGCCACATAGGGTGTGATTCCAAGCTCCATACAGTCCTGGTAAAGGCAATCACTGTGCAAAAAATGCCTCACACTAAGCATTAATTTAATTTCTTTTATTAAAACATGTGGAGGGGCATAATCGAAAGGGACACCCAAGTTTTGCTGAGGATGTCCTCGCAAAACGTCCCGGTGGAGGGGCTGGGAAACCTGTATTATCGAAACAAGATGGACGTCCATCTTTCGTTTCGATAATACGGTTGGGGACGCCCAAATCTTGACATTTAGGTCATCCCTAGAGATGGTTGTCCCTAAACTTGGTCATTTCTGATCTTCAGCAATAATGGAAACCAAGGACGCCCATCTCAGAAACGACTAAATGCAAGCCCTTTGGTTGTGGGAGGAGCCAGCATTCTTTCTGATCTTCAGCAATAATGGAAACCAAGGACGCCCCTCTCAGAAACGACCAAATGCAAGCCCTTTGGTTGTGGGAGGAGCCAGCATTCGTAGTGCACTGGTCCCCCTGACATGCCAGGACACCAACCTGGCACCCTAGGGGGCACTGCAGTGGACTTCAGAAATTGCTCCCAGGTACATAGCTCCCTTACCTTGTGTGCTGAGCCCCCAACCCCCCCCCCCCCAAAAAAAAAAACCCTACTACTCACAACTATACACCACTACCATAGCCCTTACGGGTGAAGGGGGGCACCTAGATGTGGGTACAGTGGGTTTTGGAGGGCTCACATTTCCCACCACAAGTGTAACAGGTAGGGGGGGATGGCCTTGGGTCCGCCTGCCTGAAGTGCACTGCACCCACTAAAACTGCTCCAGGGACCTGCATACTGCTGTGATGGACCTGAGTATGACATTTGAGGCTGGCACAAAGTATTTTTAAAGATTTTTTTGAGGGTGGGAGGGGGTTAGAGACCACTGGGGGAGTAAGGGGAGGTCATCCCCGATTCTCTACGGTGGTCATCTGGTCAGATCGGGCAACTTTTTGTGCCTTGGTCGTAAGAAATACAGGACCAGGTAAAGTCGTCCAAGTGCTCGTCAAGGACGCCCTTTTTTTCCATTATGGGTCGAGGACGCCCATATTGTCCAAGTGCTTGTCAAGAGCGCCCTTTTTTTTCCATTATGGGTCGAGGACGCCCATGTGTTAGGCACACCCAAGTCCTACCTTCGCTACACCTCTAACATGGCCCTGTGAACTTTGGTCATCCCCATGATGGAAAGCAGTTCGGGATGCCCAAAATCGGCTTTCGATTATTCCGATTTGTGCGACCCTGTGAGAAGGATGCCCATCTTCCGATTTGTGTCGAAAGATGGGCGTCCTCCTCTTTTGAAAATGAGCCTGATATTCTGCTAATTATGATTTTCAGTGGATTACAATAGAACATTTACATTTCAGACATGGAGAAGGTACTTTTACAAACTATTTTCACACGTAAATGGTCACACTTCTGATAGTTCTCATCTATAAAGAGGACCGTGAAGCAGTGAGTGAGCAGGGTCCACAGATCAGCCCTCCAGTGGACAGGGCACCACAGATCTGGGGATGATCCGGTGAGGTTTTCTACCTGTAGTGGCTGCCTTCCTTTTGGGTTGATCCCTCCAGTGCTGGTGGCCTTCAGGAGTTAGCTGCCCAAAATCCAGAACCCAGAATGGGATGTCAGACACCAGGAGGATCCAGGAAGTTAGAGAATACAAGCACACAGGAACTCACCAGGAAAACGATGAATGGAAGGAAAGCTGGAACTCAGCAGGGAATTGGTACAAAGTCGATGAGGCTTCTGTAGAGAAAAAAAAAAGAAAGGGAGCCAAAGCACTAGGCCACTCAGCAAGGTGGAAACCAAGTTCTGCCAAAGATCTGTAGCCAAGACTGGGTTTATATTATACAGGCCTTTGAAAGAAAGTGGCAGGTATAAAACATACTAGGATAGCTAGTCAACTGAGTGGAGCCTATTAACTGGTGCTCAGAGGTTCACCTGAATGAGGTTCTTCCAAGAATAATTCACCTGCAGGTTGGAGGTGGACCTTGACATTACTGCATCCCCCCACCCCCCATGATGTTTTCTAGGATTTGAACAAAGCCTTAAAGCCTACTTAGCTGTGCACAAGTTCAAGGAAACATAAGCTTGAGTGTTAAAAATACATGTCCACTCCCTAAAGGGAGTCCATTTGATCAGCTTTAGGTGAGTATAATCAGTGATCATATATAAAGAGAGCCAGACAGACACACTTCCTGGTAAAACAATTCTCAGTGGGCCTGCCCTGTGTTTACTGCTACCCAGCTGCTCTTTACTGCCCAGTAGTTCTATCCTACTGTGCTTTGCTTCTAGTACCTGTTCCATGCCTAGTGCCTGTGCCCTGCTTGCACCACACTACCCTGCCCTGGGGCAAGCTGCTCCTCTCAGGGGATGGCCATGGGATGAACTACTGGATGTTTGGCCAAAAATTTCTTCAGAAGGGTAGGAGCAAGAAGGTTGGATGAATCAACTCAGAACCTTTCCTCCAGAGTAATGCCTTTCCTACGTATAAGATATTTTGTCTTTCAATGGAATACTTTAGAGTTCAGAATCTTGTCCACCTCAAATTCCAGCTGTCCATTCACCAGACTGGCAAAGTCCCTTGTCTACCAAAAGGATCAGGACAACAGGTTTCAATAGGGAAACATGAAAAGTGGAGGGTATCTTCATGGAGTTTGGAAGTTACAGATGTACTATCACTGAATTGATTTATTTCTTTGATGGCATAAAGCTCAATAAATCCAGGACCCAGTTTGCTACATTGGAGCTTCAAAATCATATTTCTTGTGGAGAGTCAAACTTTGTTGCCCATATTGAACTAATTTTCATGTCCATTAACTTCTTTTGTTGTGCCACTGCCCTCTCTAAACTGCAGTTCACCTGCTTTCAGAACCATCAACCACAGGAGCTACTGTAATTGGAAATGAAGAAGAAAGGCAGAAGGCTGTATATGACAGAAAATGGACTCATTCACATAGTTGTTATGGGCAAATTCAGCCCTAGGAAGCAGGTTCACTTAGTTGTCCTGGTAAGCAGACCCAAGGCATCAAACAAATTGTTCTATGTGTAGTCTGAAGATGACATCCAGAGGTAAATTGGAGAGTAATACCCAAATTCTTGAAAAAGCCTTCAAGAATCTGAAAACAAAGTGAGTACCCTTATCATATACAAAAGAAACTGGACTGTTGGAAGCAGGATACTAGGCTAGATGGACCATTGGTCTGACCCAGTATGGCTATTCTTATGTTCTTAGTATTTCACAAGATGTAGTTAGTATATATGAGGCCTCTTGGCAGACAACAAGTTTCATTCAGTGTTTTGGGCCCTGGTGTAGCACAAGCAAAGGGAAGGAGAAGACATGACAAGGGAAGGAGTAAAGGAACAGAAAGGTATTACCTCTTTCTGCACCCTTTTATGTACTACAAAGTGCCGGTTATGTTTTTGTTCCTGGAAGCCTTTTATGTTTGAATGCTTTTAACCCAATCAGGTCTTCTTTCTATCTCTGTAATTGGAGTCATTTTGAGATTTTCTTCAGACATATTTTCACTACTATTTGGAATAAATATTGTGGTGGAGACTTCATTCTCCCTCTAGGACAGTGGTCTTCACAGTTTTTTTCGAGCAGCTGCTACTTTGGCAAAAACACGTTGATATGTAAGCCAAGGCTGTTACTGGACAAAATAGCTGATCCCTTGGGTGGGGTGTCACCTTCTTGTGATGAGGCTGGCTCTGCTGCTCAGGTGAACTCAGCAACTCATAACTAAAACTGTCTGTCTCCAGCCCTCCAACTCTCTTTCTCTTCTTCAGTCCATCTAGCCTATTCTTTCTTCTTGTCCACCACATGCTTTCCTCCACACAAATTCACTCTTTCCCCATCTTCTCTCCCATACATACAGTCTTCCATAACTTCTTCTCAGATTAGCCCTTCACCATCCTTTCCTCTACCCCCATTTTTCTCCAAGCCAAATTTCCCTACTACTACTACTTAGCATTTCTATAGCGCTGCCAGGGTTATGCAGCGCTGTACAAGTTTAAACATGGGGAAGGACAGTCCCTGCTCAAGAGAGCTTACAATCTAAAGGTAACAAACTATGTAGTCAGTGTAGGTAACAATCTAAAGGTAACAAACTATGCCAATTTTCCCCCAAGTTTGTTAATCACTGCTTGTGTTCTGAAGGGGTTGTTGACAATTTCAATTCTTTAATAGTTGTTATTTTAGCATCTCATGGCTTTCAGTGAGTTTGAGGCATACAGTGTGTGAACTCCCATGTTGGTCCCATGGTCTCAAGAGAATAGCAACAATGTGGACATCAGATGACTCTAACTGAAATCATCTCATTACTATAAGAAAACAGAACAGTAGATTTGGGGGCATCAAGCTTCCACAGAACACAGAAACATAAAACTATATAGCATAACAAGGTCATGGCCCATCCAGTCTACCCATGTAGATCAACTGTGCAGTTTCCTTCCCTTAAAATGTTGTTAGAATTGTACATAATACTCTAAATGAAATCTCAGCAGAAGTTTTTACAAATATGGGTATGTGTCATGCATTTAATATACTGCCTTTCTGTGGTACATCTAAAGGAGTTTACATATTATATACATCTAACTTTCTCTGTCACTAGTGGGCTTGCCCCTTTTTTTCCTGTTGGCTATTCCTTTTCCTATGCACCCAAGCAACCTTCTGACTTTTATTGTCACCTTATCTACCAGTTTGGCCACCTTAGAACCTTCAGAAACAATTACACCCAGATCCCACTCTTGAATTATGCACAGAAAGAACTTCACCTCTTATGCTATACTGCTCCCTTACATGGCTCTACATTTATAGCATTAAATCTTAGCTTCCAAGTTCTAGCACATTCATCAAGCTTCACTATATCCTTCCTCGTATTTTCCACACACCTTCGTGGGTGTCTACCTTTTTGCAGATTTTAGTATGGACCACAAAAAGGCTAATCTTTTATGATGGTTCCTCTGCAATATTACTTACAAAATATTAGAAAGGCCAGACCCAACACCTATAACTAAGCCACACCATTAATAATGCCCTTTTCATCAAAATGAAAGCCATTTACCACTAGCCTTACCTCAAACTCAACCTGTTTCTAACCTAGTAAGTCAGTTTAAGGCCCATACTAAAGGTAATTAGTTTGTGTATGTCACCTATGTGGTACTCTGTAAAAGGTTTTATTTATTTATTTGTTGCATTTGTACCCCCACATTTTCCCACCTATTTGCAGGCTCAATGTGGCTTACATAGTACCGTGAGGTGTTAGCCACGTCTGGTGATGAAACAAATACAGAGTGATGTTATAGAGAATGAGATATCTGTGTTACAGACACATTAGAGAATCAAGAGAAGAAGAGTTATATAATGTTCATTGCAAGTTTTAGTTTTGTTGTGTTGCTGAGTTCAGGCACTTAAGTTGGATCAGTAGGGTATGCCTTCTCGAACAGATCTTTGCTGAAGTCCAAGTATACCACTTCTAGAATTCTCTGTTCAGTGTCAAAAATAGATCTGATTCATCTGACAAGACCTACCTCTGGAAAACTGTGCTCACTCAGATCCTGAAATCCATTGAATTCCATAAACTATACAGAGAATGAACTGGGTTACTTTTACAGCAGGTTAAAGTGATAGAAACATTAAGGTCTACTTATTAGGCATGTTTGGTGGTCCTTTTGTTTGAGAAGATGAGGCAGATAAGAATTAGAGCTTGGGCCTTTTCAGTGGTTGTTCCCAAGTATTCTGAAGGAAATTAAAAACTTGGCTGTTTCCTAAATAAAAGTTGCAGAGGTGAGGAGGGAACCTATATGTTGTTGGTTTATACTTTCATTAGCCGTTGGCGAATATTGTAGCCCTCCTCTCTCCCCTGGCCTCACCCCGTCCACCGATCCTCCCTCCCATATCCAGCGACCCTCCTCTTTCCCTTGGCCTCCCCCCTCCCCCCATATCCAGCAACCCTCCTCTGTGCCCTGCTCTCTCCACAAGTCCAGCAACCATGGCCTCTCCCCCCTGCCCTCCCCCCACGTCCAGCTACCCTGATCGCCACCGCTCCCTCCCCCCTCCATGCCGGGCCCCCTGCACTGACCTGACAGCGCCTCTCACCTCCGTATGAAAGCGCTACAGGCAGCAGCAAATCGCTGTGCTCCTGATTTCAGCGCTTCCACACGAAGGTGAGAGGCGCTGTCAGGGCAGGGGGCCCGGCGTGGAGGGGGGAGGGAGCGGCGGTGATGAGGGTAGCTGGACGTGGGGATAGGGCAGGGGGGAGAGGCCATGGGGATGGGGGGGAGGGTGGAGGTTGTTTCACGCGATGTTCCTTTCCAGGCGGCGGCGGCGGCCGACAATTCGACTCCGTTTCCCTCTCTGTTCCGCCCTCTGACGTCATGACGTCTTGACGTGAGGGCGGGACAGAGAGGGAAGTCTGTACTGCGCATTTGCAAGTGAGTACGGTCACTTGCCGTTTATATGTTTGATTTTGTGGTTAATGGAGGGAGATGGAAAAGGAAAGATGTGTGTACTGGAGTTTTCTAGATTTTAGCTTAGATTTAAATTTTAGATTGTGTTGAATTAATGTTTTTAGCAACCAATACAATCATTGGAAATTACAATCTAAAACAATAATAAACATTAATTACAATAAAATTAATAAGTTCTATAGTTATATAATTTAAAATGTGTTTACAGTTTTTTTTTAATTTGTTGTGAAAGGATAAATATCTTCATTCCCACTTAATGACCACCGGTAAACTGTTCCATAAATGTGCCACTTGGTTTGAAAATGAACATTCCAATATTAATTTATAAAATAACCTTGTAATCAAGGGTTATGATGATAAAACACTATCATAAAAACAAGAAGAACATCTGGATATCAATCTTTTTTTTTTTTAATATTTTTATTGGATATCAATCTTTCTAAATGGTTAATCACTTGCTCAAATGTGTGGCTATGAAAACCTTAGAAAATAATACATAACACTTTAAAAATTAAACAAGCCTGAATAGAAAGGCAATGAAGTTTTATCAATGACCGTGAAATACTAAACCTCTGAATATTTTTGAAACATGAAAAAATGAGATATAAATGTTTTTTAATAAATAAATAAATATCCAGTGTTTTAGCAGGGATTCCATTAATTTAGTCAACTCCACAATCAGACTAAGTGTCTTGTTTACTAAGCCACGCTGTAGGCAGGCAAACTTTTTAGCGTAAGCTAAAAATTAGCATGCACTAATGCTAGAGACAGGAATAGGAATATAATAGGTGTCTCTATTGTTAGTGCATGCTAATTGGGTGTCTCTAGCATTGGCATGTGCTAATTTTTAGCATACACTAAAAAGCGCACCTACAGCGCAGCTTCGTAAAGTGACCTTTACTTCTCAGTCTCCTTTTTAATTCTTCTTCAGTGTAAAATATTTGCATTTCCTACGTCCAGTCCTCTGGAACCACTCCTGACTGTAAAGAAGTATTGAAAAAGTCAGACAGTGAAACTGACGATCAAACTGATGCTGCTTTTAACTCCTAACCTCTATTCACTTGTACAGTACCCATGTATATTTTATCGTTCCCACCTTTAGTAATTCCATTATCCCTTATTTGTCCTTTTTGTCTTCTTGATTAGATTGTATACTCTTTTGAGTGGGGACTGTCTCTTCATGTTCAAATGTACAGCGCCGCACATGTCTAGTAGCGCTATAGAAATGATAAGTAGTAGTAACTTCCCTAAATTCTCTAAGTTCAGATTAGAGAATGACATGGGGACAAAGTTTGTCCCCACCCCTGCCCCATCCCCATGGGTTCTATCTCCATCCCTGTCCCATCCCTGCAGGTTCTGTCCCTGTCCCCACCCCATCCCCATGGGCTTTCCGCATCTGCAGAAGCCTCAAACACTTATGATTTTATATTTAAATGTTTTTATTAAAGTATAAAAAGGAACAATATACACTGTGCAACTGTTGTGTATAAATTACAAATAGGAAACAATAATAACAATGAGCAGCTATAATAACCCTCCCCCCACCCCTCTACCCTCCCAACCCCAACCATAGCTGACTTCTACTACCCCAAGGAATCCTAATCCACCCTGTTAAAATGCCCAGGGGTACAAAATACAACCAGTTCTGTATGCCCTGGAGGGGAGAAATATGCAATAAGAAGCACTGTTATGATTTTTTAATCTGTGGATGAATAAGTTATCAGTAATCTAAGGATCCCTAGCTCTCCTGTCTACCACAGTCCTTCCTGCAATAGAAGATGTCTTCTAAGAAGAGGTGATGGATGCAGAAATGTACAGGATCCCCCATGCAAATTTTGCTAGTTGTGGCCAGCATGTTTGCTTGTTTATCCAAAAAAATAAAAATATTGTCGCCTGTGTCACTCAAATACAAATAGCAGTCCAGTTCATTAACAGGCTTCAGAGTAGAAAAGGACACAGGGACAAAGTTTGTCCCCCTCCCCACAGGCTCTGTCCCCATCCCCGCCTCATCCCCATGGGATCTGTCCCTGCCCCGTCCGTGTGGGATCTGTCCCTGCCCCGTCCGTGTAGGATCTGTCCCCGCCCCGTCCTGGTGGGCTCTGTCCCAGTCCCCATTCCCATGGTTACTGCAGGTTCCCCGTGTCATTCTGTACTTCAGATGCATCCTGTTTTTTTCTGCTTCTAGTTTATGTAATACCTCTTGAACAGAGTCGTCTGAAAATTACTTGAGTTCAACCTCACTTGCACCCCTATTAGTGTCTATTTTCTTCAGTCTTACCCTTGGGTCCTTCCTCATTGAACACTGAATGAAAACATTTGTTAAGTAAATCTGCTTTCTCTCATCACCCTCTATGTATTCCTCCCCTTCAACGTTGTGTCCAGTCACAAGAATAGATTTGATGACAATGTTCTCTTCCTTACACAATAGCACTTTGTCATTCACCAAGGTAAAATGACTGAAAAATATATTATTACTGTTCTGGTCTGGGACACTAATAGAATAATAAAACCATCCGAACAATGAGTGCTAAATATTCTTCACATTAGATCTACTTGCTAATGGAATACAATTATGATGTTTTTGGCTGATTCTGATGTATTTGATACTTTTATTGCTGTATTTAGACATAATTACACCTTTAAAAAGTACCAACTGCATCCAGTACACAAGCTATCTCATGGTATAATTCAACTCTGTTGCAGAAAAATATGAGTGTTGGTATCTAAAATGCCAGTGGAAGCTATCTAATAAGCCGCTGCTTAGAAAACTGTTAGAGAATGCAAATTAAAGATTATAACCAAGGAATCTCTGAGGCACCAAATTCAACTTTAAGTGTGTCTAAACTGGCATCTTTTTAAAAATCTAAGGTGAATAATTTGCATGAGTAGCAGCTAGGTTATGGAAAATTTGATGACTTTGTTGATCTCTTGATTTCTTTGAAGCTGTACCATACATCAGATAGCATTTTATTATTAAATACTTCAGAAACTTTTATTGAGGTAAGAATAATGGATAATATTAAAGCTGGTTTTCATTCCAGTTTCTCTGCAGAGGGTGCAAAGATAGAATAAAAAATTTGCAAAGGTTAATGCAATAAACAGCAGATCTGCTGTTCAGAAATTATTTTCTGAACAGCAGATCAGAAAATAATTTCAAAATATCTTTATTAAAAATATCACCTGATGTGGTCCACATTTTGCCTGTACATGGGCTGCCTCAGAGGTATAATACTGAAAACAATCATAAGAACATATCAAAATACAAATATGGATGTGCATACAAAACATACACCATTTAAAATGTGTGGAATCCAGGTCACAGAAAAGTGTGCATTAATACCACTTAAATTACATCAGAATTCATTTATGCATAAATACATGCATCTAAAATACTCAGGGCCCTGTTTACTAAGCAGCACTAAATGGTATGCTACCATTTTTAGCGTGCATTAAATGCTAAAGACACCCATAGGAATATATAGGTTTCTCTAGCATTTAGCATGTGCTAATTTCAGGCACACGCTAAAAACGCTAGCGCGTCTTAGTACACAGGACCCTCAATGTGTAATTTTAAAAAGTTGAATTAAAAATCAAAAATTGGACAAGTCTGTGCTTTGCAGCAAAACTCACATAAAAACAAAAGGGGAGAAACAGGGAGGTTTTGATACCTCTTTGCCGCATTCCAAAACATGTTGTGTCTATTTATTCAAGTGTCACAAAATCAATTTAAAATCCATGTATATACCAAACAAAAGGAGATGGTAAAAACCTATGCTCTTCATAACTGTGACAACCAATGGAAACTGCAGCACTGCAAAAGTAATAGCATGATAAATAATTAACAACTTGTTCTTAATACTGAAAACACTTTTGCACTTCTTCCTATCACTAACATAAAAAAATGTCTCCCTCCCCCCCCCCCATTTTACCGTATTGTTTATTTTTTCTTCCATTTGCATCTTCGCTTTCCTGACTACTCTACCAGCTTCTCTTAGCTTTTCTAGATATTGTCACCTGTCTTCCTCTTTCTGTGATCTCTTGTTGTTTATAAAGGCTTACCTGTTTTTCCTTAACTTTTCAGCTACTACGTTTGAGAACCAAAACAGTCTCCTTTTCTTCTTACTTTTATTTACTTTTCTTACTAAAAGGTTTGTTGCTCTTACAATAACTCCTTTCAGTTTGCCCACTGCCAGTGGTGTGCAGTCAAGGACGTTCAAGGGAGTCTCTGAATCCCCCACAGCCCTGCCCTACTACCATGTTATTTTACTTTTTAATTCAGTTGGTCTCCTCCCTTAGCAACAGAGCAAGCAGCAGGATTGGTGCAAAAGATTAATCCTGCCTCACAGGGCCTTCATTGGATACATTGAATCGCAAAACGTTTAGGGGAGTCCTGTCAAATACTGTATGCTCAGGGTTGAGGAGGCTAAGATTGCCAATTGTCTGGATTTTTTCACAATTCTAAAAATTATCTGTCTCAAAGGCAGAAGGATGGCTGTGTATGGATATTTTTAAGAGTTTAGCCCACTACAGCTTTGCAATTCCCTCCCCACCTTTCTATTGCAGAGGCTGTGGTAGAATCCAGCCAATGGGAAGGTTTCTAGTCACAGGAAGGATGGGCTAAGCTGCAAGAGTTGTGGGGGAAGCTTAGCTCTGCTCTCTGCTGACCAAAGTTGCCAGATGGGCGGTTTTCCCGCCCAATTGGGCGGCTTTCCGTGACCCGCTGTGGGAAATTTTTGCCCGCTGCGGGTCACGGTTTTTTGGGCGGTTTTTGATTTTGTTGGGCGGGTTGTTTTTTCTTCACCGGCTGCGGGTTTTCTCGCCCCGCGGGGGCGTGGTTAACGACGTGTCAACGACGTGTTAACGATGTGTTAATGACGTCAGTGACGTGGGCGGAGTTGGTGACATCAGGGGCGTGGTTGGTGACGGTGGGGTGGAGCTGATGACGGCGGGGGCGGGGTTGATGACGGTGTGGGTGGGCCTGATGACGGCGGGGGCGAGGTTGATGACAGCGGGGGCGGGGTGTGCGGTTTTGGGCGGGTTTTCAACTGGTTTGGGGGTCAGAAAATTTATTTAAACCTGGCAACCCTGCTGCTGACCCTGGCCTGCTACACACAGGGTCTTTTTGGAGAGAACCAGTGAACAGTTTAGTGTGTTTTCTGGGGATGGGGCTGAGGAGGGGAGGGAAGGGGAAGGGAGGAGATTGTTTAATAAAAAAAAAAAGCAGGACTGAAGAATGGATGAAAGTGTGAAGAGTCTGCTGTCAGCTGAGGAAAAGGTCTGGCAGCAAATGCCATAATTTTACATGATGGTGGGCCGATCGAGGGGGGTGGGAAGAGGACAGTGTGTGAATGAGCACATGAGCAGCAGAACACTAGAAAAGAGAGCTCCAAAGTGACTTTTGCATTGGCTCGCTCTGGCTACAGGATAGGCACTCACTGGCTCCTATCCCGTTCTCCTGGGCTGGGTCTCTCCACTGCCCACCTGGAGCTCTCCTTCACAGTTACTGCTTTTCATAACAGCAACTCTCCTTTTCTTTTGCCAATGGATTCACTTCTGTTCAATTGGGATCCCTTTTCTGCTTTGGATCACTTGGCAGGGCAACCAGAGACCCACAGCTACAAACAGAAAAACAAATTGAAGAAAATGAAAAGACCCCCTCTCCAGGTCAAACTGTCACCTTTATCTCTTCACAATCTCCTCCCCCCTTGTCACTCTTCCTTTTCGTGCACTTTCTCTCTGTATTTTATTCCAAAGCTACTCCCCTTAGGCTGGGCCTCCTCCTACCCAGGTACTTCCCAGTCACTCCCCCCAGTGACTCTTTTCAGGAAGTTACTCTTTTTAGTAATCCCAACCTAATGGGCCCAATATAATGTTAATCTGGCTCTAGTTCTCTATAGAAGAATGAGCCATAGCATGATCAAATATAAACAAAATCAGTGCAAAAGAAATTCCCTATGCCAGTTTTAATTGTTAGCAAATTTTTTAAAGACATGCCTTTGCTGTAATTCATGCTGCTACAATGTATAGAACTAAAATATTGTAGTTGCTTGTAGCTGGCTAGGCTAATCTCTACTATAATAAAAGGCACCTTCAACTTTCTGAAGCTGACTCCGTGGCTTCAAGTGAAGGGTTCGTTAGGATCGTTAGGTTCGTCACTCTGTCACCATCTCTGTCGGCCCGCCCTCGTGCCTCTGATAATTCCGCCGTCCTCGACGTCATCACGTTTTGACGTCGAGGGCGGCGGACCTATCAGAGGCACGAGGGGGGGCCGACAGAGATGGTGACAGAGCGACGAACATGAAGAAAATAAACCCTTCAGCCACGGAGTCAGCTTCACCACGTTGCAGGTGGGTGGCTGGAGGGGAGGAAAAGAGAGGGGGCAACTACCCTGGAACAGGGAGGGAGGGAGAGAGGGGGGGCAAAGACGCTGGAACTAACTTGGAGGGGGGCCAGACGGACCCAGAAACTGGGAGGGAGGGGGACCCAGAAACTGGGAGGGAGGGGGAGAGGGGGAAACGACCCTGGAACAGGGTGGGTGGGAGGGGGGCTGACCCTGGAACTTAGAGGGGGGCCAGGCGGACCCAGAAACTGGGAGGGAGGGAGGGAGGGGGGCCATGAAACTGGGAGGGAGGGGGAGAGGGGGAAACGACCCTGGAACAGGGTGGGTGGGAGGAGGGCGGACCCTGGAACTTGGAGGGGGGCCAGGCGGACCCAGAAACTGGGAGGGGGGACCATGAAACTGGGGGAGAGGGGGGGAACGACCCTGGAACTGGGTGGGTGGGAGGGAGCATGGACACTGGACCTTGCAGGGGGGGGCGGACCCTGAAACTGGGAGGGAGGGGGCCCCTGGCACATACACTCATTCTCACACACACACACACACACTCTCGCACACAGTCTCTCTCTGTCACACACACTCACACATTCACTCTCGCTCTGTCACACACACTCACACATTCACTCTTTCTGTATCACACACTCACTCTCACACACACTCTGTAAAACACACACACACACTCCGAGGAAAACCTTGCTAGCGCCCATTTCATTTCTGTCAGAAACGGGCTTTTTTTCCTAGTTATGTATATTTGCCTCCATATCATGCCATCATCTATCTTTTCTTCCATTGACTTTACCTCCCTATAAATCTAATTTAGTCTTATAATGTTTTTCAGAAAAAAATCAAATTTACAGGCTGATTTCAACCAAGAACAGACTCGGTGGATAATGACATGTTCCTTGGTGCACATTGCTACTTTGAGAGTTAGCAGACATACTGGCATGCTACTGATATTTTTTTTTTTCTGAAAAGGCAAACAAACCTGAAAAAAGGACCTATGTATATGATGCACAATATTGTCACTTGGTAATTCTTGTGCTGGCCCACTGAAGGTTATCACAGCCTGCAAGGAAATCAGCTTTTTGAGTGTGGGGGGGGGGGGGGGGGGAGCTAAAGAATAATGTGACTTCAAGAAATATCACTTGGAATGTGCTTTGATTTTAGTCCAAATCCTTTTTTGCTTTTCCCACTTTGTATGATTCATTATCCTCCTATAGTAGTCTGTCTGGAAAAGTTCAATCAATTAATTAGTTAACTAAATAAAGCAGTACTGGCATTTCTCTGTGGATGTTCAGACCAAAGACCTACCATTGATACATGAATAAACATCCACATTTTATGCTTGGTTGACATCAGTTGTACCGAAGTCTTCCAGGGGTGCTTTACGGCTTGCAAAGCAAACAAGCCCCTTAACCAGCATAATAGTAATAGCTGTCAGATGTCAGACCTCTGTGGAGGCAGGATTTCCTTTCTATAAGGTCACAGCTGTTATTAGAATCTGCTCAGGATTACCATAGAAATCAAAAGTAAAGAAGAAAAGAATAAGAAAAAAAAGGCAATAGCAAACTGTGTCAAGATGAGATCCCTTAGGCAATTCTGTGCTGTTCTAGGCTAGGTGAGATGACAAAGCTTCAACAGCCAGCTAAACCATTCTCAAGCAAAATCTTCACCAGTAGACACTCAATTCTTAATCCAACTCTTCTTTAATGTTGCAATCATAGCAAATAAAGAAAATCAACTTGCAGTTCAGTGGCTTGGACAGAATTGTTGCCTTCTGCACATAGAACCTCAACCCAGCTGAGAGGTAAAGCTGTAATTCTCAAAGCGAAAAACAACCTGGGAAACTGCCTAGAAATACCAAAAGGATGGGATCCACCTTAACCAGGGTGGGACCAGGCTGCTAGCTTCAGCATTTAAAAAGGAGATAGAGTGGCTTTTAAACTAGAAACGGGGGGGGGGGGGGGGGGGGACGACAGTCGCTCAAAAGCGTATGGTTCGGGATAAGGTATCTTTCAAAGATATCACTAAAACAGGGAAGATAGGTTATCCAGATAGTGAGGTTGCAAAAGAGACCGCAGTGGATCAGGTGTCCTTAAAAATAAAAATCAGACAAAAGATTGCAAATTAATACTATTAGATTGTAAGCTCTTTGAGCAGGGACTGTCTTTCTTCTATGTTTGTGCAGCACTGTGTATGCCTTGTAGCGCTATAGAAATGCTAAATAGTAGTAGTAGTACTGAGCATGATGTAAATAGGAACAACAAACATAGTTTGAAATGTCTATATGCGAATACCAGGAAATAAGATGGGAGAGTTAGAATATATGCACTAAATAAAAAATTAGATATAATAGGCATCTCTGAGACCTGGTGGAAGGAGGATAACCAGTGGGACACTGTCATACCGGGGTACAAATTATATCGTAGTGATAGGGTGGATTGAATTGGTGGAGGGGTAGCATTGTATATTAAGGAGAGCCTTGAATCAAATAGATTGAAAATTCTGCAGGAAACAAAACACTTCATGCAATCACTATGGATTGAAATTCCATGTGTAAAGGATAAAAGGATAGTGATAGGAGTGTACTACCGTCCACCTGGCCAGGATGAACAGACAGATGCAGAAATGTTAAAGGAAATTAGGGATGCAAACAAACTGGGCAACACAATAATAATGGGTGATTTCAATTACCCCGATATTGACTGAGTAAATGTAACATCGGGGCACGCTAGGGAGGTAAAATTCCTTGATGAAATCAAGGACTGCTTTATGGAGCAGCTGGTACAGGAGCTGACGAGAGAAGGAAAAATTCTAGACCTTGTCCTTAGTGGAGCGCATGATGTGGTGCAGGAGGTAATGGTGACAAAAATGATAAAGGAGATGGGATGACTTCCCTATAAGGAAAGGCTGAAATGGCTTGGGCTCTTCAGCTTGGAGAAAAGACAGCTGAGGGTAGATATGATAGAGGTCTAGGAGTGGCCTAGTGGTTAGGGTGGTGGACTTTGGTCCTGAGGAACTCAGTTCAATTCCCACTTCTATTCCTTTCCTAATAATACCTAACATTCTATTTGCTTTCTTTGCTGCTGCAGCACACTGAGCAGAGGGTTTCAAAGTATCATCAACAATGATGCCTAGATCCTTTTCCTGGTTGGTGACTCCTAAAGCAGAACCTTGCATCACATAGCTATATTTCGGATTCCTCTTTCCCATATGCATAATAGATAACTGTATAACATTTCAAAAATACATTGAATTCCAGATTCCCCCAGCAAATCCAAGAAGCCTCCCACCCCATGTACATAGCTTCATTAAGTGTACAGAAGGAAAGTCTAAAATCTAGGAGCTAACATAGCTGGCTAATGCAGCCACTGAAGCTAAGAGGTCAAGGTGGTCTGTCCTCACCCCTCTACGAACAACCATTTCCATTCAAATATATGCCCTTGACCCTTCTCTTTACATTGTTCTATGAGGCTAATTAAGTTTAGGGCCCTTCTTACGTTATCACCTAAGTGGTGACCCCTGACAAATGGGGGCATGACCAGGGGTAAATACAGAATACTGCACCTGGTTTCAGCAGGCATAAGTCTGACATCCAAAGTTAGGCGTGAGATTGGCGCTTAAGCTGGATTCGATTCCATTTACTGAATCTAACCCTGGATGACCGAAAGAGCACATTCACGTAATTCTCTCTCTGTCTTAGCCAATGTCAACACACTTTCCATTCTTCCTTATCTGCACCCTTCTCCTCCACTGCTAACTCCAGACTCCGTTCCTTTTATCTTGCTGCACCATATGCCTGGAATAGACTTCCTGAGCCGGTATGTCAAGCTCCATCTCTGGCCGTCTTCAAATCTAAGCTAAAAGCCCACCTTTTTGATGCTGCTTTTAACTCCTAACCCTTATTCACTTTGTTCAGAACCCTTATTTTATCATTCTCACTTTAATATTCCCTTCTCTCTTGGTTGTTTTGTCTGTCTGTCCTAATTAGATTGTAAGCTTTGTCGAGCAGGGACTGTCTCTTCATGTTCAAGTGTACAGTTCTGCGTACGTCTAGTAGCGCTTTAGAAATGATAAGTAGTAGTAGTAGAAGAATACAACTTCTGATAAAAGAGTTTAAATTCATGAGCTATCTCTTCATGAGCATATTTTGTACCCCCAGAGCCGGAGACAATTTTACTAGCCCACCTGTCCCCTTTGTGCTTCTTCAGCTGCAAATCTAAGACATTCCCCATCCTATTGCCCCCCTCCAAGTAATCTCTCTTAGTCTTGTGCATCAAAAATTCAATTTGTCCTGTGTCTAATTCAGCCAACTGAATTTCCAATTTCTGGATTCTCTCTTTGATTAATTCGGAGGGATAGTGTTCATGAACCCTTTGCAAACTTGCCAAAGCTTCCACAATAGTCTGTTTTCTCTTATTACTAAGTCTCTTCCTTCTATCAGCCTCCTAGATGAGGATACCTCTCATGTAGGCCTTCTCCGCATCCCGTACCATCCCAGTATGAAGTTCTCCAGTGTCATTAAACTGAAGGAATTCCTTCCATTTCTCCAGAAGTAATCTCTGAGTAGCAGGCCTCTGCAGCAACAATTTTCCAAGCCCTGTTGTCTTTTTGTCGGCCCAAAAATAATCAGTTCTAGAGTTAGTGTCATGTCTACCAGAGTAACAAGTAAATTGCCTCTCCCCAGATTAAAAGCCCTCCATACATCCTCCAATCCATTTGTCAATAAGTCTCTTCAGAGAGTGGAACTATCTCTAACTTCCTCCCTACTCCTTCTTTGTACTCTATCCAAGGGACTCAAAGCTATATTCATAGCCCCTCCAATAATAAGATCCCCTTTCCTCACAGACCCAATAAAATTGAAGAGATCTTCAAAAAAGGTGCCTTTTAGTCTTACCGGTGTGTATACATTTAAAAGAGTAAATCCCCACGTATTGATTCTTCCCAAAAGCCTTGTGTGTCCCTGCCCAAGCCATATTCTACAAATGGAACATTCTTAGTTTTCAGAATAGCCACCCCCCAGGTCTTAGAGCCTCTGGAAAATAGTACATGTGACTCCAATGAACCCCTTTCAGTTTAAACATTTCAACAGGGGGTAATTTTAACTCCTGCAACATTCCATGTGGCCAACTTAATCCCCTCTTTCTCCCTATTTATACAGTAAGAATCTGATTTTCACCCCTCTCTTCCCCTCAGTACCCCTCCCCACCCACCCCAGAACTGCCCCCATTCCAGCCCCTGAAAGCCAAAACCAAACCTGTCTGGACCCCCCCCCCCCCCCCCCCACACACCCACACACACACACTGCTCCATCCACTACCCCGCCCCATCACTCCCCTGTTGCTTGTGAGTATAGGCCAAGGATTTTATAAAATTGTCTATATCCTTTACATGATCAAAAAAGCATTTCTTGCCATTTTGGAAGATAACCAGTCTGGCTGGATGCCACACTCCCGCTTGGAGGCCACACTCAACCAGAGCTTGTGTGTAGTTCCACAGTTCTTTTTTACTTATGCATGGTCTTAACACTAAGATTGTAGAGATTTCTCAGATCCCAGTTTTCAAATCTGCACACTCCTGAGGGAAACTTCGGAGGGAACCATAAGTTCTTTCTCAGGTGTATATTAAGGTTAGGGAGATTGTAGGTGTGAGTCACAATGTCAAACCCCTTTTTCTTTTTTGTTTTTGCAGGTAATAGGTTATCCAGCTTATTTTCGAAGGAGATTGCTGGCCATCTTCCAACACAAATTGGGAGATGGCCGGCGATCTCCTAAAGCCGCCCAAATCGGTATAATCGAAAGCCGATTTTGGCTGGCGCCAGCTGCTTTCCATCGCGGAGCTGGCCAAACTTCAAGGAGGCGTTTCGGTAGGGTAGCAAAGGCAGGACGGGGGGGGTGGGGGGCGGGATGGGGCCGTGCTTTGAGATGGCCAGCTCCACCCGATAATGGAAAAAAGAAGGGCGTCCCTGGCGAGAATTTGGTCCACTTTATTTGGTCCCTTTTTTTTTTCAGGTCCAAGTCCCAGAAAAGTGCCCGAACTGACCAGATGACCACCGGAGGGAATTGGGGATCACCTCCCCTGACTTCCCCAATGGTCATTAACCCCCTACCACCCTCAAAAAAACAACTTTAAAAACTTTTTTTGCCAGCCCCAAATGTCATACTCAGGTCCATCGCAGCAGTATACAGGTCCCTGGAGCAGTTTTAGTGGGTACAGTGGACTTCAGGCAGGCGGACCCAGGCCCATCCCCCCCCCCATCTGTTACACTTGTGGTAGTAAATGGGAGCCCTCCAACCCCCCCCCAAACCCACTGTACCCACATGTAGATGCCCCACTTCACCCATAAGGGCTATGGTAATGGTGTAGAGTTGTGGGGAGTGGGTTTGGGGGGGATTTGGGGGGCTCAGCACCCAAGGTAAGGGAGCTATGCACCTGGGAGCTATTTTAAATTTTTTTTTAATTTTTAAAAGTGCCCCCTAGGGTGCCCGGTTGGTGTCCTGGCATGTCAGGGGAACCAGTGCACTACAAATGCTGGCTCCTCCCATGACCAAATGCCTTGGATTTGGCCGGGGTTGAGATGGCCGACCTCGGTTTCCATTATCAGCGAAAACCGAAGCCGGCCATCTCAAACCCGGCCATCTCTGACATTTGGCCGGTCCCAACCGTATAATCAAAACAAAAGATGGCCCGCCATCTCGTTCGAAAATATGGTCGGCCCCGCCCCCTTCGCGGCACCATCCTTGGATATGGGCGCCCTTAGAGATGGGCATCCCTGGTCAAAAATGCCCCTCCATGGGTAACAGGACAAGGTGGTTATAGTGAACTGTATGTATATATATTGCCCCTCTTTAACCTTCCCCGGGCCTTGTGTTACTTACAATGCCTCCCCATCTAAATAATCCTAGAGGAGGACAATAATGCGGAAAAAGAGATCAGAAAAAAATTTATGTGCTCATAAATCTACAACACTTTCTGTTTGTGAACTGCAGCCAGCACATGCTCAACTTCCACATATCTCAACAGTTTGACAATAAAATCTCGAGGCGGGAGGTTGGGATCAGGTCTAGGATGCAACTCTCTATACACTCATTTCAAATTTCGGCTGCGCAGGTGAATCCAGAAAACAAGAGCTCAGAACCCTCTGCATAAATGGAATAGACTGCCTCTCTTCCATACCCTCTGGAATACCATAGATTCAAATATTAGACCAACGCTGCCTATTCTCCAAGTCCTCCAGTTTATCAGTTAATATTTGAAGTGATTTACTTTGTGTCTTTAGCAGATCTCCCCCATGCTTCTACGCTACTTCCATCTCATGGAGTCTCCTCTCAAATCATCCATGCAGTCTGCCAACTCCACCAATTTCAATTCAAGCTTAGTAACTACCATCTACACGATTTCTAGCTTCACCGCTCTCAGCTCTTGTAGCACCAAAGTCAGTGCATCATCACCCCCTTTATTTTGAGACACGGTACTCCAAAGCATGGTGGCGTACTGCTCCCTACTGCTGGCACACTTCCAGTCGAGCTGATGAATGCGACTCCTCCTGGTTTGGGGGGCCTTGCCACCGTATAGCTCCTTAATCAACGGGATGGGATTTCCTTTCAAAATACGAGGCATTACTGTTACCTGATACATTACCGCCACTCTCCACAAACTCCCTGTGCCTTTATACCGATGCAGCAATTCAAAGGGAGGATTGAGGGTGGGGGACGCGGAGTGACCTTGTTCATGTCCAGCCAGCATGGAGGCTTAACCAGAAGTTGTGAATAGCTAAGATTGTTGTTTTCATTATTTTCTTTACTACCGTCACAGCTTCTCTTTTGCTGGGGGTGACTGACAAGCTGTGACTGTAGCAAAGAAAACAATGAAAACAACAATCTTAACTGTTCACTTCTTAGCAATACCATGTTGACTGAACAAAAAAAACTATACAGAAGATGACACTGCCACTGAAACATAGCTGGAAACTGATGACCACAAATGTGTGCAGTCTATGCAGCAAAGTTCATGATCTGCAAGCCCTAATGGTAGAGACAGATTTAGATGTTTCTATCATGGAGACATACTACTACTACTACTACTTATCATTTCTATAGCACTACTGGACGTACTGTGATAAATAAGAGGCTGTCTTAGCCGGGGCAGGCCACTAGATGGTGCTGTTCCCCTAAAAATGTCTAGGATGTCCGGGGTAGGCCACTAGAGGGCGCTAGGAGAATAGATGGAGGTCACTAGGACCGGGGAGAGTCCTGGGATAGCTACAGGTGCAGGCGGTTATGGGCTGGGTCCTGTTTAGCTATTAACCACTTTATACCCCACCTGAGTTGTGAAAGGAAGAGAAGAGAGCTGGTAGCTGAAGAAAGAGATTCCCCCTGGAAAGAACTGGCTAAACCCTATGGACTTGTGGTGGACTGTGTGCTCAAGGAAGAAAGACAGGTTGGGGTAAGAAGTCCCTAAAGCATTAGTGGTGGACTGTGTAGCCTCAGTACTTAGAGGAACTTTGTGTTCAAAGAAAGGACTGTGAGTCTAAAGAAAGAAAGGACTGGGTGTCCAAGGAAGGAAGGAAGGACTGGGTGTCCAAAGAAGAAGTAGGGCTGTGTGTCCCAGTACTGAGAAGCAGGCTGCAAAGCCTGGGGTTAGAAGTCCACAAAGTATTGAGGTTAATGCTGAGCCCATGAATCTGTGTGGGGAGGCTCAGTGTGAAGATATGTAAATGTATAAAGTATTTAAGCTAGAAGAACTGTGCCCAGGGGCTGGAATAAAGAATTGCCTGAATATGCTGTTGGTAAGACCTGTTTAATTTTGCCTCTGGAGAACCAGGTCACCCTGAGCGTGAAATGATAACATGCTAATCTGCATACAATTTGCATACTGAGAACCAGCTCACCCTGAGTGAAAAAGGGGCCCAGGAGCGTGAGGTTGGATTGCTCAGGACTAGACTGTTTGGAGTCCTGTTTAGAGGCGACAGGCCAGTGAGGCCTGCTGGAGAGTGGGAGGCTAAGCCTCATCTTCACAGTATGCAGCACTTCACACTTGAACATGGAGAGACAGTCCCTGCCAACAGTTAGGGCACAAGCACTTACACCACCTTTGACCTGGCATTAGTGTTCACGCCTACAGTTAGGCACAAAATTGTGGCCTTACACTAATATTCTATAATGCCAGTTCTGTGTAGAACTGCTGCTATAAAATTCACGCTTAGTGCGCATCATCCCTAAATTTTGGCGCTCTTTTCTTAAATCTACTTCAGAGTGTTTAACTATTTCTAGCAAGTACACTTGTTTTATTAACATGACATTTAGCTTTAAGGACTTGCATCTCCCTCAGTTCTGGACTGTGTGTGATGCTTTGATCTTTTTGGATTGGTGATGTACCACAGTCCTTTTGAAATATGGGCAAAGAGCTGGTAGAACCAGCCAGCAACATATAACATGGTAGAATTTTCATTGTTGATAAAGAGCTTCCACAAAACCCAGTTTGAATCCTGGACTCCAGTGTAGCCTCAGTATGGTAACTGGCAGCCTGTGTGGTCCAATTATATTTGACAACTGTTTATGACTGAGCTTTTCCATCCATTGATTTAGCAGCAGCAGCAGCAATCAAGATGTTTGTCTTAACTTTTTTTTAGCTAACTGCTTTGAGACATAATTGTTAATGCTCAAGCTAAATTGACTCCCTAAACACTTTTTCAGAAATCTCAGATCTAGAGGTAATGACATGGATTCTTAATTATATTTTAAAACATGTGGGGAGGAATTTTACAAGTGTCTATGTGTCTTTATAAAATTACCCCTGGGAAAGTAGACACACATGTTTACACCTGCTGTGGTGTCTGCCTGTGCTAGGCCCAGATTTTATGAAATATACACATGAATACCAAACCATTGAGCTGCGTCCTTCATAGAGTCCAAGGAGAGTTGTGTTTAGCATCCACAGTCATTTTGAAAAGTTGGCACTTACGGCCCCTGCTCTGCTCTTCTTCATCCTCAGAAACAACTGCGCATAGGCTATGTAAAAATAGGTGCTATATGACAAGCCCAAGAGCCGGTCTCAAAGGTGCTACTAACCGAAGGGTGGGCCCACTCACCTAATGTCTTCCGGTAACCAGGGAAGGTTGTAGCCTGTGGCAGTGAGCGGCAGAATCAGGAAGGGTGGGGATGGGAAGGGACAGGGTAGGCCAGTGGGGTCCCTGGCTCCTTATTGGCCCAGTTGATGGTACAGGGCCATTGGGGAGCGAGATTGGCTGGGCATGAAGGGCAGTCGAGGGTATGGGAGGTGAGAGGTCAAGTTATTTAAGGTGTTCCCCCTCTGAGGCACAGGCAGCTTTCCCGCCCCCACCCCTTGGTTGCTGATGCTCTGTGAGAAGCCTTTTGCACAGTGGGTGGTCACCCGAGCTACAGGGACTCGGGTTCATAGGGGATGAGCCATGAGATCAACTATTGGGTCAGATGACCTAGGTAACCAGGCATGGAGGTTCATGCCTGCTCCATGGACCCTTGCTGTTTAGGGCGGGACTAAGGAGTACTTCTATGTGATATCATGGAAGAATTTGGCTGCTCTGCTGACATGGCGAGTGGCCAGGAAGAGGGATGGGGTGATGGAACAGAGTTTGTCAAGAAGTTATGTGTAGCTCAGGTTAAGTTGTTCTATTGCCATATCTGTATTAATAAATGAAGCTGCGGCCTTTTGTTATTCCAGATTGGTGCAGTGTTCCTTTATATATATTTATTTATTTATTTATTTATTATCTCATTTGTACCCCACAGTTTCACAACAGTGTCAGGCTCAATGTGGCTTACAGCGCACCACAGAGGCAGACGCCAATGCAGTAAAATGAAGCTAATACAGCAGAAAAACCTACAAGAGATATTGGGGAAGAGTAGGTTGGGCGGAAGGAGTAGGGAAATCTGCAGGGAAGGGGAATGTGTCCAAAATGTCTCTAGATCGATGTGCTTCCAGCAGTGGAGACTCATGCAGAGGCCGTGGGATAAGCACTTCCAAATAGCATGGTCTTCAGAGATTTCCTGAAAGTTAGATGATCGGTGATGGTTTTTATGGTCTTCGGCAAAGAATTCCAAAGCTGAGTGCTAATGAAAGAGAAGGAGGTAGCATACGTGGACTTGTACTTGATGCCATTGCATTTTGGATAATGAAGGTTAAGATATGAGTGAGAGAGTCTGAATGTATTCCGGAGCACTAGGATGATGAGATCTATCATGTAGCCAGGTAATTCACAATATAGAATTTTGTGAACTAGAGAGCAGAGTTTAAAGGTGATTCGATCTTTGACAGGAAGCCAATGTAGTTTCTCTCGCAGGAGCGTGGCACTCTCTAACTTTGACTTTCCACAAACTAATCTGGCCGCTGTATTTTGGGCCGTCTGCAGTTTCTTAATTAGTTGCTGTTTACATCCAGCTTAGACTCCGTTACAGTAATCCAGATGGCATAGAACAATGGACTGTATGAGGTTGCGAAAGACCTCTTGAGGGAAAAATGATTTTATTCTTTTTAGTTTCCACAGTGAGAAGAACATCTTCTTTGTGGTGGCGTTAACGTGTTGTTCGAGTGAAAGTGATATTAATGGGAACAGTATGGTAGTGGGGGTGAGGCAAGGGAGGGAAGGGGGTGGGTTTGAACATACAGTGGAGTGGGTCCCAGTTCTGAGTATTAGTATCTGTGTGCCTACGTTTTACACAGGTATACCCCTGGACAGTTTTCTAAGCCACCAAAAAGCTGTTCTACACACTTATGAATTTATCTTGGTCTTCTGCTTCTACAATCAGACCCTCAATTTATGCAGAACAACACCACAGCAAGAGTGACAAGTGTAGGACATAACTCATTATTCCAATCATGCAGGATATACATTGGATGCCCATTCCCATTCATGTCTATTTCAAAATCCTTGTGTTGATATACCAGGCCCATCAATGCACTATCATACATTAGTATTGAAAATCTATAGATCATCTAGGTGTTTGGGGTCAGAGCAGGGGCGTAGCCAGACACCCAATTTTGGGTTGCCTGGGCCCAAGATGGGTGGGCAGAAGAACCCCACCCCATTCCACAGGTGATTTGGTCTCTCCTGCATGCCATATGGTCTTTCAAACATCCCCCCTCTCTCGCATCTTTTAAACAGCAGATTTTCACCAGCGGCGAGCAGCAATTAATGCACACTGCTCATGTTGTTCCCACAGCCTTCCCAGTGATGCAACTTCCTGTTTCCTCATAGGCGGGAGTACGTCAGAGAGAAGGCTGTGGGGGCAGTGCAAGCAGTATGTATCAGTCACTACTTGCTGCAGGCGAAGATCTGCTATTTACAAGGTATGCAGGAGGAACAGTTGTTGGGAGTTTTCAGCTGGTGGGACTTGGGAATCTCTGCCAGGCACATCATAGGTGTGCTGCTACTGGGTGGGCCTGAGCCCAAAGTGGGTGGGCCTGGGCCCACCTAGTCCCACCCTTGGCTACGCCACTGGGTCAGAGGGCTTCCAGAGACTCGCTGTTCTGGCTATCAGAAAACTCATTTTTCTGAAACACACAACGTTGTTATGCTTTTGCAGGACCAGATGAGTAGAACCATCTTCCGGTCCGGCTGCATGTACTGACAGATACAGAAAATTTTAGAAACCATTTGAAGGCTCTCCTGTTTATCCAGGCTTTTGATTTTAACACATGGCCCGTTCAGTTTTTGCTATTTTATTCCATGTAGTGATGGCACAGAGGTATCAGTGTTTTAGTGTTGACTGTAGAGTAGTGGATTGTCTTTTAGTTTTATTCTATAATTGTCTTTCTGCTGTTACTGTGTTTGATTATTGTTTTTTTTTTTTTTGTTGCTATGTATCAGATTGTATTTTATGTTGGATACATTATAAATGTTTTGTTGTAATCCATAGAATAAATAACTATTTAAATAGATAGTGGTGTCATTATGATAATGGAGACTGAGTGTAGGATAAGAGCCCAGTCATGAAAAGATAGGAAAAGTCTTGCACATAAAGATTTAAAAAAGAGAAATGATCTCCAATTTGGTTGTTCAAACTATTTAAGTTGTAAAGGGGTCCACTTCTTCCACTCTGGGTGGGTGCCAGCAGCCCGGTTAGGCTCACAGGTGGCTGATTAAAAGAACAAGACTGCCATTTGGACTTAGGGCTAAAGTGTTTTATTCTCAATTCAGTTCCACTCCCAACATCAAAATGCAGTTCACAAAAATGGTTCAGGCCGGGTTCAAAACTCCAGCAAACATTCAGTTCCTTAACAGTTCAGGCCCACTTCCTTGGCACTACCTTCCCCTCTCCCTCAGAAGGGCTCAGTCAAAGTTCAGCCTGCTTTTCTATACATCCCAATAGTTCCAACACTTTCACAAACAGTGTCTTCTCTGGAAACCAATACTCAATGCACCTGTCCTCTTCATAGCACCCAGGAGGACCCTGTACTGAGTAGGGCTGGCAGTTTTCCTCCTACCTGACAGCACCACAACCTCTGTGGCCTCTCACACTGCCTTCATGTGCTGGACAGGCCTGCATTTTCCTTCTCACCCTCCATGGTAGCTTACTCTTCCCCCCCCCCCAGGGAAGCTCCAGTGGCAGGCCCTTTCCATCCTCCACCTACTCCATGGATTCTCTCTCTCGATCAGTCTCCTCTCCCCCCTGGTGGCTGGGACTCGGAGCCTCCAGGAAATCTCCCCTCTCTCACATCTGGGGGGAATTATATACTGGCGATGCAGCCAAGGGACTGAGTTTCACCTCCCCTTCGCCCTCTAGTGGAGAAGGGAGTAACTGGCTCACCTAGCACTGAGCCATTGCTCCCCCCTGCTGGGGTTGGAAATCCATTCCACCCTTTTGGGGCTACCCTCCTCTCTCCTTCTTGCAAGGGCTTCTGGGAATCATAGTCCAAGGATTAGCTGCCTCACTGCGGGGCCCCGGATGCTAGCCTTGTCACAAAGTAAATAAAAATAAGTAAGATCCTGTAACATATATTTGCTGTAGTGTGAGCCAGGCTAGTCCAATTTGACTGAACTGGACTAGAAGATTCAAAAGTGAAAAGCAGAGAAAGTAAGAGATTCTCAAGGTGCAAAACTGGTACTGTGTTTAAATGAACTGAAGGTCTGTGGCTCATTCAGTCTGTGTATTTGTTGCAGTGATTTGACAAGAATCTATGAATTTTAAAATTCAACTTGATCTATTCACAGTGTAGGGACATGTTTTTTTGTTTTCCAGCTCAGCTAATTTCCTGTGATCTGATCTAGCTCTGATATTTAGATTACAAATAATAAGAACAAATTTCACAAACATGGTATGTTTTAAATTAAAACTGGCCTTTTAAAAAAAATCACATCTATGGTACTTTACTGCCTGACTTGTATATTTATGCGACTATTGTTAGAAGTGACTAATTGGGTTTGATTAGCTTCATGATTAATATTCCGTCCATAATTTAACATGCTTCAATAAAATATCCTAAAGTAGTATAATGATTAGATTTCAGGAATATGTGTTTTGCAATTAAGTTGCTCTTGATTTTGATATGCAGATTAAGAAATAGTGGTCTCATTTTAAAAAAATGCCCTTATTAACTCAGCAGCATACTTGGAAGATTAGGTAAGAAATCCAAGATTTTCCTTTTTGCATGTGCTAGTTAAAATGTATTTCAATCAAGCCTATGTGGGCAAATCAGATTTGATTAGTTTAAGCTCACAGTCATTCTATTTAAATGAATAATGTGTCACCTAACATTGCAAAATTTTGATTAATAGTTTATCAGTTAATTAAAAGTGAAGTTTCATTTTTCTTTTTTTAGGGAAAAAAGCAGGGTAGATATTTGGTGTTCATCATACATGCAAATGATATTTGCTTCTATTTTATCTAGCCACTGCCAAACCAGAGCTGAAAGTGCAGGGCTTCCTCTTTTAATGGTGATAATTCTGCACAGCACCCTCATCTCTCTCTTGGCCAGCAGAATACCCTTTCCTCCCATTCCCATCTTCCTAGCATGACCACTCTCTTTCTGTCCCCCATTGCCTTCTCTACTCTCCTTCCTCTACTGTCCAACAGCAAAGTGCCTTTCTCTCTTGTCCCCCCCCCCCCCCCCCCCCCCCCCCCCCCGCTCAGCCACTTTTGGGCACTTAGCTATTCTAAGTGAGCAAGGGGGAGGGGATCCTTCCTTTCCTATTCTTACCCCTTGCTGCCACCAACCTTTCTTTTCTCTCTACCATTTCCCCTCCTCTCTCCTTCTCACCCTTCCTCTTGCCTCTTCCTCCTTCCCCAGCTTTCACCTTTTCCTGAGTCTCTTCCCAGTATCTTTCCATTGTGTATCCTCCTTCCTCTTCCCAGTATCTACCCCACCTCTTTCCTTCATTTCCTGAAGATCTGCTCTGTCTATCCACACTTGCTTAACATCCTTTTCCGTCTGGCTATCCCTTAACATTTTTCCCATTACCTTTTACTTCCCTCTTCTTCTTTCCCCCTTCTCCAATATCCATCAATTATCCCTGCCTTACTCTCTCCTCTTTCCCCTTTCTAAGTATTGAGTCCTTGCTTCCTCCCTTTCTGTTTTCAGCATTTAGCACTTGCTTGCCTGCCTCTCTCCTTTCCTCAGGAAAACCAAACAGCAGGAGCCTGTGCCATGGCTTTCCACCACACTACCACCTCCTGAATGCCAGCACCGCAAGCTTGTTCAAAATTTGTGGCTGTGGTGTATCACTTAGTTATGTTGATCTCATGAATTATGAGATTAGCATGAGTGCTCCAGAGAAGCCAAGTTACCCCAGTTCCAGGCTAAAATAGGGGTCATAAGTACATAAGTACCGCCATACTGGGAAAAGACCAAGGGTCCATCAAGCCCAGCATCCTGTCTCCGACAGCGGCCAATCCAGACTTTAAGAACCCGGCACCCCCCCAAAAAAAAAAAAAATTAATAATGTTCAATGGACTTTTCCCTCAGGAATCTGTCCAACCCCCCTTTAAATTGCCTAAGGCCAGCTGCTGAATTTAAAGGGGGTTTGGACTAAGTTACTAAGTTGCAGTAAGCTCTAATTCACACCTAATGCAGCAAAAAAGGTCTAATGCAAAGTGTTCCATGTTAATTTTGTCATGTGCATGCGCTAAATTTTTTTTGAGAGCGCATGTAGTCAGAGATACTGTGGGGATGAATGAGGGTTGTGAGTGAATATTGGAGAGGTGTGAATTGGGGGAAAAGCACAGGATCCACAGAACTGAGCAGCAGGAGAGGATAACTGCTTGCAAGCTGATTAAGTGACAGACCCCAGGTGGAGTTGAGCCAGTAGGCTCAAACCCTATCCCTTCCCTTAGGAGGCTGGAATCAGAGCAATGAGTCTAGAAGGAGAGTTGGTAGAGGGTAAGTATAGCTGACTTGTAGTTTCCTACTGGAGCAATGGGCTTGATTGGATCCTATGGTAACAAGTAATTATAATTCCAATGTTTATTAAGATTATGGAAGGTTTAGTGGCAAAACAGCTAAAAGACTATTTGGACCATCATGATGTACTTTTGCAAACACAATCTGTCTTTAGACAAGGTTTTAGTATTGAGATGTTATTGAGTTCATTGTTAACACAAGTTAGGTTTTTCATGTCTCGAGGTAATCAAGTTGGTTTATTACAATTTGATTTATCATCTGCTTTTGACATGATGTAACATTGTAGGATATGCTGGGTAATATAGGAGTAGTAGGAAAAGTGATACAATAGTTTAGAAGCTTCCTGGCAAATAGGGTACATAGGGTATCTAAAGAGCAAACAGAATCTCAGCCTTGGAACTCTACCATAGGGGTGTCAAAAGGCTTCCCCTTGTCCCCTATCATGTTTAATATTTTGATGACAATGCTAGGAGGATTCTTTGACTTTACAAAAAACAGGTGATATACCTATCTTGTTTCTGTTAACAAAAGCAATTGAAGATAATTAGTACTAATGGAATTGCTGGTTATTTTGAGAAAATGGAGCACTGAGCTTCAAGATATAATACTACTAAAACCAATATTTTATGTTTTACTCCTCCCACTAAGGCTTTGTCTTGTTCATCTTTGACAATTCATGGATCAGACTTTTCTTTATAGTCTACTTTAAAGGTGGGAGGAGGTTTTTTTTTTTGATTCTCATTTAAATATGAAATTTCATATTTCACAATTAGTTAATGGCTGAGACAACACCAGCGTATTAAAAGTTTGTTGAGTAACACTCATTTTCAAGTAGTGGTTCAGGCGCTGGTGTTCTCAGCTTGATTATTGTACTTTGGGCCCTGTTTACTAAGGTGCACTAGCATTTTTAGTGTGCGCACAAAATTAGCGCACGCTAACTGTGTAGGCGCCCATAGGAATATTGTGGGTGCCTACACAGTGTACGCTAATGATTAGAGCGCGCTAAAAGCACTAATGCACCTCTAGCACGCCTTAGTAAACAGGGCCCTTTATGTTGGATGTTCTCAATCATCTTTACAACATATACAAATTTTGCAAAAAATAAACAGCTGCAAAATTGATTTGTGGAAGATGTAAGTTTGACCATGTTACCCCTTTGCTGTGATCTCTTTATTGGCTTCCTGTTGAAGCATGGCATAAATTTAAGCTCTGCATTTTTATCCATAAATTGTTCTATGGTTTTATTCCAGATTATTTGCTGGAGCTGTTTACTGTAGGAATAACAACTCATTCTCTTAGATCTAAGCATCATTGTAAGTTACAACCATCTTGTGTGAAATATGTGAAGTATAAATCTTATCATAATTCTAGCTTTTTTTTATTGCTCAGTACAATGTTGGAACTCCCTTCCTTTGAAGTTAAGACTGATAGAATCTTATTTACGTTTTCCTAAAACGTTAAAAGCTTATTTGTTCTCCATTTACTTAATGTAATTGTTTTAGAGATACATATGTTCGATTCAGTTTATTATATTTTGTATTTTTCTACTAGTGATGGCCTAGTTTTTTTGCTTAAATTATTATTCACATTGATCCTAGTTGGTACATAGCGGAATATAAATTTTGTATTGTATTATATTGTATTGATCATTGGAGTAGGGGGCTCAATGACCACTGGAGGGAATGTAGTATGTGGGAATGTAGGATTACCAAGAGGTGTATTTTCAAAACACTTAGACTTACAAAGTTACATAGGGCCCCTTTTATAATGCGGCGGTAAGCCCAACTCTGGCTTACCACTCGCTAAAAAGGAAGTACCGCTGGGCTACTGCAGCAGCCTGGCAGTAGTTCCCACCCCCAGTGTGCGTCATATCTGGTGCTACAAAAATATGTTTATTTTTGTAGCGCCAGTGCATACCCGGCGGTAATCAGGAAGTGTTGCGTGCTGCCCGGTTACCGCCAGGTTAGCTCGAGAGCCCTTACTGCCACCTCAATGGGTGGCGGTAAGGGCTCCCCCCCCCCCCCAAAAATGGCTGCGCAGCAAGTGCTTCACTTGCCACATGGCCATTTCCTGAAAAAAGGAAAGAACTACCTTTTACCTGCTATGGAAAAAGGGGGCTTCGGCATGCGTCAAAAACACATTCCAACACCAGTGCAAGCCCCTTTTTGCTGCAGCTTGGTAAAAGAGGCCCATCATAACTAATGAAACTTTGTGAGTCTAAGTATTTTGAAAATGAGCCCCCAAGTCACCCCAGGTGAGTCAGTCCTGGGTTTGCCCTACTGCATACATGGAGTTGTAGTTCTAATTGTCCCGTTCCTTTCTCTTAATCACAGCTACAAATACGTGAGTCCTGTGTGGTAAACTAAAACTGGATCAATCTATTTGGATGACCTGGAGTGAGTTGGCAATAGCTAGTTAAAGCGGCCCTGGATACAATGCAGGGTCAGTCCTTGTCTAAATGTGGGTGGTTTGAAAACAGCCCTCAAAAGGCTTCCTTACTCCAATGCTCTGATAGCATAAAGCTCACTGAAAGACAGGTCCCCGATAATTGGTCTAATGACAGCTAATAACTCAATTGGTCTAAAAAAAAAAAAAAGAGGAGACAGGATACTGATGCACCAAATAGTGTAATTTTGTAAGAAACAACTAAAACAAGATACAGAAATTAAAGATTTGCACACACACTTTATGAAAAAAGTTAATTTTTTTAAACTTATATACGAGTGAAGAAAGTTAGTATAAGAAAATTAAAAAGCACAAAAGTTTGTCAATGTTCTAAAAGCATTGACTATGGGCAATGCCATGTAGAAAATCTAGAATATTGTAGGATTTTGCTGTGCAAAAATAGACATAATTCAATCTTCACGGCTTCTTTCATAATTTTTCTGTTTCCTTCATTACTCACCTTGTATTATGTATTCCATCTGACCTTCAACATCTTTCTGCATTTCAGTGATCAATTTATAAACTCCAACATGTGCTCTTCCAACCAACACTTCCAGTCTTCTATGCCTGATTCCACTATGTTCTGTTTTCTTGGTATGCCCAGGTCAACAGGAGCATTGACTGACCACAGAGATCAGTGGTGTAGAATGGGTAAAAGTTAATCGATTATTTACTGTTTCAAAAAGTACAAAGACTAGGGGACACTCAATGAACTTACAGCAAATAGGAGGAAATATGTTTTCCCTCAATAAATAGTTACGCTCTGCGCTTGACATTACTGTGTGCTGTAGCTTGTTTCATGGTGGCCTTTACATGGGCGACATCAGCTCAGTGTGCAGTAGCAATGTGCATCAAATGTTGTACAAACTTTTGTAGTTGATGCTGGCTGTTAATGATTATTCTGACTTCTGACCCATTACAGTTTCTATCTTTACAACTCCAGTAGTAAGCAGTTTGGAAGATTGGAGGGTGGCCAATGTAATGCCCATTTTTAAAAAGGGATCCAGGGATGATCGGGGAAATTACAGACTGGTAAGCCTAATATCGGTGCAGGGCAAAATAGTGGAAACTATTATAAAGAATAAAATCACTGAACACGTAGACAAACATGGTCTAATGGGACAAAAACATAGATTCAGCAAAGTGAAGTTTTGTCTCACCAATTTGCTTCATTTCTTTGAATGCGTGAATAAACATGTGGATAAAGGCGAGATAGTTGATGTAGTGTATCTAGATTTTCAGAAAATGTTTGACAAAGTCCCAAGAAAATTAAAAATCCATGGGATGGGAGGCAGTGTTGTGTTGTGGGTTAGGAACTGGTTGATGTATAGTTAGCAGAGGGTAGGGTTAAATGGTCAATTCTCTCAGTGAAGGAGGGTGGAGTGCTCCAGGGATCTGTACTAGGACTGGTGCTATTTAACATATTTATTAATGATCTGGAAATAGAAATGATGAGTGAGTTGATTAAATTTGCAGATGACAGAAAACTATTCAAAGTTAAGACACACGTGGATTGTGAAAAATTGCAGAATGACCTTAGGAAGTTGGAAGACTGGGCATCCAAATGGCAGATGAGATTTAATGTGAACACATGCAAAGTGATGCTCATTGAGAAGAATATCCAAATCATCGTTATTTGATGCTAGGTTCCACCCTGGGAGTCAGCACCCAAGAAGAAGATCTAGGTGTCGTCATGGACAATATGTGAAATCTTCTGCCCAGTGTGCGGTGGCAAACAGAATGCTAGGAATTATTAGGAAAGGGATAGAAAATAAGGCAAAACAATATTATAATGCCTCAATATCGCTCCATGAAACAATCACACCTGGAGTATTGTGTGCAATTATCTTTAAAAAGATATAGCAGAATTAGAAAAGGTTCAAAGAAGAGTGACCAAAATGATTAAGGGGATGGAAAGGCTTAAGAGATTATATGACTCAACTTGGAAAAGAGACAGCTAAGGGAAGATATGATAGAGGTCTACAAAATACTGAGTGGTGTAGAATGGGTAAACGTAAATCAATTTTTTTACTCTTTCAAAAAGTACAAAATCTAGGGGACACTCAAGGAAGTTACCTATAAATGTTTCTTGTTTACCTGTAATATGGACATGCATTCATACAACCATGCCCATTTTAATTTAATTGATCTATTTTCTTGTTTTAAATGTTGTTTATCATTTAACCATCTTAGTTTTATTATAAATGTGTAAACGATTGTATTTTTTTACTATTCTTTTTACACTCTTATCAATATATTATTACACTCATTTTAATCTAAAATGTTTTACTGATATTCTATTACATTGTCTATCCAAGTTATTGTTGATCTTGAATGGACCTCCATCACTTTGTGTATTCAGATCACCTTAATTACAATCGCATTGAGCAAGTTTTGCCACTGCACACGGTCTTTACACTTTTGAGACCCCTGGCGCAGGTTCTGTGCGCTGAAACACAGCCTGTGATGGGTCATTTTTTGAAGATTGATTCCTAAGTTGTGTGATTAAAGGAATCTTGTCCCATTTTCTGAAGGCTCTTGGTGCTTTTCTTTTACTACTTGGACTTCTTTTAAAACGAACAGGAGGAAATATTTTTCACTCAATGAATAGTTAAGCTCTGGAACTCGTTGCCAGAGGATGTGGTATCAGCAGTTAGTATAGCTGGGTTTAAAAAAGATTTGGACATGTGGAATCTTGCTACTATCTGTGATTCTGTTAGGTACTTGTGGCCTGAATTGGCCACTGATGGAAGCAGGATATAATACATTTTATGCTGCTTATCCTAGAAATAAGCAGTGGATTGTACCTATTGTATTTACAATACAAAGTGGTTTCCAGGGTTAATGCCTTGATTAGATTAAAGCATGTGGTGTATTCTCATTATTGACTTTAAAAAAGTGATCTGCCACATAACTCAACAACTTGATTATTTAATTTTTAGACCAATTGTCCATTAGACAAATTAGCTTTTAGATGAATTGTCTGTTTGTACTCCCTGGACCTAGGCTTGCCCAGTATGATATGAGGCACTTTGCTTTTGTTTTTTTTCAGCCTCCCCCCCCACCCACCCACACACACACTTATGGAATTCTTCACCTCTAACTATTTATGGTGAACTTTTCCTCAAACTGTTTAAATCTGAACTGAAAATGTGTTTTTTCTAGCAGGCCTACCCTACTTAACTCTATTATAAAGACCTGGTGTGTGACTCACCAGCATCTGTTTTTTTCAGGGGGGGGGGGGGGGGTTGCATGTGTGAGCTGTCTTGGTATGAGTGCCTTTGCTATCTAATATTGGACTTCTTTTCTTCCTTTTGTGCTTTAGGCTGTAAACCGCCTAGTCTTGCTAGTCAGCTATCGTGTGGTATATTGTATTATGAATAAATAAATAAATTTGGATGGATTGTATCCTTATCTGTCATTAGACCAAATGTCCATTAGACAAACTCTCATTAGATCAATTGTACCAAACCGTGGTGTCTAGGAAAGACTGTTGCTCAGAGGCTTAAGACTGCTTGACTATCATGTGCAAGCAATATAAAGTGTGGATATGAAACAGAAGCAGGAGCTATAATGCAAAGAAAGGAAAATAGTAGTAAATTATATAAAACATGTACCCCTAGAAATAAAAACAAGATGGCATATCAAAGTATATAAAGAATGTGGTTTTCATTACTATCATTTTAAACAGAATCTCCTTGGCTGAAAACTGAGAGCAGCACAAAATGTTTCATGAAGCCTTTGCTCTATTTTAAGTCTCTACATACTGGAACTTAATGGTTATATTTTAAAATATGTCTCCAAATCAGTATTGATCCTTTTATTTTCATTTTAAATTCCAAATAATGCTGATTCAGTCCATGAGAAAAGACTTCAAGTTCTGTTGCCAGACTAATTAATCAAAGTTCAGAGTCTTTAGTTCACCCAACAAAAGCTGCCACTGCTACAGAGGTACCATTCAGCTCATCATCTCTTCAGTACCTATTGATTCCTTGCTGAGTAATACTGAGTAGAATGCAAAATGAATGCAGCAGGGGTCATCTATAAACCCCATGTGGGGGACATATTCCTCTATATGGTCTACTATTTGTTTATGAGGATTTTCCCTTCAGTTTCTCTCACAGCATTTAAATTACAGGCACTTAGTACTAGCTTATGTCAAAATTGCGCTTAAGCACTTTTCTGTTAATACATGTGTATCTTACATAGGGACCCTTTTACTAAGCTGTGCTAGGCACTAATGCATGCCTAATGCAGCTTAAAATGGCATACCAAGGGACACAGGTGTCATAACGTAAGTGCCAAAGTGCACTAACTGCATGCTAAAAAAATATTAATTTTTGTTTTGAGGGGGTGTGTCTTGGGGGGCGGAGACAAGGTGTTCCTGCACTAATCAGTTAGCACAGCTACATTACCATATGCTAACTGGTTAGCGCAAGAATAGCACATGATCCCTTACTGCCTACAAAATGGGTGGCCTTAGCGCACAGGAAAAACCTGTGCACGGGCATGCCAAGGCCACTTTTTACCGCAGTTTTAAAAGGACCCCAGAGTGTGTCACAAAATGCCTAGCCACCTGCCTGTGGTTACCCTGCAGCCACTTAGAGGATCTATCCCCAGCACAGCACAGGTCCACCTGCACCTGCCGCTTGTGCTCTACACTAGCACCCTCCTCCCACTGACAGGGTCACAACCGCCTCTGGGCGAGTCTCCCGTTCTCCAGTTATCCCCAGTGATTTGTAGGTTGCTGGAGCCACACTCCCAGTGGTCCCACAGTTCTCAGAAAGCACTCACAGACCCAACACACAAACCACCAGACAGGCAGAATGAACAAACAAACAATTGTGTTTATTCTCGGAACTTGGAACAGTGTTCAAAAAAATGTGCAAATAGCAAACAGTAACAAGTAACTGAAAAATGGATCAATTAGAAAACTAACTAAACATTTCCATACTGGCTAAACAGTACCTGGGAAAGTCAGGACATATAATTTACCGAGCCTCAGCAAAGAGATCTATCTCTCTTTTTTCCTGGCTAAGACTGAATTCAAAACCAGTAAATCCAAATGACATGAGCTCCTGGGCCAATCAGAGCCCAGTCAACAAGATTTCAAATATATACTTCTTCTTTTTCCTGTTTGTGATAAAGAAAAAGAACATTCAGTTTCCTATAACAGGTTTACAGCAAAGAAACACCACCTGCTGGCCAAATAGGAGAAATACACTTCAGGACATAATTAAAACAGGAAAATATCTAATACATTTTACAGGCTTAAAACACAATGTTTCTTCACAGAATGCATTTGTACAGGTGAGAAGAGTCTGGCTGGAGCATGAGTGGGACATAAAGTTAAATATTTATGTTTATGTTTATTAAAACTTTCTATACTGCCCTAGCTGACTGACAGATTTGGGTGGTTTACAAATCTAAAAATATAAACAAAAAGAGGAAAGGAACTACAATGACTCAATAGGATAGAAACCAAGCAGTCAAACAAAGAGACAAATGTCTAAGGGAAACCAACAAATTGTGGGGGGGGGGGGGGGGGGGGTGGAGGAGAGGAAGGAGGGAATAACTAGAATGGAGGGTGGGACAAAGTATAAGTAAGGGAAAGGAACAGGTGATGAACCAACCACAAGCATGTTTGATAACTAGTAGGTATTCAAATGAAAAGCTTCTTTAAAATTCTTAAAATAGGATTCAGAATGCATAGAGAGAGGGAGAGAATTCCAGTAGTGAGGGACCATAAAGAAAAAAGCACGGTGATGTGTGAACTCGAGCTATGCTACTTTGGGACAGGGAAGTGCAAGGTGGTGAGCGTTCAGAGAACAAAGATCTCTGGCACTTACATGCACACATGCCAGTTCTATGGCTGGCATGACTGATCACTCCTAAATTATAGGTCTATATTTTCATGGTTACACTAGTATTCTGTAAAGGAAAGGAGGCAATAGTACTGACTTATCAGACTCATTCAAGAAAGACCAACAAAGTAGATCTGGCTGTATCCTCCGGAAATGCTGTTTTGTGGGAAGACCATTCAGGTCTTCCCGGATGTTACTCGGAATACTCAGGTTCATAGGAAGGCATTTTGGCCTTGAAAAATAGAGTAGTAGCCTTTTAGTTTCCCCTGTAAATGTTTAATTACATTTCGGGAGAAACAATATCTTTTCTTTGATTCCTCTCATAAAAGTTCCTACAAGAAGATGAGACTTCAAGGCTGGAGTAGAGAAATCATTATTGGAGGGTGAAGGGGGTGACTATAGAAGAGTCCAAATCCAATACAGAGGAGTGAGAAATGATGAGAATCTCCCACAGAGTTTAGACATTACCCACTTGAATGTTCCTCCTCTCCAAAAGAAAGAGCACAGAGCTCTCTCCCCCTCCAGACCCGGCACTCCAGAATGGCAGCATATCTGAACCTGAACCTTCACTCTCAGAGTCAAGATGGTAACAACGGCAATAACTTTGAGATGGTAATTAGCTTATAAGTGGATTACTGTTGTGAGAGAAGATAGCACTATGGTATCCAAACAGAGCAATACAAACACAAGGTCAAATGAACCTCATAAATCACCACATTCCTACTATACAGTGATGTGAAAAAGCCTCCCCCTCCCTCCTGATTTCCTCTATTATTGCATATACGCTGGATTAAATGGATTCTGATCTTTAAAAAAAAAAAAAAAGTAATATTAGACGTGGAGGGGCATAATCGAACAGGGCGCCCAAGTTTTCATGAGGGCGTCCTTGCAGGACAGCCCTGAGAAGGGGCGAGGAAACCCGTATTATCGAAACAAGATGGGCGTCCATCTTTCGTTTTGATAATATGATCAGGGACGCCCAAATCTCAACATTTAGGTCGACTTTAGAGATGGTCGACCTAAATGTTGAGATGGTTGACCTTAGAGATGGTCGTCCCCGGTTTTTGTCCATAATGGAAACTGAGGACGCCCATCTGAAAAATGACCAAATCCAAGCCCTTTGGTTGTGGGAGGAGCCAGAATTCATAGTGCACTGGTCCCCCTGACATGTCAGGACACCAACCGGGCACCCTAGGGGGCACTGCAGTGGACTTCACAAATTGCTCCCAGGTGCATAGCTCCCTTACCTTGTGTGCTGAGCCCCCCCAAACCCACTCCCCACAACTGTACACCACTACCATAGCCCTAAGGAGTGAAGGGGGACACCTACATGTGGGTACAGTGGGTTTCGAGTGGGTTTTGGAGGGCTCACACTCATTCAGTGGAGTCCCAGAGCTTTTTAAATGACTGATATATTTTCTGGAATTTCCTTTGATCGTGGCATAGGGTTCATGTAAAACCTTTGTGGTGACCTCTTCACTCTCAATATATAGTGAAGTTTCAATTCAACAGGGCTGACTGCAGTCAAGCCTTGCTGTGTTCAATCAGCTGAATTAAATTCTCAATTAAATTTGGTCTGTTGGTTGATTGAGTAACTAAGGGGGCAGTTACTTTTTCACATGGTTGATATTGGAGTTGGATAACTTTGGGGTCCTTTTACTAAAATGCATTAAAAATGATCTTAGTGTGTTTTAACACAATACTTTTCCAGCGTGCTAAGCCCATTTTTAATGTTCCAGTGAAACAGGGCTTTATCGTTTTTTCTTTTTGCAGATCCCACACTAATTTGTCCATTATTGTATAAGACATGCAAAAATATTAATGCAGGAGTACTTAACACCTCCATCCCTTATATAGGAGGTGCTAAGTGATCCCATGTTAACTCAGTTTTAACCAGTTAGTGCTCGCTAACACTTTAATGCCCATTTTCTGCCCATGACACACCCCCATCTAACAAAATTTAAAAAAAACAAACAAATAACACATGGTTAGCGTACAGAAAGGGGGTATTGTTGTACTGATCATCTTTTCCCCTTTGTAACAGAACAGAAACAAAAAACGATAAAATTGTCACTATATTTGGAAAGCAGCAAACTGGAATTTACGATCTCTCTGTAGGTTTGGTTCTATCTGTCTATGAAAACAAGAAATTGTATAGGGGCTATCAAGCAATGTAAGATCTTGGGGTTTGACAAAAACTTCAGAGTCAGATTTTGCCTTGCAGAGACTCTTTAAGATATTCTGCAGATTAATTCTGAACACAATGCTTTAAGTCCAGTTTGCTGAGGTCTAAAGTGCCATTTACGAACCGATTATGCATAGAGAACAGGAAATCAATGCACTAAAAATGATTCATCTGCCAAATTACCCTGCTTTCAAATTCACCGAATCCCAAAGTGGCTATATTTAACTTTGACCCTAAGTATACACCTCAGGGGGTACAAAATTAAGAAACAGACGCATTCATACTTTTAACTGGTTTATCATTTACATCGCCCAACTAATTATCCTTTGAGACAATAAGTAAGAATGTAGCAGAGCTTTATTATGATTGTTACCAGACTGGTTTCCTTTGTTATACTTTAGTGTTTAATGAGTGTATTAATTACAGTATGGAATTAATATCAGGAATTGCTGGCACTATAATATTGTTTTCAAGGTATACAGTGGCTACTAGAAGATAAATAATTATTAACCATTTTGCTCAGTGTTCCAAAATTGTTTTAGAAATCTAGGGTGAAAATAAAAATTTGAGTAAAAATGGGTGAAAGGGATCAACCTGATAGAAGACTATTCCCCAGCACCAGTCATGCTATTCCACTTTATTCAAGTCTTTTGTGAAAAATAACATACTTTTGTAAGGGGGAGTAGGAGAAGCCCTATACTGCTTTCTGGTTTAAAGATGCATTGGATATCGGAGATTTTTGGAGTCTCATCTGGTTTAGTATTTCAAAGGCTACAGACTGCCTCTATACTGGAAGCCTTGGAAGCTGTGTATCTTGGAAGTGATTTGACTGTCTTGTCATTTTCCAAGTGGAATGAACTTAAGAGGAGTTTCAGTCTCCAAAAACAACTTGTTTATGCTTATGGGAAGAATTTGTAAAGCTTTTTAGTGACATAGGAAAGCCCAAGCTTGTAAAGGAAACTGTATCTTTATAGATTTCTGCCATTTCTGCATGGGTGGCTAGACTCATGGCCAGACTACCCAGACCTTGGAGAAATTGGCCTTTGGATCAGGGAGCTTCCTGGACAAAAGCAAAAAAAAAAAACCAAACCAAACACACCAACAAACAAAAAAACGTTTTCCATTGCTGCATAGGCCCAAGGACTATGGGAAATAATCCTGGCTTGGCTCTATCTCACTACAGATCAGGTGAAGACAACTGAAGGAGTCACAATACAAAGAAGGAAAGTCCTGTGGAGTCAGGGAAGAGAAAGAAGAAAAAGAACATAAGGATGCCTCAAAATTGTGTAGGTGACGTCATAATAGGAGCCTGCAGTCATCCATACAACTGTAATTCATCCTATGTTGCTGATGATAATGCTGAATTGGTCTCCCTCCTCACACTGCAGTATGAGTTCTTTATCTTTGGTGCCCCCCCCCCCCCCAAAAAAAAAAAAAGAAGCACACTACACTGATGATCCTGCAATAATCTTGCTTTACAAGCACTATTTACCTGTTTTGGCTACACTGAAGACTGTTTTTGCCTTTTACTTCCGTAAAAATATTCTACCACCTGTCTGGATGATGAAGTCCTTTGTTTCATAGCTGCCAGCTCTGTTGGTGCTTGAGTCCCCCCATTATTGAGAAAACTCCTTGACAGTGTCCAGGGAAGGGCCATTTCTGTTGGGTTTAGCACCCCCACTCATTTTGAAAAGTTGGCTCCTACGCTTTGCTGGGCCTGCTGGAAATTGATTGCTGGGAGGAATGATTGTGTGGTGACATGTACAGCCCCAGAGACATGTCTAGGAAGGGAGGTCTGGAAATGAGTGTCTTTCCCTCTCCCATATAAGAGGTGATCAGGGGTCCTTACAGTTGTTAGAGCAATCATTTTCTGCAGCACCAAAGAATAACAATGACAAATGATGATGTATCTAAATTGTATAAATCATTCCGTTATAAACTTTAATCAAACACCCTACCAAGAATTTTTCTGGACAGTATGTAAAAAGTTGTTTAAAAATCCTTCCAGTTGAGTTGGGATTTTTTTCTCATGAAAACGATCGTGCTGCTGAGATCTTTGCCTTCAATATTTAAAATAATTCTGCTCCAATCTTAAACAATAAGGGAGTAATTCTATAACTGGGCTCCCTATTTTAGGCACCCCAATGGTACATGGGGAGAGCCTATTCTCTAATAACAACCCATGCCCAGATTTCATTATAGACTACCCTCCAAATTCTACATATGGTGCCTTAAGTTGTGAGCACTAATTTGGCTGTATTGCCAGATTGCATGCACAACTTAATTGATTAACAAGCCAGTCAACACTGATAATTGGTACTTAATAACCAATTAGAAGTGCTAATTAGTTTTAATTAGAATTTATGCACACAACTTTCTAGGTGTATTCTATAACGCGGTGCACGTAAATTCTAATGTGCATAGTCGAAAAGGAGGTGTGGCCAATGGTGTGGAATGGGCAAGTTGTGGGTGTTTCAAAAAACTATGTGTACTCTTATAGAATACACCCAATGTGCACCTAACTTAGGCGCAGGTATTTAGGCCTGGTTTTAGGTAGCTTAAATGGGTAGGCGCAAGAACGGCACGAGAGTATTCTATAAAGTACGCCTAACTTTAAGTGTACTTTATAGAATCACACTAACATACAGTGTCAATTTTTAAGTTGCCATATATAGAATTTTCCCCTACATGTGTAAACCTACATTAGTGTGCCTAAAATGTAGGCACACCCATTTATGCCAGACCATCAGCAGGCTTCCTTCATTAGAAAATTCATCTAAACATGCACGTGTTAAAAACCATCCCTCTACCTCCCCCCCCCCCCCCCCCCCCACTCTTTTGAGGAGAGATTCTGAGGAAGTCTTTGAATAAGCCTATTAGCAGCTCTGATTGTTTCCCAGCTACTACTACTACTACTTACTACTTAACATTTCTAGAGCGCTACTAGGGTTACGCAGCGCTGTACAATTTAACAAAGAGAGACAGTCCCTGCTCAAAGAGCTTACAATCTAATAGACAAGTGAATGGTCGGTCCGATAGGGGCAGTCAAATTGGGGCAGTCTGGATTCACTGAACGGTAAGGGTTAGGTGCCGAACGCAGCATTGAAGAGGTGGGCTTTAAGCAAAGACTTGAAGACGGGCAGGGAGGGGGCTTGACATAAGGGCTCAGGAAGGTTGTTCCAAGCATAGGGTGAGGTGAGGCAGAATGAGCGGAGCCTGGAGTTGGCGGTGGTGGCGAAGGGTACTGAGAGGAGGGATTTATCCTGTGAACGGAGGTTACGGGTGGGAACGTAAGGGGAGATGAGGGTAGAAAGATAGTGAGGGGCAGCAGACTGAGTGCATTTGTAGGTAAGAAGGAGAAGCTTGAATTGAATGCGGTATCTGATCGGAAGCCAGTGAAGTGACCTGAGGAGAGGGGTGATATGAGTATATCGGTTCTGGCGGAATATGAGCTAAAGACCAGGGCTTTTTTTGAGGGGGTACTCGGGGGGGTACTGAGTACCGGCACCTTTTCCAGTGTCTGCTAAAATTGACCCATGGACCACAAGTTTTAATGAAAGAGCTCAGGCTCAACACACCAATTCTGCCTTGTCATAGATTCTGTGACTGGTTGCAGGGGGCCAGGCTATTGTGGGGTGAGTCCCTCAGTGATCACCCCACCCCTGAAGGGTGGCCTGGCATTTCAGTACCGGCACCTTTTTTGCTAGAAAACTTGCACTGCTAAAGACACAACTGCATAACCAATTCATCCTTCATTGCATTAGATGGGAATGAGGGCTAGGTTCTGAATTGTTGCAAATGAGGTCAATCAGTATTATATTTATTTCATTTACTTCAAGAGTTTGATCTTCTGTTTCCCCTCACCCTTTTTCTTACCTCTAGTCTTACATTAGTTGTAGCACTTACACATACTCTGCCTATTTCTCTATATCTAATATCAGGGCCATGTATGCTATAAGGTGCATGAGATGAACCTTCAGCCCTGTGTCCTCCTCAACTATTTTTCAGTCCTTTAGGCCCTGCCCCTCTCCCAAAATAAATTTTGATAATTAAACTCAACAATTATTGTTACCCTAAAACCTCCCATTCTATACTGTTCTTTAAAGATGCATAGTTAACTATCATGAACTTAAATATTAAACTTTGCTTCATTTATACCTATATAATGAGGGCTATTTGAGAACTGTCCACCTCCCTGTGGTAAAAGGAGGTGGGCAATGGTTCTTAGAGTTTGGGTGTCTATCAAATCTATTGTGCTTTGACTGCACCTGCTTTTTGCTACTCCTCAGATACTTCCACCCTAGGCTCCTGCCTTGTTTGCCTAGTCTGAGACCACAAGGAAAAAAGTGAGACACAATAGCCCTCATTCCCTTCTAAATCAATGAAGGATGACCTAGTCATGCAGTTGTGTGTTTAGGTGGGAAACAATCAGAGTTGCAAATAGGCTGATTGAAAGACTCTCAGAATCTCTCCTAAAATAAAGTGGGACCCATGGGGTGGGAAGGGGCAAAAGCTTTTAACATGCATATTTAGATGAATTGTACATGAACTAGATAATTTATACAGTTCTTTTGCAGCTGTAGAAGAACAGAAAGATGAAATTTGACCAGTAAAGTGAAATGCGGGCCTTATCTGACAGATATAAGAACATAAGAATAGCTATACTGGGTCAGACCAATGGTCCATCTAGCCCAGGATTCTGTTTCAAACAGTAGCCAAGCCAGGTCACAAGTACCTGGCAGAAACCCAAATAGTGGCAACATTCCATGCTACAGGGAAGGAGTAGTGTAACCAGCAAAGCTCTTCCATAAAGATAACAGCAGGACAATTAATTAGGAAAGTAAAACTTTTATTCTTCAAAAGACCCGACACAGCACTGTGTTTCGGCAAACAAGCCTGCCTCAGGGGTCTAAAAACAATAATAAACATACAATAAGGATAAAAAAAAAAACTAATATCAAGTCTGTAAAAGAATAAGACATTGTAGTTAAACCATCAGACAAGGGTGGGGGCATTGTTATACTCAACAGAGATGATTACATTCAAGAAATACAGTCTTAGCTCAATGATCATAGGTATTACATCCCCTTACCATCGGATCCAGGACCAGCACTTCAAGAAGAGATTAAAGAAATAATAGATTTCTCTTTTCAGGCAAGATATTTAACACATAAAGACAATTTTTGAAAGTTCTTCATCCCACAATATGCAATATATATATACCACTCATTCCATCCTACATCATAGATTCTTCCCATATGATTCAACTATTTCAAGAATTTAGGTGTGATCTAAACAATATCATTCCATCCTACATCATAGATTCTTTCCATATGATTCAACTATTTCAAGAATTTAGGTGTGATCTAAACAATACTCTCTTGGTCATTCTCGATATAGAGTCTCTTTATACCAATGTTCCTCAATTAGATGCCCTCATCATTGTAGAAGAAACACTCAGAGGAAGACATCGAATAAAGCAGGGAAATCTGAAGCCTCTAGTGGGATTATGCCAGGAGGAAAGCGTACTAAACAAGATCCCTTGTCCCCACTCAAGATGGCGATGGGAAAAAACATTTTGTCAACATCAGACGCTATAGTAGAAGAAATCAGGGCCCTGCACGAGCTTACTTCAAAACATTATGAGACCACATGTGAACTTAAATTGGATCTACACAATCTCAATAATTCGATGGCAGCCTTTCAGCTCCATGTTGAAAAATTTGAAACTAGAATGGATCAAGCAGATCTCCATATGGCACAACAGAATGTGCAAATACAGAAACATCTTAAATGGCCTGGAACAGGAAATTGAGGACCTTTCTAACCGACATCATCGCAATAATATCCGTATTTTGGGATTAAAAGAGGGATCGGACACCAAAACCGACACCAAAATGAACACAATCAAAATACTCCTAGTCATCTACTCCCTTTCATTGATCCATCTAACACTATCCATCCCACTTACAGAAAATAATATCATACCCATCCTACAAAATCACCAAAAACTGATTAACTACTCCACACTTCACCAAACTGACACCCACCAAATTAAAGGAAAACCATCTAAATACGGACAACACCAACAAAACGGAAGGAAAATTTACAACAAACACAAACCATCCAAAGAACGACAACTAAAAAAAAATCCACATATCATCAAAACTACCAGCCCCATACCAAAATATCCAAGTGGGTTACGTTAATGCTAGATCCGTAGTCAACAAAACAACAACAATATCAGACTGGATCAGCTTATTTATTTATTTATTTGTTGCATTTGTTGCATTTGTATCCCACATTTTTCCCACCTATTTGCAGGCTCAATGTGTCTTACATGATACCGTGCTGGCGATCGCCAATTCCGGTATGAGAAATACAAAGTGGTAATTGCAATAAGGATCAATAAGTAATAGAGTACATTGGGTATGAAATACAGAGTGTTATTTGCATTAAGGATCAATAAGTGATAGGGTACATTGGGTAGTCATGGAGGAAGGGTAAGGTTTTGTCCAGTTCTTGTATGAGTTTCGTTGTGTTGTGTAGTTCCAGTGTTTAGGTTGGGTCATCATGGTATGCCTTTTTGAACAAATTGGTTTTTAATAATTTCCAAAAGATTGTTAGGTCGTGCTTTGTTTTCATGATGTTTGGTAGAGCATTCCATAGTTGAGTGCTTATGTAGGAGAAGCTGGATGCATAAGTTGATTTATATTTTAGTCCTTTACAGCTTGGGTAGTGGAGATTTAGGTATGTGCGTAATGACCTTTTTGCATTTCTTGTTGGTAGATCTATGAGGTCTGTCATGTAGATCGGGGCCTCGCCGTGAATGATTTTGTGAACCAAGGTGCAGATTTTGAACGCAGTTCATTCTTTGATTGGGAGCCAATGTAGATTTTTACGTAGGGGTTTGGCGCTTTCATATCTCGTTTTTCCAAATTTAAGTCTGGCTGCGGTGTTTTGGGCAGTTTGGAGTTTCTTAATAATTTGTTCTTCCCATCCGGCGTATATTGCATTGCAATAGTCTAGGTGACTTAGCACCAATGATTGTACCAAACTTCGGAATATTTCCCTTGGGAAGAAAGGTTTTACTCGTTTGAGTTTCCACATTGAGTGGAACATTTTCTTTGTTGTAATTTTCGCTTGGCTTTCTAGCGTGAGGTTAGAAAACCTCGACCTTATCTTCATCAATGAAACTTGGATACACGATCAAAAGGACCCCATAATCCTCGAACTATGTCCTCCAGGCTACAAAATCACTCACTGGACCAGATTGGGAAAGAGAGGTGGAAGCTTAGCACTAATTTACCAAACCCAATTCACCACCAAAATCACTGCCGAATGCATAACACCCCATCTAGAAATTGCTTCATTCAGAATTCATAACAAATCCCTGATTGATCACCTGAACTGTGTCCTATTTTACAGACCGCCCGGTAACTGGAACGAAAGCCAGCCTATCTTCATGAACTTCATCTCAAATACTTGTGTAAACAACTCCAATACACTAATAATAGGTGACATAAACCTTCACCTAGAAGACCCTGACTCCACCAATGAATGTGAATGCAAAGACTTTCTACAATCCTGGGAGCTAAAATGGCCTCACATGCAAGCTACCCACACCAAAGGACACACTCTGGATCTCATATCATACAAACTGTCCTTGAATCATAACCTAATAATAACTGATATCAAATGGCCACTTTTACTTCCACCTTCCAGGTGCTGGGACTGAACCAAGCTCCTACAAAAAGGACAGGTTTATTCTGACCCCTAAATCCCAGACTCTTCTCAAATTGACTGGCATTAGGTGCTGGGACTGAACCAAGCTCCTACAAAAAGGACAGGTTTATTCTGACCCCTAAATCCCAGACTCTTCTCAAATTGACTGGCATTAGGTGAGAAACCTACCTGATATTGTCTACAATTTTTAAGGCTTGTTGCTTAATCAATTTAATTAGCACTGGGAAACCTCTCTCTGTCTGTCTGTCTGTCTTTCTGTTCCTGCCAAACTCTGATAGAGGGGAGGGGCATTTTTACATAGCTGACACTGCTATAATTATTGGCAATATCTAGATTTATTTAAAAGGAAAGTTATTAATATCTTAGGGCAGTTTTAAAAAGTATAATAAATTGTAAAGTGCTGGATCAGACACTACCATTTTGGTCCATTCAACTAGAGAATTCCCTTGATAGCAGCACTTAAGCTGACCCATTGGGACTTAAGCACCCCCACAGCTGGGGGCAAGCAGGGTTGGACTCAAACTAAAGGTCATTCCACTGTTACTTCCACCTTCCAGATGCTGGGACTGAACCAAGCTCCTACAAAAAGGACAGGTTTATTCTGACCCCTAAATCCCAGACTCTTCTCAAATTGACTGGCATTAGGTGAGAAACCTACCTGATATTGTCTACAATTTTTAAGGCTTGTTGCTTAATCAATTTAATTAGCACTGGGAAACCTCTCTGTGTCTGTCTGTCTGTCTTTCTGTTCCTGCCAAACTCTGATAGAGGGGAGGGGCATTTTTACATAGCTGACACTGCTATAATTATTGGCAATATCTAGATTTATTTAAAAGGAAAGTTATTAATATCTTAGGGCAGTTTTAAAAAGTATAATAAATTGTAAAGTGCTGGATCAGACACTACCATTTTGGTCCATTCAACTAGAGAATTCCCTTGATAGCAGCACTTAAGCTGACCCATTGGGACTTATAATCCCACCCACCCTCCCCACAACCCACCCACCCCAGGGTTGTCCACTCATTTATAGACAAACCAAACCTTATTAACTTTACTCCACAGTCATACACAGGCAGTCTTGCAGGCGGATACTCCAACATAGTACACCTGTTCATACCCATTTCAACCAATCAGGATGACTTTTATTCGCTGCAATAATTGTGCTGCTTTGGTTTCAAGGCCAATCATCTGGAAACTTAAAGCTTGTCCTATCTGCCTTCAGCTATCTACTTTAAAACAAGAGCTATATAAAGTAATGCAAGAATTAGATGCAATTAAAGCAACTTATAGGACTGTGCAGAATCATAACTTCTCACCACTGCCTCAGAGAATAAAACCACAAAGGAACAGATGGCTCACAGTAGGCTCAGGTAGAATTCATCATGTGACACAGAAGCATCCACCCGCACAAGTGTTGCCACTACAAAATTCTTTTGCTCCACTACAGCACTGTGATGTTTCTGAAACTAAAATTGAAGCAGAAAAAAAAGAAAAAGCAAAGAAGAGGGAACAAAAAGAGGAGAAGGTACCCAAAGACAAAAGACACTCACAAATCACTAAACCCAAAACACATACTAGGAAATGTAGTTGGAAAGCAATGACCACAAATGCTCACAGTCTAAGCAATAAAATTCATGACCTTCAAGCCCTGATGTTGGAGACTGACTTGGACATAGTTGCAGTCACAGAGACATGGCTCCATGGTTCCCATGAATGGGATGTAAACATACCAGGCTATAATCTTTTTAGGAAGGATAGAGAGGGACGTAAAGGTGGAGGAGTAGCTCTGTATGTGAGAGATGATATCGCAGCAACTGAAATGACAGGGAAGTGGGGAAAGGAAGAAGCAATATGGATCACCTTAAAAAGAGAGGATAGAACCTTGGTCCACGTGGGTGTTGTCTATAGACCCCCGACACAATTGGAAGAACTAGATAAAGATCTGATCGCTGATATTCAAAAGTTGGGGAAGAAAAGAGAGGTGCTGCTGTTGGGAGATTTTAATCTGCCGGATGTAGATTGGAAGGTTCCGTCTGCAAAATCGGAAAGAAGTAGAGAGATTGTGGATGCTTTCCAAAGTGCTCTGCTCAGACAAATGGTGAACGAACCCACGAGGGAGGGAGCCACGTTGGATCTGGTGCTCACGAATGGGGATAGTGTGTCAAATGTCCGAGTGGCTGCACACCTGGGAAACAGTGACCATCAAACGGTTTGTTTTGATGTAACAGCTCATGTGGATGGCAGCCACTCCAAACTCAAAGTCCTGGATTTCAAGCGAGCTGACTTTAACAAAATGGAAGAATACCTGAGGAAGGAGCTGATGGGCTGGGCGGACATACGAGAAGTGGAAGGACAGTGGTCCAGGCTAAAAGAAGTAATAAACAGGGCCACAGACCTTTATGTAAGGAGGGTAAAAAAAAGCAAGAGAAAAAGGAAACCGATATGGTTTTCAAAGCAAGTGGCTGAGAAAATAAAGGCTAAAGAGTTAGCGTTCCAGAAATACAAAAAATCTAAAGTAGAGGAACACGGGGAGGAATACCGGATGAAACTGAAAGAAGCCAAGAGAGAGGTACGTCTGGCGAAGGCACAAGCGGAAGAACAAATGGCTAGAAATGTACGGAGGGGAGACAAAAACTTCTTCAGGTATATTAGTGAAAGGAGAACGACTAAAAAGGGGATTGTGAGACTAAAAGATACAGCAAAACGCTATGTAGAAAATGATGAAGAAAAAGCCAATTTGCTAAATAGATACTTTTGTTCTGTTTTTACTGAAGAAAATCCTGGGGAAGGACCGAGAGGGACTGGCAAAAGTACACCTGAAAACGAAGGGGATAGAGCACCGTTCACGGAAGAGAGTGTATATGAACAACTTGGAAAGCTAAAGGTGGACAAAGCCATGGGGCCGGACGGGATCCACCCCAGAATACTGAGGGAGCTCAGAGAGGTTCTGGCGGGTCCTCTTAAAGATTTGTTTAATAAATCCTTGGAGACGGGAGAGGTTCCGAGGGATTGGAGAATGGCGGAGGTGGTCCCTCTTCACAAAAGTGGTGATAGGGAAGAAGCTGGAAACTACAGGCCGGTAAGCCTCACTTCGGTTATTGGAAAAGTAATGGAAGCCATGCTGAAGGAAAGGATAGTGAATTTCCTGGAAGCCAATAAGTTGCAAGATCCGAGACAACATGGTTTCACCAAAGGGAAGTCGTGCCAAACGAATCTCATTGAATTCTTTGACTGGGTGACGGGAGAATTAAATCAAGGACGTGCTATGGACGTCATCTACTTAGATTTCAGCAAGGCTTTTGACACGGTTCCCCACAGGAGGCTCTTGAATAAACTAGAAGGGCTGAAGATAGGACCCGAAGTGGTGAACTGGATTAGGAACTGGTTGACGGGCAGACGCCAGAGGGTGGTAGTGAATGGAGTTCGCTCGGAGGAGGGAAAGGTGAGTAGTGGAGTGCCTCAGGGATCGGTGCTGGGGCCCATTCTGTTCAATATATTTGTGAGTGACATTGCCGAAGGGTTACAAGGTAAAGTTTGCCTTTTTGCGGATGACACCAAGATTTCCAACAGAGTGGACACCCCGGAGGGAGTGGAAAACATGAAAAAAGATCTGAAGAAGCTGGAAAAATGGTCTAACGTTTGGCAATTAAAATTCAATGCGAAGAAATGCAAAGTGATGCACTTAGGGAGTAGAAATCCAAGGGAGGCGTATGTGTTAGGTGGGGAGAGCCTGATAGTCACGGACGGGGAGAGGGATCTTGGGGTGATAGTATCTGAGGACCTAAAGGCTATGAAACAGTGCGACAAGGCGGTGGCCATAGCGAGAAGGTTGCTAGGCTGTATAGAGAGAGGTGTGACCAGCAGAAAAAAGGAGGTTTTAATGCCCCTGTATAAGACGTTGGTGAGGCCCCACCTGGAGTATTGTGTTCAGTTTTGGAGGCCGTACCTTGCGAAGGATGTTAAAAAAATGGAAGCGGTACAAAGAAAAGCTACGAGGATGGTATGGGAGTTGCGTTCCAAGACGTATGAAGAGAGACTTGCTGACCTGAACATGTATACTCTGGAGGAAAGGAGGAACAGGGGTGATATGATACAGACGTTCAAATATTTGAAAGGTATTAATCCGCAAACGAATCTTTTCCGGAGAGGGGAAGGTGGTAGAACGAGAGGACATGAAATGAGATTGAAGGGGGGCAGACTCAGGAAAGATGTCAGGAAGTATTTCTTCACGGAGAGGGTGGTGAACGCTTGGAATGCCCTCCCGCGGGAGGTGGTGGAGATGAAAACGGTAACTGAATTCAAGCATGCGTGGGACAGGCATAAAGGAATCCTGTGCAGAAGGAATGGATCCACAGAAGCTTAGCTGAAATTGGGTGGCGGGGGGAAGAGGGGTTGGTGGTTGAGAGGCTAGGATGGGGGAGGGCAGACTTATACGGGGTCTGTGCCGGAGCCGGTGATGGGAGGCGGGACTGGTGGTTGGGAGGCGGGAAATACTGCTGCACAGACTTATATGGTCTGTGCCCTGAAAAAGACAGGTACAAATCAAGGTAAGGTATACACATGAGTTTATCGTGGGCAGACTAGATGGACCGTGCAGGTTTTTTTCTGCCGTCATCTACTATGTTACTATGGTCAGAAACACCTTGGACCGACCACTACAAAATGAACCTATCTCTAGACTGGCGGAAAAAAGGACTAAACCATACACCAAAACATACAACCTACACTACGAGAGGGCAAATAGACCCACAAGCATTCTGGCAAACGATATACGACAATGAATGGTCAACACGAATGGACTCCATACATTATCTCAATCATTGGGAGGATAGATGCAGAAGCGTACTAAACGAAATAGCACCCTTAAAGACAAGAACACCAAGAAGACAAAACTCGATACCATGGTTCAATGATGAACTAAAAAACTCAAAATACAAACCAGGAAACTTGAACAAGCATGGACAAAAAATAAAAGATGAACATACACTCAAGGCATGGAAACAAATACATAGAAAATACAAATATGCAATCAGACAAACCAAAAGGTTATACTACAAAACTAAAATAGGACCAGGTTACAAAGATCTGAAGAAACTATTCCAACTCGTAAATAAGTTATTAGACACCACCCCTATCACCACAACCAATACAGACATCCCACCCGCAGACAAACTTGCTAACTAATGAAAAAATAATAAAATTACGCAGCACACTTCCTCAGAACAAGTCCGACATTGAAAACGTCATCTACGACTTGGACCTAATCCCTGGTGGATACCCAGCTGACTGCATCTGGACAACATTCACCCTCGTCACCATTGAATCAATTACACATGCAACTCATAGATTCGCCAACTCCCACTGCAAACTGGATACATGCCCCAGTCATTTACTTAAATCTGCCCCTGGCTGCTTCATAGCAGACCTCACATCCCACCTCTTAACTTCTTAACTTCATGCTTCAACAAGGTCTCTTCCCTGAGGAACATAGTAATATCCTACTTACCCCAATACCAAAAGACACGAAGAAAAACACAAACGATCTCACCAACTATCGCCTAGTTGCGTCTATCCCACTAGTAGTCAAATTGATGAAAAGCCTGGTAACCAAACAGCTTACGAAATACATGGACAAGTTTTCAATACTACACGACTCACAATCAGGTTTCCACCCCCCACCACAGTACTGAAACTGTCCTAGTCACTCTCCCGGCGAAATTCAAGCAGGAAGTAGCCACAGGTAAAAGCATACTCCTACTCCAATTCGACATGGTAAATCACAATATACTACTAAGACTCCTTGGCCACTTTGGAATTGATGGAAACGTGATCAATTGGATCAAGGGTTTTTTAATAACTAGAACATGCCAAGTAAAATCAAACTGAAACATATCACCACCTTGGAAAGCAGCCTGCGGAGTACCCCAAGGATCACCATTATCACCAATACTCTTCAATATAATGATGATCCCTCTAGCAAAATCCCTATCCATTCGAGGCCTAAACCCGTTCATCTACGCAGATGACTTTACAATCTATATTCCCTTCAAACATGACTTAACAGAAATAACCAATGAAATCAATGACGGCCTAAACATCATGGACTCCTGGGCAAACTCATTCCAACTGAAACTTAACACTGAAAAAACACACTGCCTCATCCTCTCATCTCAACATAACAAGTACAAACCCACAACCATAAACACCTCAGAACACACCCTTTCTACCTCAGGCAGCCTAAAAATACTCAGAGTCACTATCGGAAGACCTCATCTCCCAAACGCTTAAAAGATTCGCCAAATCTCACTGCAAATTAGACATTTGTCCAAATAACCTTATGAAATCGGCCTCCCAACACTTTATAACAGATCTAACGAAACATGTGAACTTCATGCTACAAAATGGACACTTCCCAAGGGAGAAAGGAAACATCCTACTCACCCCCATACCCAAAGACGCAAAGAAAAACGCGAGTGAGTTAACCAACTATAGACCAGTAGCATCCATTCCCTTAATAACCAAAATAACAGAAGGGATGGTCACCAAACAATTTACAGATTATCTAAACAAGTTCTCAATACTACATGAGTCCCAGTCGGGATTTTGCTCCAATCACAGCACTGAAACAGTACTAGTTACTCTCATGAATAAATTCAAGCAAACGATTGCAACCGGCAAGAACATATTACTTCTACAATTCGACATGTCAAGTGCCTTCAACATGGTTGACCATGGAATCCTACTACACATCCTTGAATACTTCGGCATTGGAGGCAATGTTCTCAGCTGGTTTAAAGGATTCCTAACTACACGCTCATATCAAGTGACATCAAATTCAACAACATCAGCCACATGGACACCTGAATGTGGAGTTCCATAGGGATCCCCCCTCTCACCGACTATATTCAACCTAATGATGATACCCTTGGCCAAACTATTATCAAAACAAAACCTCAACCCATATATGTATGCTAATGATGTGACGATCTACATCCCATTCAAACAGGACATAAAAGAAATTTCCAATGAAATCAACCAAAGTCTACATATCATGCACTCATGGGCAGACGCCTTTCAATTAAAACAATGCAGAGAAAACCCAATGCCTAGTACTCACCTCTCAGCACAATACGAGCAAATTTACCACCATCAACACCCGAAAACTAAATTTACCAATTTCAGAAACCCTGAAAATCCTAGGAGTCACCATCGACCGACACCTGACACTAGAGAATCATGCGAAAATCATAACCAAAAAGATGTTCCACTCAATGTGGAAATTAAAAAGAATAAAACCATACTTCCCTAGAACCGTTTTCTGGAATTTGGTACAATCACTGGTACTCAGTCACTTAGACTACTGCAACTCACTGTACGCCATCTGCAAAGAGCAAATTCTCAAAAAAACTCCAGACAGCCCAGAACACAGCAGCCAGACTCATATTTGGAAAACCAAAATACGAAAGCACAAAACCCCTACGAGAGAAGCTACATTGGTTACCACTCAAAGAACGCATCACGTTCAAGATATGCACCCTAGTACACAAAATCATCCGTTGCGAGGCCTCAGCCTACATGGCGGGCCTGATCGACTTACCACCCAGGAATGCTAAAAGATCGTCTCGCACATTCCTTAATCTTCATTTCCCTAACTGCAAAGGCCTCAAATATAAACTAATGCACACATCAACCTTTTCCTATTTGAGCACGCAACTCTGGAATGCATTGCCACGGAACCTAAAAGCGACCTATGAACTGATCAACTTCCGCAAACAACTGAAGACACATCTCTTCGACAAGATATACCATAAAAACCAAAACTTGTGAAATCCCCACACATACTTAGCAATGTAAGAATGCCTTATGTCATGTTATTATCTTGTTTTCCATTACCATGCTACCCAAACTACTTCTGTAACACCATATGTCAATTCTCCTCTCATTTCCACTATCCATGATTTATTGTAAGCCACGTTGAGCCTGCAAAGAGGTGGGATAATGTGGGATACAAATGCAATAAATAAATAAATCGACCGCAACCTTACCCTTGAGACTCAAGTAAACTCCGTAATAAAGAAAATGTTCTACTCAATGTGGAAACTTAAACAATTAAAGCCTTTCTTCACGCGAGAAATTTTTCAAAACTTAATACAATCAATGGTCCTAAGTCATGCAGATTACTGTAACGGAATCTACGCAGGATGCAAACATCAACTCACAAAAAAACTCCAGACCGCCCAAAACACAGCAGCCAGGCTGATATTCGGTAAAACACAGTTCGAAAGTGCCAAACCCCTCTGAGAAAAGCTGCACTGGCTCCCAATCAAAGAAAGGATCACCTTCAAAATCTGCACCCTGGTCCACAAAATCATCTACGGCGTAGTCCCAGGATACATGATAGACCTCGGAGATTTACCAACCAGAAACAGAATCCGATCATCACGATCATACCTAAACCTACACTACCCTAAGCCAACTTTTCAAAATTATTGGGAGTGCTAAGCCCAATGGAAATAACCCTTCCTTGGACACATACAAGGAATTTTCTCAATATTGGGGGTGCTCAAGCACCCACAGAGTCGGCTCCTATTGCAAAGGACTTAAATACAAAACAACTTACGCATCCTACTTCTCCTACATAAGTGCACAACTATGGAATGCATTACCAAAAGCTGTGAAAACAATCCATCACCATTTAAACTTCAGGAAATCTCTAAAAACCAACCTCTTCAAAAAGGCTTACCCCACCGAACCACCTTAAATCCCCAATCCCAGCAACACAGCATAACCAATGATCTTACTGGACAGTATATAATCTACATTCCCTTCGACCCTCCTGTTGCCTGATACACACCTACCTCATCTGACCACATTACAACCTGTATTTGTTATCAACCGAACTGGCAAATGCCATTACTGTACTATGTAAGCCACATTGAGCCTGCAAATAGGTGGGAAAATGTGGGGTACAAATGTAACAAATAAATAAATAAATAAATTGATATGATTGCCTATCTTCAATCGTGGCTTCAAAATGTTCTTCATCTTCCAACTGACCCGGTATTAGAATTTGAAAGAGCTCATCGTACCCCTTTGAAAATGAAAGTAGGCCTTGAACATCCTAGACCCATAGCAGCTAAGCTTCTTCGTTTTCCACAAGCGCTTCAAATTCTGACTGCAGCTCACTCTACAAAAGATTTGTGCTTTGAAGGGAAGAAAATTCTCATTGTACCTGATTTGGTAAAATCTACAGCGCAGAAGCGTAAATCCTTTTTGGATATGAGAGCGCTTAAAATCTATGGGAGCCAGATATGGTTTGCAATACCCAGCATGTATGACTATCACTTTAAATAATTCTACAAACTTTTTTGATTCTCCAGAGAAATTGCAACATTATTTGGATCAATACCAGTCACAAGGCATAGTAACTTGACTAAGGCGCATGAATATTGAGACGTCTCCACCACCGGGAGACTCTTGGAAAAGTCTTCTGCACCGGGAGACTGAGTCCCTCGGCCCTTTAGCTGAGCTGTGTGCTGTAATCTACTACTAAAGAGTAATCCACGGCAATCCACAAGGTCAGATCATTATTTTATTTATTTGTTGCATTTGTACCCCAATTTTCCCACCTAGTTGCAGGCTCAATGTGGCTTACATAGTACCGTCAGAAGCGTTTGCCTAGTCGGTTGATAACAGATACAAGGTTGTATAGTGATCGTATGAGGTATAAGTGGAGGGTCAGAAGGGATGAAGATTGTGTGTTGTCCAGTATGATTATAGTCTTGCTATGTTGCTGGGTGAAGAGGTTTACGTGGGGTCGTTATGAAGGCGTTGGTAAAGTTGACTGGATCATCTTTGGTGTGCAGTCCTTTGGTGTGCCTCTTGGGCTTACATAATGAAGTGTGCTCAACTTTAACATGCACAGGCAAAAAGGGGCATGGTTAAGGGCTGAGAAATGGACATTCTGAAATTTACGTGCATAGTTATAGAATATGGCCCTCTGCGCCTAAATCTACGTGCTGAGATTTATGCCAGGTTTTCATCGATGTAAATGGATGCACGTAGTTTTAGTTCTATATACCACGCCTAAATCTAGACGACACTTATAGAATACGCTTAGTTGGCACCGATGTCTGCAGCAAATGTTTTAGGCACAATATATAGAATCTCCCCCATAACAAAGCACACAGATTTTTGAAACACCCATGCCCCGTTTCGACTATGCGACTAAGAATTTAAGCACACCATGTTACAGAATACACTTAGCGAGTTGTGCGCGTACATCTTAATGCCAATTAGTGCTGATAATTGCTTGTTAACCTCCAATTGACAGAGCTGATTAGCTAGTTAACCAATTAAGTTATATGCATTGTTATAGAATGTGCTTTGATTTCCACATGGAAATTAAGATGCGATACATAGAATCTCGGGGATAGTAGCTAACCAGCTATATCACGATAATAACCGGCTAACTGCAGATATTCAGCGTCCCACCAGCTAAGTTTAGTGGTCAAATCAAACTGTCTAAATAGCAGTCCTATCTTTGGCTCCTATAAGCTTAACTGGCCGGAGTTGAATATTAATTTGGCCGGTTAAGTTTAAGCCGGCAACCCCCTCCCCCCCCCCCAAAAAAAAAAAAAACCTCAGATATGCAATACTGGTCACTGGAAATGACCTGGTATTTAATATACTTTATTGTAATCCCTTTGTGTCAACTGCCCCTCCAAAGGTAGTTCCCACCACAGCATTTCTCAAGAAGCATAGCAGTTCAACAGTATAGTATTCAAAACAAACCAAAAAAACCCCCCAAAAGGTTCCAAAATCTCAGCAGTTCATGTATAGCAGGTATGCAAAGTAATTCTCCAAACACAGTAGCTCCAGAAAGGGTTGAAACCCTCCCCAGCAGTTCATGTCAGCAGTTAGGCAAAACAATTCCCCAAGCACAGCATTTCAGAAAGGGTTCAAACTCCCAGCAGTTCGTGTATAGCAGTTATGCAAAGTAATTCTCCAAACAAGGTAGATCAAAAAGGGTTCAAACTCCCCAGCAGTTAATGTAAGCAGTTATGCAAAACAATTCCCCAAACACAGCAGTTCAGAAAGGGTTCAAACTCCCAGCAGTTCATGTATAGCAGTTATGCCCAAAACCACCAGTCCTCCTCTCTCCCTTTCAAAAGAAATCAACCTAGGGAGAGTGGCAAGGGTCCCTCCCCAACCAGGCCAGCATTATACCCTGACCACCACCCACATGACCCTTCCACGGTAAACTTGTTTTCTTAGCTCCCCTTGTGGGATAGCCACCTTTTCCCTTCTTCTACCAGGCTCTCCTCCCGAGCAGCCCTCTCCTGTTTCACCTCCTTTCCTTCCAGTTTAGTCAGAGCAGCAATCTCCATTGGCTCCTCTTGCTCTAGTTCATCCCCCTTTTCTTCCACTTGCCAGTCCATAGGTTCCTCCCCACACCCATTGCTCAACTGCTCTCCATTTGCTTGATTGGGCAGGTTCAGAACACCTTCCCTCATCCTGGCTCTCTGGGACAGGTTTTTCCAACTCCCTTCTCTTGCCCTTCTCCTGACCTCCTCTGGGGCTGTTGGGGATTGAAGTCCCTGTTTCTACCATGGGACCTACTCAGGGGCTGCTGGGAATTGTAGTCTTTTCCTTTTCTCTAATCCCCCAGGGGAAAATACTCCTTCCTTTCTCTACCCAGTCTCCCTCCCTCTCGAGCCTCCTCGTTCCTCCATGTGCCTTCATTCTCCCTCTCACCCTCATGTTCCTCACAATATGGATGACTTAATTCTTCTAGTAAACTTGTATAAGTTTCCTATACAGTACGTGGTATATTTTAGATACTATATCAGGTTTTCTTTGTTGTTTGCTGGCACTCAGACATTGTTTAGTCACCTTTACTGGGAGTTGTATATTTAAGTGGCCTCTTGCACCCTTTATTACGCCTATATATGGATATGGATATTTTCCTACTCTTATTCTGCAATCTTTGACCATACTTTGTGTAATGCTACTAATGTCACCCAAAGTAAGGAATCAGATTAACATAGTCTCTTGGAATGTTAATGGCATACGTCATCCGATTAAACAGAAACAAATTCTCTTATATCTTAAAAAATTATGTCCCCATATTATATTTCTACAGGAGATTCATGTGGATAATACTAATCTTTTTGTTAAAGGAGCTAACTGGATTGCTAGTTCCTATGACGCTCCAGCTGAAGGTAGAAAGCAAGGAGTATCTGTTTTGATACATAAAGATATTCCTTTATAGGTTTTACAACAAGAGGTAGATGTTCATGGTAGATGGCTGATACTGAAAATACCCTTGTATCAATCTACTATGCTTCTAGTTAATATATACGCACCAAATGCTGATTCACCTGAGTTCTTTATTTCTTTATGTGAGAAATTGCAATTATATGAGTCATTACCTATTATTATTATGGCTGGTGACTTTAATTTACCTTTAGATATTGTTATGGATAAATGTTCTAGAACTAAATTCTCACCTGCTAAGGCATCTATAGCCTTAAAGTCTTTTATCTCTCAACTACAATTACAAGACCCATGGAGATTACAGCATCCAACAGACAAAAATTTTACTTTTTGTTCTGCACCTCTCAACAGCTTTCTAGACTAGATTATGTTTTAATCTCACAATCCCTGATATCACTATTGTCGAATACGACTATTTCTCCTATTGTAGTTTCAGATCATGCTCCTGTTTCTATATCTCCCCCATCTGCTAGGTCTCCTTTATGGCGTCTACCTTGTCATTTACTTGCAGATGATGCCATAAAAAAATAGAATTCAAAATTTCACTCAGGAATTTTTTCAACTGAATAATTCTCCTGATATCTCTCAACTCACCACATGGGAAACTTATAAGGCTGCCTTGTGAGGAGAATTAATTTCTATAAGTGCTCATAAATATAAAGAAGATAATGCTCAAATTGTTCTTCTAGAAAAAATAATTAAAAAACTTGAACAAGAATTTTTTTTATTTCTAATGACTCCTTAATATTAAATAAGATCTACAAACATAGACTAGAGTTAAACAAATTGCTTAGTGTTAAAGCAGGGCAAGACTTGTTTGATTACCATGCTAAGCACTACTCGAAAAAAAATAAAAGTAGTCATTTACTTGCTTGCTATTTAAAAAGAAAAAGAACTCAAGTGCAGATTCCTGCTCTTCAATCATCGCCTCAGGTTGTCCATTCTTCCTCACAGGAGATTTCTCAAGCAATACAGGACATCTCTTCTGGCAAAACACCAGGTCCCGATGGAATACCAATTGAATTTTATAAAAGAAATAAGAAAATTTTCATTCCCTTCTTAGTTCCTCTTTTCAATTCATTATCTCCAGATAATGTATTGCAGAATTGTTTTTCTGATGCTATTATTACAGTAATCCTCAAACCAGATAAAAATCCCCTTTTGGTTCAAAATTAAAATCCAATTTCTCTTCTAAATGTGGATTATAAAATTTCTGCAAAAATTCTGGCAACCAGAGTAAAGAAAGTAATTTGTACATTAATCCACCCTAATCAAGTCAGTTTTATGCCTAACTGTTTGATCACTGACAATTCACGAATGTTCTTCCACCTCTCTCATATTGCTCACTCAGAACAAAATCCTATGATTGCTTTATCTTTAGATGCTGAAAAGGTGTTCGATAGAGTGGGTATACTTATTTTCTGTTTTAAAATGGTTTGGTTTTCCAGAATCATTTATTCAAAAAATTAAAGTCTTATATGCCAATCCATCTGCAAAAATTCTTACTAACAATATACTTTCAGATTATGTATATTTGGGAAGAGGAGCAAGACAGGGTTTTGCCCCCTTTCACCATATTTATTTAATTTTGTCTTGGAACCTTTGTTGTTAGCTATTAGGCAACATCCACAAATCATTGGTATTCCACTTGCAGATAATGAAATTAAAATCACAGCATATGCTGATGATGTTCTTTTATATTTATCTAACCCAGAAATATCTATAATGTACCTCTTTAAACTTATTGATTCCTTTTCAGTTTTCTCGGGATATAAAATAAACCAACAGAAAACCGAAATGTTGCCCCCAGTGGCGTAGCTGCGTGGGGCCAGGACCCCATAGATTTGGCCCTGGACCCCCTGCCGACGACCCTCTCGACCCCCCCCCCCCTCCCACCATTGCCGTTGCCTGCCTTTGCTGGCAGGGGACCCCAACCCCGCCAGCCGAGGTCCTGTTCTTCCCGCAAAAGGCTTCCTTCTGTTTCTGACATCCTGCAGAAGGAAGCCTTTTGCGGGAAGAAGAGGACCTCGGCTGGCGGGGGTTGGGGTCCCCTGCCAGCAAAGGTAGGCGACGGTGGGTTGGCGGCAGGAGGGGGTTCGAGAAGGTCGGCGGCGGGAGGGACAAAGTTGGCGGCGGGGTCAGCAATGGCGGGGGGGGGGGCTAAAATGTGCCCCCTCACCTTGGGCTCTGGACCCCCCTCCCGCCAAAGTCTGGCTATGCCCCTGGTTGCCCCTAAATCATTTTGCAAATTCAGAATTGGCGAAATCTTTTCATTTAAAGTGGACCAATACGAAAATTAGATATTTGGGTATTAATCTATATACTTTTTAGTCTGATACTATTATAAATAATAGTGACATGATACTTCAATTTGTAAAGGAGTTACTTCATTCCTGGCATCCTCTTTATCTCTCCTGGTGGGAAGATTGGAAACGATTAAGATGATGATTTCTCCCAAGGTCAATTTCATATTAAGTATGATTCCAGTATTGTTTCCAACCACTTTTTATTTAAATTTGGATAAGCTGTTATCTAATTTTCTTTGGAAACATAAACAACCTAGAATAGCACTCAAAAAACTAAAAAAAATATCAAAATGTATGGTGGAGTGTTTTTCCCAGGTTTTATTAGTTACCATAAAGCTTTTGCCTTACAGCAGGTGTGTAATTGGTTCCTTACTACTGCTGGTTATAAACCATTGTGGTTGGATATTGAGGAATCTTTGGTTTCACCACTACCATTACAATCCCTTATATCTGCCACTGCTATACCCGATAAATAATATTTGAATCCTCTACTTAAACGTACAATTCATTGTTTGAAAGAATTTAACTGTACTCTGTAACATCCAATACATACGACTGTAAATCTCTCTCTCTCTCTCTCTCTCTCTCTCTCTCTCTCTCTCTGGTATAATCCTTTGATTAAAATCAATAAAACACCTTTCTTCTGGAAAGAATTGATTGATAAAGGTATACCAACATTACAGGATATTTTATTACATGATCATTCTTTGGCATCCTTTTCTTTCATGTAACAAAGATACCACCTGAACTCAACGAATGCATATAAATGGATACAACTCCAACACTGCTTTGCTGGAGTTGTCTTTCAACAAAATATACAACAAAATACAAACATTCACTCCTGCTGTATGCTCTGTAGGTTGATGCAAAACCATGAACTATAATATATGATATATATGTGTATCAAATAGCCTCAATAGCCCAGGGAACCTTAAATTAGGACTCCACTGAATTGGCCAGCATCATAGGCTCCTCCTACCTTCCGAAAAAACCTCACAAGTGCCAAAAAAACTCCCTATCTTGGGGAGAAAAAGGCCTTGTGAACCAAAAAACGGAAAGTGGAGTATTTCAATTAATTATTAAGAAGTCCAGATAAATGCTCATCACTACAGAGAATACTAAATGGAAGAAAAAAACTTATATAGTCACTTCAGAAAACCTTTTAGTAGTGTGGAAATAATTTTTTTGAATGGAAACACAATTATATAGTGGACTCATCAATTAGAATCCACTCCAGCATTCAAAAACAAACACTTATCTTGAAACGTGGATGCTTTTGTCTCTTCTATATCCAAGATGACCTGATTCCACGTTATCAACAAGTGAGAAGTTCATTTCCTATGTTCAATGTATTAAATCACACATAACTCCGGTTGTAAAGTTAAATCATTTCAAAGTGGGCAATACTGAAAAGTATTGCTCTCACTCGCGTTGTCTTACTAAATTTCCCGACAGCTAGGGACCCACTGTTTCGCAATCTTCGTCAGGAGAAATGTTGAAAAACATTTTTTCTCAGGAGGGTTTAGATAGATCCCTAGAAGAATTTAATATGAAAATTGAGAAATTCAACAAAGACTTACAACAAGTCAAACATAAAAAAATCACTCGAGATAAAAAAGACTATTCAGACGGGTTCGTCTACATATGGATGAAAAATGAGGGAACACATGAGACTAGCGATACTGATAAACCCCGAGGTGAGTTATCTTCTAGCACCTCAAGTGGTGAGGATGATTCGAAATCGGGGTCGACATATACAAGAATGAGAGGACGAGGAAGGGGCACTCGAAGGAATCGAGGAAGGGCAACAGTAACATTCGAGCAATCCAGACCACGAGGGAGACCCCGCAAGAGGGAAGACTCCCTGTAATTAATTTAACTAATAAAAATTTTTCCCATATACAAATACAAGTACTCAGTAAGGGTTTATCATTTGTTCCAACCACGATATACGATCCCTTTCAAACAAGGGTTGACATAGCTAAATTTATCAGAACTTTACGTCTGAAAGTTTTCTTTGGAAAAGACGATACATTACATAAAGGATATTCTACAGTTTATCAAAAAAGCACATGGTCGCCTCCAGGCACGATAGATCCAGTGATAGACACCTTTCAGAGACATATTATGAAGGATTTAGAACGAATGGAACAACAATATGTCCATATTAATCACAATGTCTCTAAGGAGGAAAGGGAAGCTATTCAATCCCTATCTAATGACACTGAAATTGTTATCCGTCGTGCGGATAAAGGCGGTGCTGTTGTTATCCTCAATAAAAATGACTATATAAAAGAAGCTTACAGACAGTTGAACGATATAAACACTTACCGAAGGTTGGATGTAGATCCTACCGACATTCTTTTAGAAGAAATGTTAGAAATTACCATCAAGGCGTTTCAATCAGGTTTTCTTACCAAGAATGAAATGAGTTATTAAACCACAAAAATGCCAAAATTCCTATATTTTACTTACTTCCTAAGATTCATAAAACTCTTATTGAACCCCCAGGTAGACCGATAGTATCGGCTCGTGACTCACTATTGGAAAGATCATGTAAATATATAGATGGGTTTCTGGCACCTCTAGTTACTGATGTCAAGTCATATATTAAAGACACGACTCATTTTCTGAAAAAGTTAGAAGCTTTACCACCTCAAACTAAGACGGGATTTCTAGTCACGTTGGATGTTCAATCCCTATACACCGCGATACCCCAACGTGAAGCACTAAGTGTAATGGAACAAATTTTAGAACAACGTCCTAAGCCAGTGACTGTTCCCACTGAGTTTCTTTTGAAATTGTTGAAGTTATCTTTATTTAACAACTATTTTTTGTTTAATGGAGAAATTTTTTTACAACTATCTGGAATTGCCATGGGAGCGTCTTTTGCCCCTACGGTCGCTAATTTATTCATGGCACATTTAGAAGAAAATGTCATTTATAAGCTGCCTCGATACCAGCATGTTAAATGCTGGTGGAGGTTTATCGATGACATTTTTATAATATGGGAATCAACATTGGAAATGTTAGATTTTTTTCTGATAGATCTGAATGCATGCCATCCTACCATTAAATTCCAACACACAGTTCACATAAACGAAATTAGTTTTCTAGATGTAAAGATCACTAAACATAGAGATAAACTTGAAACTGATGTTTTCACGAAACCCACAGATCGCAATTCATTATTGTCTTATGACAGCATGCACCCTATACACATTAGGAATAATCTCCCATTTGCACAGTTTCTACGCTACAGACGCATCTGTGACACTTCACAGAAATATAAACACTCTGCCGTCCGATTAAAAGATAAACTAATTGAGAAAGGATATCCCACCAAAATCGTGAAACATGCGTACAAAAGAGCTTTGTACAACCATCGCGAACACTTATTGGGATCTAAACCTCAGAACAATCAAGAAGTGAAAGATCAAAAAACTGTTTGCATCATGCAATACACATCGGTGGCACCTAGGGTTGCCAATATCATATATAAAAACTGGAAAATACTATCTGCCCATGAAGTGTTTGCTAGACAGAAATGTTTGATATCATATTCGAGACGTGCCAATTTATCCGAGGTGTTATGTCATCCGGACGTTAGAACGGGCACTCACCAACATAAAGAAGTAATGCCTGGTCACAAGAAATGTGGGCAATGTGTCATGTGTGTAGTGATGGAGGAAACTAACAAATTTTGGGACAAAATGAAAAAAGATTGGTTCTATTTGAAGGGAGAAACCTCCTGTACATCAAAAGCAGTGGTCTATATGATCACATGCCCATGTGGTTTGCGCTATGTAGGGCAAACGAAACGAATGTTTAAAGTCAGACTTTCTGAACACAAACATGCTATACAGTCCAGAAAGGTTCACATGCCTCTGGCTAAACACTGTGCTGATAATAACCATGAGTTCAGTCAGTTGCGATGTTTAGTAATAGAACAGCTTACTAATAATAACAGAAGAGGGGATGTTTCACTTGTCCTTCACCAAAAAGAACAGAAATGGATTTACCATCTACAAACTATTCATCCGAAGGGTTTAAACGGACCGATGGAATGGGAGGCATTTTTCTAAATTGAGAATGCGTCCCTTTCTAACAACTGAATGTTTCGAGTTTAACAGTATGTTAATATATAAATTTTATTTGTTGAACATTTTTTTCTAACACTAGCTCTTTAAAGTTTTTCGAGATTAGTGGTGCGTTAATTGAAATGAGGAGTGAAGCCAGACGATTGGACACTAGAGATAATGACGCAACACCCACCGGGTGGAGCTACACAGTTGGCGTCCTATATCACCATTCGCCATTTTCTGAACCATTGTTCGCGATGGATTGAAAGGAAACATATTTTTTTGTTTTTCAACATTTCTCCTGACGAAGATTGCGAAACAGTGGGTCCCTAGCTGTCGGGAAATTTAGTAAGACAACGCGAGTGAGAGCAATACTTTTCAGTATTGCCCACTTTGAAATGATTTAACTTTACAACCGGAGTTATGTGTGATTTAATACATTGAACATAGGAAATGAACTTCTCACTTGTTGATAACGTGGAATCAGGTCATCTTGGATATAGAAGAGACAAAAGCATCCACGTTTCAAGATAAGTGTTTGTTTTTGAATGCTGGAGTGGATTCTAATTGATGAGTCCACTATATAATTGTGTTTCCATTCAAAAAAATTATTTCCACACTACTAAAAGGTTTTCTGAAGTGACTATATAAGTTTTTTTCTTCCATTTAGTATTCTCTGTAGTGATGAGCATTTATCTGGACTTCTTAATAATTAATTGAAATACTCCACTTTCCGTTTTTTGGTTCACAAGGCCTTTTTCTCCCCAAGATAGGGAGTTTTTTTGGCACTTGTGAGGTTTTTTCGGAAGGTAGGAGGAGCCTATGATGCTGGCCAATTCAGTGGAGTCCTAATTTAAGGTTCCCTGGGCTATTGAGGCTATTTGATACACATATATATCATATATTATAGTTCATGGTTTTGCATCAACCTACAGAGCATACAGCAGGAGTGAATTTTTGTATTTTGTTGTATATTATTGCACTCCAGACAATTGAAAAATTTTTTTGATTTTTCAACAAAAATACACTTTTGAGGAATCATCTATATATTCTCTTGCTAGAACATTGATTAACAATGAACATGTGGCCTCTGCCCTCTATAAACTTATCCTATCTACAGTATTGCCACATAACTCATCTCTTCGCTCAGTTTGGGAGACAGGTGTTGGTCATACTTTGCCGGAAAGAGTTTGGAATTCTTTTTGGCTACATACAATGAGACCACTGGCCTCGGCTTCATCACAACAATCACTTTACTTTTTATATCTGAGAACTACTTGGACCCCAAATAAACTGAACAAAGCGGGCCTATCTAATAGTAACAAATGTTGGTATTGTGATATTACTCAGGGAACTTTGATGCATATGATTTTTGAATGTAGTTTTGTTTGCTCCTTCTGTACACAGATCTGGACTATCATTCAATCTATCTTTCATTTAAATAATGATATCACTTTATCTGCTGTGGTATTTAAATCACATTCTCCTCATGTAACTTTGTCTGCTAATCACACTAGACTTTTTGATGCTCTTTTCACTATAGCACAGTCTATTATATCGGCTAATTGGAAGTCAGCTAAATTGCTGAAGGTACATTTTTGGTGAAACTCGGTTCTGCAGCATCGAAAGTTAGAACTGGCTTTGGCAGAGAAATATGGTGTACTTCACATTAAGAAGAAGTTATGGTCTCCTGTGGATGTTTATTTACAAAATCAGATTTCTTGACTGTAGGTCATTAACTACATTATGGAATATTCAATTTTTTTTTCTTTTCTATGATGTTTTTTCAATTGATTGCATTATTAAGCTGATTGGTGCAGTGTGTTTTGATTAGTGGTTTATTCTTCTCTCCTTTCCTCCTTTGAAGAATTGTTTCCTTGTTCTTTCCCTCTCTCCTTTGTGAAATGTTATACTATTGAAAATTTTCAAAAAAATATCTGGTTAAAAAAATTATATTTTGTGTTTTTTAAATATGTTCTGTCCTCTTGTTTATTTCTACATGGAAGTTATTATGTTTTAATACCTTTTTTACAATATTTCTTGATCTTATGTTATTTTTCTGTCTTAGCACTTCACGATTTATTATGCGTTATATAATTTACTAGCCATTAAGCCCATTAAAATGGGCGAGATTTACGGCTACCCTCCTCGCCGCCGCTCCCTCCCCCCTCCGTGCCGGGCCCCCTGCACTGACCTGACAGCGCCTCTCACCTCAGTGATGTTTATATGCATCATTTCCGGGTCAAAGTTCAAAAAAGCGACAACTTTGACCCGGAAATGATGCATATAAACATCACAGGACACTTGCAATAGTTTTTCCAGCTTCAATACTGGTGTGTCCATTTGTGTATGCTAGAGACCACAGTAAGTATATTTTTGTTTTGAGACACATTTTATGTATGCGCATCATTGCACTATTGGCATTTACTTGTTTTTATACATATTCACTCGAAGCAGTATTGCACTTTTGTTTTTAATCTTCAGGCTGCAGCAGTTTTGCTTTTTAGAGGCGTCGATATCCACACTTTTTGTGGTCCCTGCTTTAATGCTGTAATCATCCCCATTTTTATATATAATCACTTGAAGTAGTATAACAGGAAGTTTACTGGCAACGTGGTGGTTTAATTCTCCTCTGATGCTGTATTAATATTTCATTGCGCTTCTGTTAGTCTTTAAGGGTACTGATAATTGTTTGTCATACATAACAATAAGTGCATCATTTTATAACACGGCACTTGTAACATTTTAGATATTTTATTATTATATTGCACTTAGTGTTTATATATGTGACATTGCTGTGCCATGATGTTGTTTTGATTGCAAGACGTTTTGTATATAGTATTTTTTATAAACACATTGCACTAGTCATGTCAATACACAATGTAGTGTCAATACCCCCTATGATACCTAAACTAATGTCATATTATTAGTCTTGATCCGCTCTAATTTTATTTTTTGCTTTTTATTAATTCTTTTTTATTTATGATTATAGGGATTCCCGTTTTAGCTGGTTTTTTCTTGACTTTTATGCACCATATGTGAGTAATATTTTTATTGCTCCCATACATACTACCCCATTTCTCATTTTTGATAACATAGAATATTATTTGATTGTGTCCATGTTCACTTTTTTATAGTTGCCCCTTTACGAAGGTTTCAGATTAGGTATGTGCCTTTTATTATCTCATTTATAAATTTTTTTATACATATTTGTATTGAAGTTCGTAACCTATACCAGTGCCCTTGCTTTGCTGTTACGTGATGTCAGATTTTATTATGCTTTTATATATATGTTTATATGCACTGGCAAAACTCCTATCAAACCATAACCTCAACTCATATATATATGCCGATGATGTAACAATATACATCCCTTTCAAACAGGACATCAAAGAAATCTACAACGAAATCAATCAAAGTCTACACATCATGAACACATGGGCAGATGCATTTCGTCTGAAATTAAATGCAGAAAAAACTCAATGCCTGATACTCGCCTCCCAATACAACACGAACGAATTTACCGCTATACTAACAAAGTCCCAGAATTAACCACTTGTAATATACAATCAAATACAAGAAAAGGAAACCAGGGTCTCAATCATGGAAAACACCAATGAGGGAACAGGTATAACTACTAAAATAATAATAAATCTATAAATAATTAATATGTGTATGGAGTAGTCTCAGACTGATAACTCACCCAAGCAAGGAAACGCCGAAGCGATTTATACCTCTAAGGGTGGACAAGCTTCTCGATCATTGATCTACTCCGTGAATTTTCAATTTTTTAGTGAGCAAAACCCAGTGCTCGAAAGTAATATAAACTTCACTCAAAAGTGTACCTGTTCTCTCAAGGGTCTACCCCTGAAACACTCACACTAGCACTCAATAATAATACAGGATAGGTGCTCTCTCTTAAATCTTCAGAAAAAACGTATTAAAGGCACTTAGCTTTCGTAGAAACAATCCACTGTCAAAGTATCTTTCAATCCAGACAAAGGCGTCGGAAACAATAACAGTCCATTCAAGAAAGTCCCACACGCCGTTGTCAATCTTTATAATTAAATAATCCACGCTCATCCGTTTCAAAGTATTTTTAAAATGTTCTTCATCCAACCTCTGCAAGTTCAACTCTGCAGGGTTTCGTTTATAACTTCATCAGGAACTCCAGAGATGTGATGGTCTGATAAGCTGGAAATAACATGGAGTGGAGGAGTGGCCTAGTGGTTAGGGTGGTGGACATTGGTCCTGAGGAACTGAGTTTGATTCCCATTTCAGGCACAGGCAGCTCCTTGTGACTCTGGGCAAGTCACTTAACTCTCCATTGCCCCATGTAAGCCGCATTGAGCCTGCCATGAGCAGGAAAGTGCAGGGTACAAATGTAACAAATATAAATAACGTGCCTCTCCAAAATTCATACTCCTTATTGGTCTAGTAGAGACCTTTTTAAATGCTCCCAGGCAGGAAATGATGTCACATCACAGACTCCTCCTCCATGTGATCGCATGAACGATCTTATGCGCAACCATAGTTCATCTGCTAAATCACCGTGTTCCATTCGATAAAATCATTAAGTCCATTAGGAATCAGAGTATCCAACTCAAAAATCCAAAATTGCTCCTTCCGATTTAAAATCTGTGCCAAATCGCCTCCTCTCGGGGGTCGTACCACCTGATCGATGATAAGCCATTTCAATTGGGAAACCTGATGACCCATCTCCACACAATGAGCAACTATTGGTGCCATCAATACCTGATTACGTAATCTGCTTTTATGTTCAGTCAATCTAATTTTAACCTATCTTTGGGTACGCCCTACGTACCATCATTTACAGGGACAGATAATAACATATACTACATGTGTAGATTCACATGTAGTGTCCATCCTGTATTGATACATTCTATTAACTTTTTTAGGATGTTGCCATTCCACTGCAGTGATGGTTTATTCGCAAAATTGGCAATGGCCACATGGTTTATGGCCATATGGCTGTTGTGGAACTGCCGCCTCAGCGCTGTAAGCTACACTTCCAAAAGTGTGAACCAGTTAATGTGCATACGCAGTTAATGCACATTAAAGATGCTAACATGCCTATAACACGGCTTAGTAAACAGGGCCCATAGGCAATACACAATTACAGCAGTAAAAATATTCAAATAACAATACAAAACATGGCATAGTATTCTACATTACAATGTCAACACAATACGCAATAAAACATTTTAATAGACAGCACAGGGTGTAAGCAAAGATGGAACATATATAGATAAGTCAGAGTAACAGGAGTTAGAAAATAAGGGGACTAATTTAAAGAAAGTTGCACGTGAGGTCAGAAACATGCTTCAGTGCATAAACATGTCCTGTTACAGTGGGGGGCGGGGGGAAGGGAGGTTTGCAATGTCCACTAAGTGGATATTGCTTTCAAGTTTACTCATACTTGATATACCGCTGATTGACAGACCATCTCAGAGATTATAATATAACAATAATAGAGAAGAAGAAAAAGAAGGGGGGGGGGGGTTACCTTCAAGTTACAAATATATTTTGAGTTCAAAGAAAAATATATACTATTATATAGATATATGGGTCAATATTCATAGCAATTTAAGTGGACAGGACAGGCTCCTTCCTGTTAAATCACACTCCGCAGGATGGCCATCTATATTCAGCAGTGCTTAAATGAGCAGTGCTAATGCAAACCTTTTGCATGGTCAAACCATGACTAGCTTGGTGTGCCCTAAGGACTAGGATGAGAAGCGCTGTTATAAACTAATGTAGAAGCAAGACAGAGTTCACAGTAAGTAACAGTGAGATTTTCCTACTAGCTGCAGCTGAGCTCCAACAGAGTCAGTGTGTGTGTGTGGTGGTAGGGGGGGATATGTTTAAAATGACACAGTGGGTAGATATGTGTGGAATGAACCTAAATGTAATTCAGGCAGCAGTATACTTTTGCTTCTCTGTTGTCAAGAATCTTAATAGAAATGCTGGCCCAGTGGCACACCAACTGTGCTCATTCATGCCACCGGGAGTGGGGGGGGGGGGGGGGGGGGGGTGCCATTACAAAACCTAGTGGGCACCAGATGCATCCCAGAAGTGCTTCTTTTGGTGTGCCATGGATGCACTCCTTGGCAGTTCTCCAGTGCCACCTGCTGGCTAACTTGTAGAGCACTAGTGGCAGACAGCAGAAATCTTCAGATGAGACACAAGCAGAGTGACAACATAGCTCCATGTCAAGGTGAATGACCTGAGCCAGTCCTGGTTTCCCCTCTTTACACCCATGGTTTAAATTTCCCAAGATTAAACAGAGCAGCATCCCCATACACACTGTCCAATAAAAGCAGTACTGGCTCAGCTTGGCCCCCTGGACCTTGAACAGAATATTCACCCTAAGCATAAGCTACCAGATAGAGAAAGATAATAGGTTAATTATAGGAATGGACAAAACTCAAAAAACTGCTTGAACTTAAGAACAGAGATTCTGTGGGTTCCTAGCACAAGTGGACAGGTACCTGACATCAAAATGCCACGTAGGAAGTATGAAGTCCTCCTAAAATCACAGCTCAGGAAACTTGAGATACTGTTAGAGTCATTGCTTACTTTGTGCAAATTAAAACAACCTTAAAAAAAGTTATCACCTGCAACAACTACAAAATCTCTCTCCATATATTAAAAAAAACCCAAATCTGACTGTAGTGATTCATGCCATGCTATGGAAGTATGACCCCTACTGGTAGTCATGTCAGATTACTGCTAAGGGTGCTATTTCGAAGGTGGCACAGGACTAGGCAGGAGCAACTGGGCATTGCTCCTGTCCGAAGACCCCCAGGCCCCTTGGACCACCAACGATTATAAAGGTAGATTTTGTTGGGGGTAAGGGGAGGGGCATCTTGAAGCAAGGAGGGTCGGAACCCAGCTCTGTTGGCTTGGGGGCATCAGGCCTTGGTGTTGCAGCCCAATTGTCCAAGGCCACAGGAATAATGCTAATTTTGAGGTGGCTCACAAGCAGTAATATTCTCTTGCCATGGGATTCAGCAACCTGCGGTACTGGGATCCCCCAAGGAGCTGAATCCCACAGGGAATCAAGGGGCCCCTTTTGCAAAGTGGCAGTAAGCCTAATGCAGGCTTACTGCTCACTAAAAAGGAAGTACCGTTCGGCTACCGCAGCAACCTGGCGGTAGTTCTCACCCCCAGCGGCGTCATATCTGGCGATACAAAAATATATTAATTTTTGAAGCACCTGTGTGTACCCGGCAGTAATCACTGCCCAGTTACCACTGGTTAGCGCAGGAACCCTTACCGCCAACTCAATGGTTGTTGGTAAGGGCTCCTCCCCAAAAAGGCAGCGTGGCAAGTGCTTAACTTGCCGCATAGTCATTTCCTCAAAAAAGAAAGACCTACCTTTTATCTACTATGGCAAAAGGAGGCCTTGGCTCACATCAAAAACGCACGCCAATGCCAGCGCAGCCCCCTTTTGCCGCAGCTTGGTAAAAGGGGCCTAAGGTGTGGTAAAAGGCAAACTTTTACCACACCTTGATGAATTTTCCCTTAAATGTTTATATTTCTGACACTGTATCATGTTAGACATATTACTAGAATTCAATTTGCCATCACTAAGTTACCTTATTGATTAAATTTATGCATATATTTGGTCATTTTACTATGCCATTCACTGCCTTGGGTAAATCTCTTCTAAAGGCAATTAATAAATCTCAATAAATAAAATATATATATATTTAAAACTACAAATTGAAGGATGTCATAGAATGGATATGGCTATTCCTTCTATGATTTTAAGGGGACCTTTTGCTAAAGGCTAGTGCATGTTATCTACAGCAGAGCCCATAGGAATAAAATGGTTCCTGTGACAGATTACTTGCACTAACCTTTATTTAAAAAACCTCCTAAAAATGGTAATACACAAAAGGGTACTTTTTAACTGATGTCAGTGAGCATTTGTTTTATCCACCACTGGTATTTAAGACTTATTCTAAGCGAGGAAGAATTGATGTTCATAAATTTTGGAATAGGGTTATCAAACAGAAGGCTAATAATATAGATGATAACTTTATAGATAAATGGTCTGAAATCAGTGTAGGAGTACTAAATGAGATAACTCCGTTACGCCTAAAGCTAAAACGGTCAAGGAAAAGTGACAAATGTTTTACTCATGATCTATTGGAACTAAAAAGGTTATATAGGAAGTTGGAGTGAAAATGGTGTAAAGCTAGATATGACGGTTCTAGAGCCGCTTGGCGTGAAACAATTCATAAATATAAACAAGCTCTGAGGATAGCTAGAAAGACATTATGATGGCTTAATTGGGAAAGATAGAGTGAATGTGAAGCAATTATTTAGTATTATAAATTCTCTAATTAAGGGGGTCCTTTTACAAAAGCACACTGAAAAATGGCCTGCGGTAGTGTAGGCGCGGGTTTTGGGCACACACAGAATCATTTTTCAGCGCACCTGTAAAAAAGACCTTTTTTTCCTGAAAATGGCCGTGTGTCAAAATCAAAATTGCCGCGCATCCATTTTGGGTCTCAGACCTTACCACCAGCTATAGACTTAGTGGTAAAGAATTTGGGCGGTAATGACCTATGCACATCAGATGCCACTTAGCACGCATCCGCTACGTGTGCCAGAAAATAAAAAATATTTTTCAGACGCACGTATCGGACGCGCGTCAAAATGAAATTACTGCAAGAGCCAAGCGGTAGTCAGGTGGTAAGTCCATTTTGGCACGTGTTGGGCGTGCATAGGCGCCTACGCAGCTTAGTAAAAGGGGCCCTCAGTCACCAACCAACCAAACCTATTCTATTAAACAACTTGCTTTAGCTAATCAGTTAGCAAAGTTTTTCCAAGAGAAAATAGTAAAGCTTAGAGTAAGATTTGCAAAACATGTAATTGAATTACATTCTGATTTTTATGTTACTGAGGGGATATCTGTTGATTGAATTTGGAGGGATTTCTGCACTATTCAGTGGAGTGACTTCTTCAAATTATTTAAGAAACTAGTTTCAACTTATTGTACATTAAATACTTGTCTTCCATATTTGACGGAGGTGACACCATCATTATTTCAGATTGAACTATTCTCTTGGGTTAATTTATAACTATCTTTGGGTAAATTCCCTGATAACTTTGGGGAAATAATTGTTACCCCTTTCCTAAAAGATTTAAAACAATCAACATCTTAGTGTCTAATTATAGGCCTGTTATCTCAATTCCATTCTTTGTAAAGTTATCACAATATCTAGAGAAGTATGATATTCTTCCTATATCTCAGTCGGGCTTTCAAGCCTATTTTAGTACAGAAATAGTGGTAAACTCATCGTTAGACAAAGCAAGATTACTACTGAGTGAAGGAAAAAGCGCATTACTGCTTCAATTTGATTTGTAACCTTCTTTTGACCTGGTAGACCATTCTCTCCTAATGTTGAACTTGGAAGAATTGGGAATTACAGGAAATGTCTTGAATTGGTTTGAGGGATTCTTAACTAAATGAACCTATAGGGTTAAATGGAATGATGGATTGTCTTGGGAATGGTTCTTCTCTTTCCCCTGTATTAATTAATATATTTTTGCGATCTCATGGTGTCTTTTGGAGAATAATGGTTTTCTGCATTATATTTATGCGGATGATATCTCAATATTAATCCCCATTCCATTGAGTATTGATGCTGTCCTCTCTAGAATTTCTTTTTGTTTGAATTTATTGGACGGTTGGATGTGTTGTCATAAGTTAAAATTGAATACAGATAAAACTAAATTTCTGTAGTTCGTTACAAATTTAGAGCATATTCCTGAAACTATCATGGTTAACTCTTGTAATTATGTTATTTCTATAGCTATAAACATTTTGGGTGTATATTTTGATAGTACAGTTTCAATGGAAATGCAGGTTAATTCTCTTGTTAAGAAATATTTTTTTTATGATGAGAAAATTGCGCACTATTCTGAAAGATTTTAATAGAGATCAGTTTGAGCATTTAACTCAAGCTCTTTATTGTCTTACCTTGACTACTGTAATTCAATTTATTTGGGCTGTGCAAAGAAATTTCAGAAAAAGTTGCAAACAGTACAGAATACAATGGTTTGTTTGATCTTTGAACTTTCCAAGTATGAGAGTATATCCCCACTCTATCTTAAATTACATTGGTTGCCAGTGGAAGCCAGGATCATCTTCAAACATGCTTGCTTTCTGTTTAAAGTATTACAAGGTTTGGTTCCAGCTTATTTCCTATGTCATTTTTGTTTTGGAGCTGTTTCAAGACTTAGGAGAGTGTGTAGAACTATGTTGTTTACCTCTCCTTCGGTTAAGGGAAAGGAGCGATTACCAATTTTTGAGAAATCATGGGCTTTCCAAGCAGAAAGGTTTTGGGAGAATTTGGTAAATTTCATGTATTTCCCCAACAGTAAATTACATTTAGAAAGAAGATTGAAACATGTTTATTCAGGAGATATGTGTTAGAAGTTTAGAACTGTAAGTTATTGTTATTTCTCTTTGGTTCCATGTAATTCCTAGGGATTGTCCTGGCCTCTTGATTATTGTGAACCACTTAAAACTAGCTAATAATGGTTTATGGACTTTGCTACAACAACTTATATAAACCCTTTTTAAGCCCAGTTATGCTAACTGCCTCAAATCACATTTTCTGGCAATGTACACCTCAGTTTAATTATAAGTTGAGTGAAAAAAACAAACCCAAAACATTCTCTGATACATACTACCTATTGGTTTCAGGAGTGTCCTCTTGTCTTAGTACTATTTGAAAGGGTAAACAAGCATTGCCTATTTACCCATTCTAACCCATTCATGATTTCATACATCTTTGCCCTTATCTTGTCTCCAAAGTACATTTAACTGTACTGTTAGGCAGAGTAGGCATTCACCTAGATCAGCAACTTAAAAAAAAAAAAGCAAAGTCAGCAAAAATCAGCTGCATTCCAAACAAATCAACAAGGCCTAACAATCATAAAAACTCAAAGAACCATCAGCACATTCTTTTATCTGTAAGGACTAAAATTTAGACTTGGGTAATAAGCATTTCTCCCGTGTATTCGACCGGCTGCATCAGTTTCCATCTCTTCTCAGTTAGTACCAAGGTACGGAAGATCGTCTTTGAATGTGCTACATCAGGTTTCCTTTGGTCTCCTTCTCTTATTCTTCCTATCAGTTGGTGTCCATCGCGTTGTGATTTTGGGATGTTGATAATTACGCAGCCTTAGACTACGACCAGTGAGCTCAGCTATAATACCGCTGGAGCTTCCATGAGCTACTTCGCAGTATCTCCTCACCGGTTATATGGTCATGATAAGTGACACCAAGAATTCTTCAGATGCACTGCTGATGGAATACATTCTGTTTTCATGCTGTCTTTGTAGTAATTTTCCTCAATTGCAGTTGGCAGTTCAATAGCTTCAGAGAGCTTAATTTTTTATCATTGTCCTCCTCTGAAGCCCTATTCACCTCTGTTGCATCTAGGTGATCCTGCTATAAATTCAATCTGTTAGCGATGTTCGTGCTGCTGCAGTGTGTGTCATGGGCACATGTTGAAGGAGCGCATACAAGGAACTAGTCTTTCTCCTTGGGTGAAAAGGAGCTAGTCCTGCTCCTTGGGTGAAAAAAGGAACTAGTCCTTCTCCTTGGGTGAAAAGGAGCTAGTCCTGCTCCTTAGGTGAAAAAAGGAACTAGTCTTTCTCCTTGGGTGAAAAGGAGCTAGTCCTGCTCCTTAGATGAAAAAAGGAACTAGTCCTTCTCCTTGGGTGAAAAGGAGCTAGTCCTGCTCCTTAGGTGAAAAAAGGAACTAGTCTTTCTCCTTGGGTGAAAAGGAGCTAGTCCTGCTCCTTAGATGAAAAAAGGAACTAGTCCTTCTCCTTGGGTGAAAAGGAGCTAGTCCTGCTCCTTGGGTGAAAAAAGGAACTAGTCCTTCTCCTTGGGTGAAAAAAAGGAACTAGTCTTTCTCCTTGGGTGAAAAGGAGCTAGTCCTGCTCCTTAGATGAAAAAAGGAACTAGTCCTTCTCCTTGGGTGAAAAGGAGCTAGTCCTGCTCCTTAGATGAAAAAAGGAACTAGTCCTTCTCCTTGGGTGAAAAGGAGCTAGTCCTGCTCCTTAGGTGAAAAAAGGAACTAGTCTTTCTCCTTGGGTGAAAAGGAGCTAGTCCTGCTCCTTAGATGAAAAAAGGAACTAGTCCTTCTCCTTGGGTGAAAAGGAGCTAGTCCTGCTCCTTGGGTGAAAAAAGGAACTAGTCCTTCTCCTTGGGTGAAAAAAAGGAACTAGTCTTTCTCCTTGGGTGAAAAGGAGCTAGTCCTGCTCCTTAGATGAAAAAAGGAACTAGTCCTTCTCCTTGGGTGAAAAGGAGCTAGTCCTGCTCCTTGGGTGAAAAAAGGAACTAGTCCTTCTCCTTGGGTGAAAAAAAGGAACTAGTCCTTCTCCTTGGGTGAAAAGGAGCTAGTCCTGCTTCTTGGATGAGCTCCTTGAGATGCCTCCTGGACAATAACTTTATTTTCCCTTTCTAGATGTTTTGCCTGTGACCACTGTGCTCCTTTTTACTTTTTTTGTTACATTTGTGCCCTGCGCTTTCCCACTCATGGCAGGCTCAATGCGGCTTACATATTATATACAGGTACTTATTTGTACCTGGGGCAATGGAGGGTTAAGTGACTTGCCCAGAATCACAAGGAACTAGCTGCCTGTACCTGAAGTGGGAATTGAACTCAGTTCACCAGGACCAGAGTCCACCACCCTAACCACTAGGCCACTCCTTCACTTTGTGCTCCTGCTTCTTGGGTATTTCTTATTTCTTGTGTTTCCTTTATGACAGCCGTTTACTGTTGTCTGGGGCTGCTGACCTCTTCTGTCCTTGGAAACAGTGAAGCCTAAGTCCTCACTGCATGTCTTCCTTCCTCTTGGAACGCTTTGTCACCTTTTTGCTCCACAATACGTTTGACTGTTCCTTCTGTATTACTTTTGATCTGTCACTCTCTTTGATCAAAGATATTGCTTGTTCATGATTTAAACTCCTCCTAGTCTCTTTTTTTTCTCAGTGAAACCTGGCTTTGGTCCATTGAGGATGCTATTTGATCTGAATGTTTACCACCTGCTTATTTTGCCTTTTCCACCTGTAGGTCCACAGTGTGACGGGGCAGTAGTGTGGCCCTTTTAGCCCCGTCCTCCATTCCTTTTAAGAGTTTAGCTCTGAGTAGTTTTGCTATGAAGAGTCCCTCCTCCTCTGTCCCTGTATATTTTCTTCTATTGTATGTACCTGCTTTCCCTGCTTTTTATTTTCTTTTAGACAAACCGCTTCAATATCCTTCCAATAGTGCTGTCCAATTTGCAATTTGAATCAATTCATTTTTCTAAAAAAACGGATAGTTCAGTTCCCCCTGTGTAACTTTAAAACTGTTATCCTTCTCTGGCAGCGAGCATGAGCAGCCAGCAACTGGCACTGGCCGCGTGAGTCTTCCCAGTGAGGCAACGTCCTATTTCTGCAGAGGTGGGAATACCTTTGTCAGAAGGAAAGCTTTGGGGCCCGCAGGAGCAGTGTGTCAGTTGGTTGCTCCTGTTTGCTGCCAGAGAAGAACAGTGGTTTTAAAAGGTATGCGGGACAGAGGGGGCATCAAACTGCTGTTTATAACAAACACATCCTGTACTAAGGTTGAGCTGTGATGTGAAGAGGAGAGCAGCCAGGGCCCTGAATGGTAGCATAGGGATGATGTTGGCATTCTGGCAAATATGAAACTCCAGTATCACAAACTTAACAATTTTCAACCTTTTTCAAGCCCAGACCCCAGCAAACCATTTGCTCTCTGCACATAGCTGTTCCTCACACAACTGCCTAACGGATCATTTTCTACCTGCATCACTCTTTCTCTCTCCCTGTGCTAATGCATGGATAGAGTCTTGTGCCTGCACATGTCCCCTATAGTTCCTTCCATAAGCTGCAGCCACATCAGCCATGCTTTCTTCCCAGTTTCAGCACATCAAGTAAAATATTGTTCCTATTTATTTGTATATGTCAATGTGTACATTAAGTGGGAGCAGAGAAGGAGAGCAGATGCTGGATGGAAAGAGGAGGAGGAGGAGAGTAGACCATGGATAGAAGGGAGAGGAGAGTAGACCATGGATGGAAGGAGAGAGAAGGAGCACAGATGCTGGATGGAGGGATAGGGCAGACGCTGATGGAAGAGGGGAGGGAGGACAAAAGCAAAGGAACGGATATGCTGGTCCTGTTGGAGGAAGGACAAGAAAGGAGAGGGGATAGGAGGAATAAGGGGATAAGCTGAACATAAAGAGGGATAGGGATATAGAGATGTGATGCTGGACATGGGGAGGGAGGACAGGGACACAGAGGGGTGTTGCTAGACAGGGCAAGAATAAGGATACAGGGAGAGGAGATGCTCAACATGGCAGGAAGATAGGGGAAGGGATACAGAGGGGACTTGAATGATGGACATGGACAGAGAAGAAATGCCAAATGGACTAGGAGACCCTAGCAAGAGGAAAGCTGAAACCAGAGACTGGAAGCAACATGATTACAAAAAGTTTTTTAAAAACAGACAACAAAGGTAGAAACATGAATTTTATTATCTATTTATTGATAGTAGCCTTAAAGAAGTGAATTGAATTGAATCAAATCAAAAAATCAATTCATATCAGTGAATCCAATCGAATCAAAAACATTTTAGCCAAATTGGACAGCACTGCTTTCCAATGCTGTTCATTGTTCTTAAAATTTGCTCATTCTGGGGGATTTAAACTTTCACCCTGATAACCCAATAAGACTGCAAGATAACCTCATTTTTTCTTTTCTCTCTGACCTTGATCTCTGATGGTATCTTTTTGCTGATGCATTTAAGTATTCTCAGCGACTGCTCACAATCCCGCAAAGCAGGTCAGAGAGACCGAAACGCCATCTGTTCATTGTAGGCATCGGGTGTTTTTAACAAGCTTTCATCACTGGTTTCATATGTTTGCATAAGCTAAGTAGTCACTATTTTACTTTTATTTTGGTTCTCATTTGCATAATTGCTCTTTTTGAAGTTTTAAGATTGGTGTTGCAGCAGCTTCTTTGCTGTTTTCTTTTCTGACATGTTTGAGTTTTTTTATTTTAAGTAAAATTTAAGAGGTAATTAAAATAATATAGACATTGGGGCAAATGATTGATGAAATTCTGCAGAGCTTGGATCTGAAATAGCTGTGCGCAATAAGAGATCCGATAGCTCATTTTGGTAACCATCTGATGCCTCACTGTCTTTTTAACAAATAAAAAAATAAAAAAAACTTAAAATACATTATGTGAAGTTTTGATACATTAGTTTAGTTTGTTTAATTCCAAGAAGTGCAGAAATCCAAAGGAGTTATACCGGATAGGAAGAGAGAGATTGATAAGCACAGCTCAGGAGAAGGGAACTTGGGGTTATGGTATCTGAGTACCTCAAGATGACAAAACAATGTGACAAGGCGGTGGTCACAGCCAGAAGGATGCTAGGCTGCATAGAGGGGAGTATAACCAGTAGAAGAAAGGAGGTGCTGATGCTCCTGTACAAGACGTTGGTGAGGCCTCACTTGGAGTATTGTGTTCAATTTTGGAGAGTGTATCTTGCTAAGGATGTAAAAAGATTTGAAACGGTTCAGAAAAAAGTAACCAAAATGGTATGGGAGTTGTGTCACAAGAAGTATGAGGAGAGACTTGAACTGAACCTATACCCTGGAGGAAAGGAGAGACAGGGGTGATATGATATTTGAACGGTATTAATTTAGAAACAAACTTTTCCAGAGACGGGAAGGTGGTAGAACTAGAAGACATGAATTGAGGTTGCGGGGGTGGCCTAAGGAATAATGTCAGAAAGTACTTTTTCATGGACAGCATGGTAGATACCTGGAATGCCCTCCCATGGGAGGTGCTGGAGATGAAAATGGTAATGGAATTCAAAAATGCATGGGATAAACACAAAGGAATCCTGTACAGAATGTGTGGAACCAAACAAGCTTAGCATTGAGTAGATGGCAACATCAGTAATTGAGAAGTGAAGCCAGTGCTGGGCAGACTTCTACGGTCTGTGCCCTCCCTGATCGTGGCTGGACAGATTCAGCTTCAGTAACTGGAGAACAAGGCCAGTGAAGGGCAGACTTCTACAGTCTGTGCCCTGAAAATGTCAAGGACAAATCAAAACCAAATATATGTCTCAAACCTTATGAATTTATCTTGTTGGGCAGACTGGATGAATCATACAGGTCTTTATCTGCCATCATCTACTATGTTACTATAGTGCTCATTTTCAAAATAGAAAAACGTACAAAAAATGGCTTAAATCTGCATTTGGACATTTCTACCAGATGACCACTGGAGGGAATCAGGAGTGACCCCCTCGCACCCACCCCCACAAATGTGAATACAAATATGATTTAGCAGCCTCTATGACAGCCTCAGATGTTAGAACCAGGTCTATTAGAGCAGCATGCAGGTCCCTGGAGTAATATGGGCAGATTTTTGCGTTCTGTGCCTCAAAATGGCAGATACAAATCAAGGTCAGGTAACACAAAAAAGTAACACATATGAGTTTATCTTGTTGGGCAGACTGGATGGACCGTGCAGGTCTTTCTCTGCCGTCATCTACTATGTTATGTATGTTAATATAGTGGTCAGTGCAGTGCAGCATGGAGTTGGGGACTCTGGTCATATCTCCTTCTACCTGTCACATTTGTGGGGGAAACTGTGAGCCCTCAAAACTCACCAGAAACCCACTGTGCCCACATATAGGTGCCCCCTTCACCTATAAGGGCTATTGTAGTGATGTACAGTTGTGGGCAGTGGATTTTGGGGGGCTAATCAGACAAGATAAGGGAGCAACGGTGAGATGTGTACCTGGGAGCATGTTTTTGAAGTCCACTGTGGTGCCCCCTAGGGTTCCCCATTTATTTCCTGGGATGTCTGGGAGACCAGTCTACTAAAAATGCTGGCCCCTCCTACATCCCTCTGGCTTGATTTTCTACGTTTTTCACTTGGACGTTTTTTATTTTAATGGACCAAAAAACAAAATGTCCAAAGCACGTAACTTTGTTAGAAACAGTATTTTCAAAAACAAAAGATAGACGTTTTTCTTTTTTGAAAATGAACTTCATTCCTATTCAGATTTTGGATGTTTTTTGCAAAATGTCTAAAATCGGACTTAGATGTCATATCGAAAATGCCCCTCCACATCAACTGTGTAGGGCTGAACACCTTTGGAGGAGATAGAATATTGTGTTCAATTCTGGTTGTCGTATGTCAAAAAAGATATAGTGGAATTAGAAAAGGTACAGAGAAGGACGAGGAAAATGATAACGGGGATGGGATGACTTCCCTATGAGGAAAGGCTGAAGTATCTAGGGCCCTTCAGCTTGGAGAAAATATGGCTGAGGGGAGATATGATAGAGGTCTATAAAATAATGAGTGGAGTGGAACGGGTTGACGTGAATCGTTTGTTTACTCTTTCCAAAAATACTATGACTAGGGGGCATGTGATGAAGCTACAAAGCAGTAAATTTAATATGAATTGGAGAAAATTTTCTTCACTCAATGTGTAATTAACTCTGGAATTCGTTCCCAGAGAATGTGGTAAAGGCAGTTAGCTTAGCGGGGTTTTAAAAACGTCTGGACGGCTTCCTAAAGACCATTATTAAATTGACTTGAGGAAAATCCACTGCTTATTTCTAGGATAAGCAGCATAAAATGTATTGAACTTGTTCGGGATCTTGCCAGGTATTTGTGACCTGGATTGGCCACTATTGGAAATAGGATGCTGGGCTTGATGGACCTTTGGTCTGTCCCAGTGTGGCAATACTTATGTACTTATCTAGATCCTTGAAGAGCCTTTTAAAATGTAAGGAACTACAATGCTCCTACCTCTAATTTGATGTCTGTGTGGCAGCGTTATTACGTTACTGATCAATAGATCGTGTAATCATCCACGGACCCTGTTTTCTGTTTTGACTGAATTACCTTCAGCCGGTTCAAACTTCAGCTGAAATGGCAGCTTCTGAATTGGTTCTGCATGTCTCTGATAAGTTTCCTACTCTCTGCTCTTCCTTGCCTCCATAGGAATCTCTGTGTATGACTGGGTTACTTTTTTTTCTTTCTAATCATATGTTTAAGGTTGTTACCCTTCTTCTGTTTTTCAAATGTTCAACCAGTGGCAGTGACACTCATAGGCTGCCTGCGGCCTGCACCAGGCATTTCCCTCTGACTCGTATCGCCTTTGCAAAAACAGGAAGTTGTATCAGAAGGGGCATGAAGGGTCAGAGGGAATGGCCCACTACAGGTAGTCTCTGAGCATTACTGCCACTGGTGCTGCCGAAGCGAAGTCTTGATTTTTAACTGGTATACGGGGGGGGGGGGGGGGGGGGGGAATTGAGAGAGTTTTAAGGAACTGTCCGGTAGGGCCGGGTAGGAGAATGCTGCACTGTGCATGGACGGCAGGAGGGAGAAGGGAAGGAAATGATCCGGCACATGATTATTAGTTGTGATTAATTTATTAATCACAATTGATAATTATCACATTAATCATGGCTGTTGATCGTGACTAACATGCAACCCTAATTTTTAAATGCCTTTGCATGATTACATTTTGTGATCCTAAAGTCAAAAGGAGTCAGTTCTATAACTGGGGAACTTCTTTTAGGTACCCCAACCCTGTACAGTGAGAGGCTATTCTGTAATGGCACCTGGGTGCCTAGATTCCGTTAAACAATACAGTGATACCTCGGTTTTCGTCAATAATCCGTCCGAAAACAATCAGCAAAATCTGAAACCGACGAAAACCGAGGCAATTATTTCCATATGAATCAATGTAAATCCAAGTCATTCGTTCTAGACACTCCAAAATACATACCGAAAACACATTTTATAGAGAATAAATATAGTCCCATGATGGAGCTAAAGGGAAAGGGTTAACTTATTAGCAAGGGAAACACTTAACAGGGACAATGAAATTTGAGCACATGTGATTTTATCTTACGTGAGTTGCGTTGGACGCATGGGGTGATGCTCACACATCAAGAAACAACGCCACAATGAGCAGGAGAACGCGTGGGTCGCCCTTTTTTTTCACAAAATTAGCAGTGAGGTCACGTGGGCATGCTGACGAAATCCGAGACAAATTTTTCATGGAAAAACCGAAACTGATGATAACCGAAGTCAACGAAAACCGAGGTATTACTGTACTAGCACAACCTGCCATTGGTGCGCCTAACATTAAAGCACCCACAGTTAAACCAGCTATAGATCTGGTATAACTGTAGTCATGTGAATGTGTCATGGGCACATGTAACTTGCAGTATTCTGTAAGTTATGCACATAAGTGGGAGCTTTGCACGTGTACACTAGAGGCCAACCGAATTTCGATTTCAGTTTCAGATTTGGCACCACCCTCTGTAGCGCCATCATTCTCTGTTACTGGTGGTAAAGAAAAGACACAGCCTCTTCCACTGCAGAGTTTTATATATCCTAAACACATTATTATGACAATTCATACACATTCCCTTTGGGGAAAAAATGGCTTACGCTTAACACTCCTCCATAGTAAATGATGGCAGATAAATATACGGATGGACCATTCAATCTGCTCAACAAGGTGGCCAGAGTTCTACCTGCTGCACCTTCGAGATTCTACCCCTCTAGGCTCTGTTGAAAGTATTACCTGTAGAAACTATTGACCAGGGGCGTAGCCAGAAAACAGATTTTGGGTGGGCCTAGGCAAGAAGTGGGTGGGCACTAAGTGTTCTTTCTACCCCACCCCCACCCAACCACCACCTGCAGGAAAGCGCTTCTTTCCACCTTGGCAGTCTGCAGCACGCATGCACTGAAAACTAATATGCAAGTGCTGGTATCGTGGAGAGTAGCATTTTCATTTCCATCAGGTGGAAGTCTTCAGCTGGTGCAGCTTGGGATCCCCACCAGCTACCGCTAAATGTGTGCTACTGTTGGGTGGGCCTGAGCCCTAATTGGGTGGGCCCTAGCCCATCCAGGCCCACCTGTGGCTACGCCACTGCTATTGACCATCTAATGGCCACAGACCATAATATTAAAGAGAAATTTAGTCACCAGGTATTGTGATTTTTGAACACTTTTTATTTAAGCTCATTTAACAAATCAGTTCCAGAAATTATGTCCATTCACATAATAAATTACAGTTTATGTAAAAGTAATAACCTCGAACTACACCTTAGCATTAGTAATCTCACAATTTATCATCATTAAAAGACTGTAATGTCACAGATCCTGATGTTCTGATATTGCCAGAGGGTTTTAAATTCAAAACTGCTCTATAAAAGGTAATCAGGAACAGTGACAGCTCCACTGTTTGACCAAAAGGGAAGAGTAACAGAAAATCCATTTTCATTTTCCAAGTGTAAGTGGGACAGAAGATCCTCAGCCTCCACTTAGCAATCAAGCAGCTACATGTTCTTAGATTTCAGCATTAATAAAACCATTCTGTGCCTGACTGCTGTATATTTTATTTATTTTTTATTTTGCTCATACCTTTTTCAGTAGTAGGTGAATTACATTCAAGTACACTGGATATTTCTCTGTCCCAGGAGGGCTCACAATCTAAGTTTGTACCTGAGGCAATGGAGGGTTAAGTGACTTGCCCAAGATCACAAGGAACAGCACTGAGATTTGAACTGGCCACCTCTGGATTTCAAGAGCGGTGCTCTAACCACTAGGCCACTCCTCCACTCCACTGTTGATCTTTGGGATATTCACAGCTGTGGGAACAACAAACTTCAATCATGATTGAGGGCAATAGTCAATTTACCTTAATTATTTACTAGAAGCTTGATAAACAGAATCCGAATACTGTATATTTGTGTGGGCTTGCAAGAATACTGGTCACAGTGACAACAGTTTGTCAAATGTTGAAATTCTGCTCTACTGATTCTGATAACAACGAAAAGTTTTCACTGACTATACATGATGAAAGTAGGGATGCTAGAAGCCATTTCTATGTTTACTGAACTGTCACAATGAATACAGTAACACACACAGTAATAAACTGCATATTGGTTATATGTCCCTTCCCTGGAAAGCTTAGGGGGTCTTTTACAAGGCGCAGTAGCATTTTTAGCTACTGCGCCTTTGTAAAAGACCCCCTAAGCTACTGCTACTGCGCCTTTTAGGACTATATGGACATCTCTAGCTTTTAGTGCATGCTTATTTTTAGCATGCGTTAAAAATGCTAGCGCGCCTTTGTAAAAGGACCCCTTATACACTTAGGGGTCCTTTACTAAGCTGCAATAAGAACTAGCGCTCATATGCTACGACTTAAAAGGGCTTATCGGGGGACATGCTGAACCATCCTGCAGTAAGTTCCAAATGTGCGTGTGCAATCCACACACTAAAAAATATTTTTAATTTTTCTGGGAGGGGGCATTTTTGCACTAATCAATTAGCATATCTACAGTGCCACATGCTATCTGTTTAATGTGGGATTAGCACCTGAGCCTTTAATGCTTACGAAATAGTTGGCGGTGAGAGCTCACACGCTATCTAATGGCAACATTAATGCATAGCCATTAATTTGCCTTAGTGCGTACATAAGAACATAAGTGTTGCCAATTGCCATCCTGGAACAGATCAAGGGTCCATCAAGCCCAGTATCCCAGTGGCGTAGCCAGAAGTCAATTTTTGGGTGGGCCAACAGGTTGGATGGGTGGGCACTAGACAGTGGTGTGCTGGTAAATGTTTAACAACGGGCTCTCTCCCCGGTCCACCTCTGCACCCCCCCATCCACCTGTGCACCTCCCCTCAAAATTGCAGAGCTGGCTATAGCCGGGGAGAGAGCCTGGGGGGGGGGGGGGGGGCAATGCATTACTGTCTACAGGAAAAAAAAATTAAATGATCCCAGGTTCCAATTTAATTCATGTTTAATGTGGGATAAAATGCCATAAATAAGTAAATAAATATAAACTTTTGATGTTGAGCACCTGATTCTCAAAATGGACATATTCCAAACACTATAATGAAAATAAAATGATTTTTTTCTACCTTTGTTGTCTGGTGACTGTTTTTCTGATCATGCTGGCCCAGTATCCGATTCTGCTGCTATCTGTCCTCTTAACTCCGTTTCCAGGGCTTCCTTTCCATTTATTTCTTTATTTTCCTCCTTTCTTCTTCATTTTTTGCTCTATATCCATAAGTAAAAGCTGGGTCCTCTGCAGACTTGACTGTCTAGTGGATCCAGCTTCTGCCTATTTTCTTCACCCATGTGCAGTTTTTCTCCTCTCTTCCTTTTCCCTCATCTCATCTCCTTCCTCATTCTTCCATCCCCTCCATCCATGTCCAGCATTTCTTCTCTCTCCCTTCCCTCTCATCCATCCATGTCCAGCAACCCTCCTCTCCCTTCCCTCCATCCAGCAACCCTCCTCTCCCCTTCTCCATCATATCCAGCAACCCTCCTCTCCCCTTCCCTTCATCCAGCAACCCTCCTCTCCCCTCTGCCCTCTCCTCTCCCCTTCTTCCACCATGTCCAGCAACCCTCCTCTCCCCTTCCCTTCATCCAGCAACCCTCCTCTCCCCTGCCCTCTCCTCTCCCCTTCTTCCACCATGTGCAGCAACCCTCCTCTCCCCTTCCCTCCATCCAGCAACCCTCCTCTCCCCTTCTTCCACCATGTCCAGCAACCCTCCTCTCCCCTTCCCTTCATCCAGCAACCCTCCTCTCCCCTTCTTCCACCATGTCCAGCAACCCTCCTCTCCCCTTCCCTCCATCCAGCAACCCTCCTCTCCCCTGACCTCTCCTCTCCCCTTCTTCCACCATGTGCAGCAACCCTCCTCTCCCCTTCCCTCCATCCAGCAACCCTCCTCTCCCCTTCTTCCACCATGTGCAGCAACCCTCCTCACCTGTCTGCCCTGTTTCCTTCCGCCCCCCCCCCCCCCGTACCTTTAAATATTATAGTTTTGCTGGAGTCGCGGGCAGCCGGCATTGAAGACATCGGCAGGCTTATGCCGGTTCCAGCAGCCTTCCCTTCCCTCGTTGCAAGTCGGATGATGGCTCCGCCCTCTTCTGACGTATTTCCTGTTTCTACGAGGGCAGAGCCATCATCCGATTTGCAACGAGGGAAGGGAAGGCTGCTGGTCCTGCTGGCACCGGCATAAGCCTGCCGATGTCTTCAATGCCGGCTGCCCGCGACTCTAGCAAAACTATAATATTTAAAGGTGCGGCAGGCGGCGGGGCAGTGGCGGGCTGGGGAGGCAGATGGGGATCCGAGCTCAGCCTGCTCCCTCCGCTCCGCTGCCTCCACTGCTGGGTGGGCCTGAACCAAAACTGGGTGGGCCTGGGCCCACCCGGGCCCACCGTGGCTACGCCCCTGCAGTATCCTGTTCCCAACAGTGGCCAATCCAGGTCACAAGTGCCTGGTAAGATCCCAAAAGAGTAAAGCAGATTTTACACTGCTTATCCAAGAAATAAGCAGTGGATTTTCCCAAGTCCATCTTAATAATGGCTTGTGGACTTTTCTTTTAGGAAATTATCCAAACCTTTTATAAAACGTAAGCTAACTGCCTTTACCACATTCTCTGGCAAGCAATTCTATAATTTAATTACATGTTGAGTGAAGAAATATTTTCTCCAGTTTGTGTCAAATTTACTACTTAGTAGCTTCATTGCATACCTTCTAGTCCCAGTATTTTTGGAAAGAGTAAATAAGCGATTTATCTCTACCCGTTCCACTCCACTAAGTATTTTATAGACTTCTATCATATCTCCCCTCAAACATCTCTAAAGAGCTGAAGAGCCCTAGCCTCTTTAGCCTTTCCTCATAGGGAAATCGTCTCATTCCCTTTATCATTTTTGTTGCCCTTCTTTGTACCTTCCCTAATTCCGTTATATCTTTTTTGAGATGTGGTGACCATAATTGCACACAGTATTCAAGGTGCGGTCGCAGCATGGAGCAATATAAAGGCATTATAACATTCTCATTTTTGTTTTCTATTCCTTTCCTAATAATTCCTAACATTCTATCTGCTTTCTTAGTTACTGCTGCACACTGAACAGAAGGTTTCAACGTATCATCAATGATGACACCTAGATCCTTTTCCTGGGCGGAACCTTTCCACTCAAACCACCCTGTGAATCCTCAGCCTATAGGGAGTACATTAAAATAAGCCACATACCCCTACCTGAAGGGACTTTCTTTAGATCTAAATCACCCCATGACTTTTATATAGGTATTAAACCTCCCTTAATGGATAAACTCACTGGATAGGTATTTTCTCTAGAAGTGCATCAACTGCATACGTTTTTAGATCTGCAATTTTATTATGCACCTATGTTGATCAGGATTCCAAAGGGGTTTCAGTGCAGTGCAAAGACCGCACCAATATCTTTAATCAGTGGTTGTAAGCAGACTTGGATAAGGGTGCTAACACATTAATGCCCCATTTCTGTTTTTTAACAAATGAGAGATCTGCATGAAACAAAATACTTATTTTTATCATTCTCACTTATAAAACCACTTGTCCCTGAAATATGTTAACTTCTACAAAAGAGATGAGGTGAAGATGTGATTCCATGTGCCCCAATAAAAGAGGGTTTTATTTTGCTTCCATTTAATTTCAATCTATTCCATCTTTATAACATTAGGCTTCCTAAGGCAGATTACAACTATAGTTAAGATGAACCCATCAGGAAATAGGCTAACCGCATTTAAATTTGGCCATATATTACTGTATTCTATAGTACAGTGTAGAAAGATGAGCACAAAATACAGAATTTATTACTGCTGTTTCTACCACCAACAATAATTTTTATGCTGTTTTAGTGATATTCAATTTTATTTCATGATATATATGTAGACACAGGAAACTTTCAAATCAATAAAAAAATGTAAAAAAAAAAAAAAATAAAATTATATATATATATATATATATATATATATATATAAAATGCTTTATCCTCCACCTTTTAAGACACTGCCTATCAAACTATCAAACTGGAATAGCTTTAGGAGTCCTTTTATTAAGCTGTGGTAAAATGGGCCCTACACTAGGGGTGGTGGCTGTTTTTGCCAGGTGCTAGGGCCCCTTTTAAGGCAGCGGATAAAAAGACCAAAAAAATAAATGGCAATACCGTAAGTTCACGTTTGCCATGCAGCCATTTCGGGGGGAGCACTTACTGTCACCCATTGAGATGGTGGTAACGGCTCTCGTGTTAACCTGGTGGTAACCAAGCAGCTCATGGCACTGCCCAATTACCGCCAGGTAACCCGCTGTGGTATTAATTTTATAAAAATTCTGGCAGCACTGGAATGCTGGGGCAGAACACCCCCCCCCCCCCCCCCCCCCCCCCCGGCAGCCACTTTGGGCCGGCAGTAGTTCCAGATTGCTGCGCTTTAGTAAAAGGGATTCTTAGACTTTTTAAAGATGGACCACGCACAGGCAGTCCCTAATTTCTAATAAGCATTTTGCTATTGTTTTGGGTGTATTAATGTGGAGGTAAGCTCTGTCTGCTGGCTTCAGCACCCATAATGGGCCAGAAAGGCTCATGCCATCTGTCTTAATCTATCTAACCTCCTTGATCAGATCATTCTCTCTCCTTTTACTTTTCCTCTTCCCGGAGTGCAAAAACATTCACCCCTAAATCCCCTTCCCTGTTGCCGCAGAGCATGAGTTCCAGCTACTGCAAACACAATTTAAACAGAAATTGAATAGAAATAATAAATGCAGCTTCTTCTTCCTTAAGTTTGAATTGGTGGAGAAAGACAGATCCCGCTACTAGCCACGCCCCCTGTGACGTCACCACGGGCACGCCACAATCGACTCTGTGGGGAAGGATCGAAAGAATAGACGTCACTACGGGGGCTCGCTTTTAAGGCGTGCAAGAATAGTTTACAGCGTTAAATAAATGTAGAGGTATTTAAATAAAAGGGGGTGGGGAAGCTATGTAAAAAGTCCGCATGTCAACGATTGTGGAAAAAAAAGGTGAAATTTTAAAAGTTTACTAAAGGATCCGAGAGGATCCCGCAGTATTCGTCGTTTCTCTTTTGCCGTAATAGAACAGCCCCAGGGAAGCAGCCTGCGTAACTCAGAAAAAAACCTTCCCTGGCTTCAACAAAACGCGCAACACCCAGCGACAAAGTCAAAGCTGCCGACTCCGGCTCCACCCACGGGCGACATCCCGGGTAATGATGGGCGGAAACCTCTCAACTGACAGCGTCACGCCCACGCCTGATTCCCCACCTCCTGCAAGCAGCTGTCAAGTGGAGAGGGCGTGGCGGGTTGGTCACATGTGCAAACAACTCCACGTTGTAGGAAGCACGTGGCCTGAAGAGCTGCCGGCCGGCCGGCTTTCAGAAATGTGTTGACCAACCATCACTGACAGACGGACACAAGAGAGCTGAGTAATGTAACAGAGGAGTCTGTACAGTCCAGTATTCAGAGCCAAAATGTTTTCCTTTATCTGCAATAAGCGTTGTATCTTTAGGAAACAGTAAAACAGCTGAAGAGAGAGAGTGAGAATTATACATAAAGGAGCATGAAAGATTACCTAATTGGGAAACATGATAGCATTTGGAATATTAAACAAAAAAAAGGCAATGGCACATCTTTGACTCTAATTCTTAACTTCTCAGCTAAGAAACTTTCACAATGAGCAGATAACAGGATTAAGAAAAATATTTACTACTACTACTACTACTTAACATGTCTAGAGCGCTATTATTCTCATAGGAGTCATTTTACTAAGGCGTGCTAATGGATTTAGTGTGCGCTAACAATTAGTGTCTGCTAAATGCTAAGATGCCCAGGGCATCATTATTTAGCACACACTAATCATTAGTGTGCGCTAAATCTGTTAGTGTGTCTTAGTAAAAGGACCCAATAGTTAACTAAACACAGGGGCATTTTAAAAAGAAAGTGCCCCTGCTCCCCCCCCCCCCCCCCCCCGCAGCCAAAACTCAAGAGGTCCTTTTACTAAGCCGTGCTAAAAAGTGGCCAGTGATAGTTTTAGTGCATGAGTTTCCCCACACACTCGGGACACTTTTTAGCATCTCTAAAATGGCCAAAGTTCTATTTCTACCATTAGTGGCCATGTGCTAATTTCCAAATTAGTGCACAGTCCTTAACCGCCTGAGCCCTTACCACCTCCTATTTAGCAGGCGGTAAGGGTTCACGTGCTACTCATGCAGTAATCAGGCAATGCACAGCAATGTGCCCATGCTGCCCACCAATTACCACCAGGAATGCCTACTCCCCCATGCTAGAAAATAGCATGGGAAATGCTGCACGGCAAATGTAAAACTACCTGGGTTTGCCCAGCAGTAGTGCTGTTTTGCCGTGCACTAACCACGCGGTAGCCCTACAATGCCTTCATAAAAGGGCCCCTAGGTCTCAGCTGCAGGAAGGCTTTTCTTACTATTTATTTATTTTAATTTCCAAAATTAAAAATGACAGGCTAGCATCTGTTTCATTGGCATGGCAGTACACTGAAGCAATCCATGTCCAGAACACTTTGTTTTAGCTTGCTAGCGCTGGTCATAACACTTAGGGCCTCCTTTACTAATCTGTGCTAGTGATTCCCGGTGCGGCAAATGCACTGCAGCCAATTCATTTTGAATGGGCTGTGTCGCATTTGCTATGTAGGAATCACTAGTGCGGTCGCATTTGCTATGCAGGAATCACTAGTGCGGTTTAGTAAAAGAGGCCTTAGTAGATCAGAAGAAAATATTGCCTATATCGCAAATTATCCAGTAATTTTATGTTAGTGACATTTGGCCCCTGCCTATCCCATTTGATTTAGTTTTTCCTGGTCATAGCCTTTCTTTTTAAAACTCTGAGCCTCTTATTTATTTTTGCCTATAGGGAGGCGGGGCTTGTGGTTGGGAGGCGGGGATAGTGCTGGGCAGACTTATACGGTCTATGCCAGAACCGGTGGTGGGAGGCGGGGCTGGTGATTGGGAGGTGGGGATAGTGCTGCGCAGACTTATACGGTCTGTGCCCTGAAAAGAACAGGTACAAATCAAGGTAAGGTATACACAAAAAGTAGCACATGTGAGTTTTTCTTGTTGGGCAGACTGGATGGACCGTGCAGGTCTTTTTCTGCCGTCATCTACTATGTTACTATGTTACTATATTACATACTTACTTCAGATTATACTAGAAAAAGCTGATGAATCACAACGTAAATCGCTGGGGTTCTTAAAATATTTTTAGACCCCCCTCCAAGCATCATATTAGTTAAACGTTGCCCCACCTCAAATTAATCCCTTGTATATTAAAAATTGTCATGCCTTAACTCAAAGCCTCTAATTTTGTTTTTATTTTGTTGTATGACTCGTCATGATTAGATAGCTGCATAGATCTGTTGTGCCCTTGACTATACTAATAAGTTTGGATTTTGCTCAGATCTTTTCAGTATTGGGTCAATGCAAGTTACATTACAAACAGCCCCCCCCCCCCCCCACCCCACCATGTACATGAATGAAAGTTTGTACCTGAGGCAATGGACGATTAAGGGACTCTTTTACTAAGCTGCGGTAAGCACAAACGCATGATTACCATAGGTTAAAAACACCTACTGCGGGGTACGTTGAGGCATCCTGTGGTAGGTTTGGCATGTACGCACACTTCACATAAACTAATCATTTTTGGGGGGCATGTTTGGAGGTGGAGCATGGATATGTTCAGTATTAATGGGTGAGTGTGTGGTCATTGCCACGTGCTAATCCTTTAGCGAGTGATTAGCGCATGAGCCCTTTTCATCTAGAAAATAGGTGTAGTTAAGGGCTCATGCTCTAATGGAAAAATTAGCACATGACCATTATTGCTGATTACAAAAATCGGCCATTTTACTCCCCCATTAAAAGGTAATCTCGGTGCGTGGGAAACCCACATGCTAGTAATAGTGCAGGCCACCTTTTAGGGCAGCTTAGTAAAAGGGCCCCTAAGTGACCTGCCCAGGATCACAAAGGTCGTCAGTAGGACTTCCTTGGTTCTCAAATTGGTGTTTTAATTGTTGGGCTACAAAATAGAATTATTAGTTTGCAGAATCTTGCTCCACAGTTAAAGCATCAACACTATGCACTATATCCTATGCACTATAAAAATATACATTGTTGCCACATATAGGTAATCTTGAAGCAATAAATATATAGCAAATAGACATATGTTTGAGACCTAATTGACCAATCCAGTGGAGTCTGTTACTTCCTTTGTTTGATGTGCTATCTTCAAGCAAACATTACTGGCTCATCACATTTGGTTTGTACTGCTTTCTGTGGGTTTGATTGCCTTCCCTTTTTCTTTTTTTAATATTCTATGCGCTATAAAGATATGCATTGTTACCATACACAAGTGATCTTGAAGTCATAAATATATAACTTAAACAGACATAAATATGCTTGAGACCTAATTGACCAATCAATCAGATAAACTATTTTGGGCCTTAAAAGAATGAATTCTCGCACAATCATAATTGAACAAATTATTGCATTATTATTTTTTTGCACTGGTGGAACTTGCTTCAAATTGTATTTTTGTTCGGATGTTTACAAATACGTTTTAGGTTTTATGATCATTAGAATAAACATCTGGGTTTGGTTTGCAAAGATTATCTCTGTTGTGTACCCTTTCATGCGCTCCAATTGTATGTTGCAAGTATTTAAGCATCTTACAAATGATCACAGAATTCATTGTTTTGAATTGGTGAAACCCATGATGGAATACCTCCTTTTTGACAGCTGGAGTGTGATGGTATAATTATATTATTCTTTTGCTAAGTGCAATTGGACTTTAGCTGACAGCAGCCCAGTGGTACTTCCCAGTCCTAGCGCACCATCAGATCTGGCACTACAAAAATATTTTTATTTTTGTAGTGCCGGAGTGTACCTGGTGCTAATCAGGCAGTGCTGTGTACTGCACGGTTACTGCTGTGTTAGCGCGGGAGCCCTTACCGCAAGAAAATGGAAGTGAAAATGTAGGTCAGGGCACAAATTAGGGAGATCAGAGGGGGTTCTTCACTAAATATGTATAGCCTTTTTTTTTTTTTTTAACTTGCAGATACAGTTGTCTTACTCAGGAGGGGGACCAGGTTCACACAATCAGCAGAAGCAACGTCAGCTGCTGGGAGGCAGTGCTAAAACAGTCCAGTCAGCTCTTATATTTCCTGGGCAGCAGAAAGAGCTGCAATATGCTCCCAACAGCTCAGTCATTGTTCTCTCTCCTTCATCTCCCCCTTATTGTTCACTTCCATTCTTCCTGTTTGCTCCAAGAAGGCACCTTCATGCAATGACAGCTCCTGCCCTCCCATAAAAATTCCCTTGTATAAGGTGAAGCGTTCCTTTCTGTGCATCCCTCAGAATGCACCTTTATATAGTAATCAGCTATTTGTAACCATTTCCATATCGTTAACATAGTCTTCTACCACAAATGGAAAAGAGCTCGCAAATCCCCTTTGTGCATTTCTCATTGAATACCATGATTGCAAAATTGGCTGGAACCAATCAAAAATGTACATTGCTGCTGGCCCAGTAGGTTTTGTGCATTAGGCCCTCAGAGAAGCAAATGATTTAGGGATAAGTGTGATTCTGTAAAATGGGTGAGCCATTCCCAAAGCAGGGTTGGAGCCTTGGTCTTTGTGCCCATAAGCTGTTTCATAATCTGAGTTAAAATCCACACCTATGAGAGCCCTTCTTTGAACAGAGACTCAGATCAAGTCAACTCTACAGCCTGAGTGTATACCTTCAGAAAGAGAGGAAAAAATTAACTTCTAAACTAATGTGCATAGTAAAGGGTGGACAAATATTTTGATCCCCAGGCCTCCAGTAAAAGTAAGGAAGGGGACAGTAGAAAAGGGAAAGGGGTCCTTAGAAGCCAGGAGATCTGAAGTCTGAGATGTGCATAGTAACATTACTTTATTTTGGCCAATCTTACCCATTACAGGCCAGATCAAACTTTGCAGGTTTGCTGCCAGTGGTACAGCAGAAACCTGCACTTAGCATTCAGAACAAATTAATAATGTTAGTCTTTGTACTAGTAAAAAAAAAAACAAAAACCCATATCTTTTCTATTTTAAAACTGAAAATTCAACTAATTTTAGGACCATAAATTTAGGATCTCAATTTGGTTATCTTATTTCGAAAAGCAGCAAGCACTAAGCTTCTTTTAAATCCATCCCGTAGCTTCCCACTCTTTAAGCTCCTACATTTTAAATGTCTGGTGAAAGCAAGATCCTTAAATTTAGGAACAGATCTAATCTATTTTCAAAGGAACCAATTTTGTCTCCTAATTCCCAAAGTTAGGCTCCTGAATCCTTTGACAATCAGCCTACTAGTATCATCCTCAATAGCAACAGATTAAGAGCAGTGGTGGCCCACAGCTGCCTTTCTACACTACATTAGCTAAAGACATACCCCAGCTGCTTGCCATACAACCTATAAACAGCCAGAGAAGCCAAAGTAAGTGAGACCAAGGTCCATCAAGTCCAGCATCCTGTCTCCAACAATGGCCAATCCAAGTTGCAAGAACGCTGCAGTTCCAAGATAGGATCCAGGAGTGAACAATGCCTCACCCTAATAATTTTAATGGATTTTTTTGCTCAGGAACGTGACAAGTTCCTGAGGAAAAATCCATTACAATTATTAGTCAGACTACTAATTCTTTTGAATCCCACTTTGTTGTCACTTTGACCACATCTTCCAGAAGATACAAGCTTGGCCAAGTGAGTTTTGCTGCCTTTCCTCTGATCTACCATTGAGAGCAGATGAGCAAACAAGGTCAAATACTTGAAGCAGGAACCAGGTAACCAATTGTTTAACAAAATCAAAATTATACTGAAATGGCTTAATAAAAAGTTTTAAGTGAAAATATGTATTCATGGAAAGGGAGGGCATGCAGTTGCTAATTAAATCTACACAATATTCTGTCTTGGAATCAAACATGAATCAAATGTCTTACTCCTACAAGACAATAATTCTTCAAAACATTTGTTTCACCTTCTTATTTGTCAAGGAAGTGTCTAGCATATTTTTATTCCTTTGGGGGTACATAGACACATAATCTAAAGTATGTAAAGAATAATATCACCATTGCCACTGCTCATTTTTATTAATGACCCTGTTTCTCATTTTGTAGGTTAGAGGAAATGTGCATTCATACTTTATTGCAGTGCAAGCTAGAAGGTTAATGGAGGTGACTACTTATACACAAATCAACTTAGAAGAAAAATATGCTTTACTGACATTGTAAAAGAAAAGTATTTGTCCCCACTACCTTCACTGAAGATTAAAGGCTCAAGCACTGTATCTGATTAAAACGTGTGTAAATGTGATTTGCTGATTTCTTTTTAAAATTTCTGCAGTGGGCTTGGTCTGTTTTCTACAAAATGTAAAGGGAGATAGGGGCATACGTAGGAAAATTATGTAAAGGAAAACATCCTAACAGCACAGAGCTGAGCATCACTTCAGTCAAACAAGAAAATATATATATATGTGTATATGTATATATATATATATATATATTTTTTTTTTTTTTTTTTTAACAGGAAGACTTAATCCTTCTACTTTAAGAAAGGTAAGAGTTATACTTCTATCCCTATTGGGGTTAGGGAGCAATTGTCATAATCACTTTGTACTTGATTTTAGCCGAAAGACCAAGACCAACAGGCATAAGAAAAAAAATTGTATGAGTAGAATCTCTTGAAATATTTATGGTCTCTAGGAACTTTACAAAACAGAAGCACAATCACATGGGATGTTTTTTTCAAGGTGAATGAAACAAGAATAGAAGTAGCAAATCAGAGGGAGAGCAATTGGCAGGCCCGACTACCTAAACCAACAACTCAGCTTACCCTAGCAGAGACATTGCACCTGCTAATGTATTTTTTTCAGGTGTATGGCATGAGGATGTTTATCCTTCATACGAAAAATATATTCAGTTAAGAAATTGGGCTATGTTTTAAGAATACACATCTTTAGAGGGGAGGAGGGTTACAGATGACAGACTCCATCATTAAAAAGTTAGTACAGTTATCTGTAATCCTATTTGTGATTTGCTAGCTGGCATTTTTTAAGAGATGACATATTACCAACATAAGGGGAAATTTTCTTTGTTTGGCAGACTGAGCCCACTTGGTGCACCAATGTCTACTACAGAAGCAGGTGGTACACCAATGTTTACCGCACAAGTTCAATGCCGAAACCCTTTCTGCATGTGTGGCCTGTAACAAGCACACAGCCTGCTCAGTTTCTGCTCCACTATAGGCAGAGGGTTTACAATCTAAGTGGCCCTTTTATTAAGCTGCAGTAAAGTGGCCTGCGCTAGTTTGGATATGTGAAATTAGGACACATGCTGGGCCATTTGCCATTTCTTTACCAGAGCAGGTTAAAAAAAAAAGTTTTTTTAATGGGACAGTAAATGGCTATGCCCAGTATTAAAAGTAGTGCACAACCATTTACTCCCTGAGCTCTTACCACCTATTGACTTGGCAATAGTGGCTCATACAACCCCCATACTAATCGGACAGCACGTTAATGTGGCCACATCCCCCCCCCCCCCCCCCCCCCATAGAAAAGCATGAGAAACAGTGTGCACTAACTTCAAAACTAGCCCAGGGTGACCACGCTACCCCAGTAGTGTTGCTTTAGCACACACTACTCAAATATTAGCCTTACCAGCTTACTAAAAAAAATAGGCCCCTAAGTTTGTACCCAGGACAACTGCCAATTAAGTGACTTGACCAGGCATACAAGCAGCCTTTCTGTAACTCTTTAACATCATGATTGTAAGCTTCATGGAGCTTTAAGACTATTAGTGCCATAGTGTGCATGCTACAGCAACACAGTACACTGCAGGAACCTATGCACTACAGTAAATCACACCCAAGGTGGCTGGCCCAGTTTCCATATTCAAAGCCCATTCAAGCATATGCCAAAAATCTGCAAAATTTAATTTAGTCCACAGGTAAAGTTTGATGGCTTGACACAAGATCCAAAGAGCCACAAATCAGCAAAAAATAAATAAAACTAAAATCAAGGGCTAGCCATTAGGCCTAGATTCTATGAATAGCACCTTAAAAACCCCCCACAGTATTAAGTGCTTAGCACTATGCTATAAGTATAAACCATGCTTACAATTAAGCAGGAACCACACCTACATTTAAGCATGACCATTTACAATCAATGCAAACCTGATGTAAACCCCCACCCAAATTAGGTGCAGATTGCCCTAGTTCTAAACATGAATAAATTTTAAGAATGGCCCAGAGATGCCCATGCCCCCCTTTTCAGATCTGTGCGTTAGGATTTTACATACACCTCTAAAGAATACACCTAAAATGATGTGCACTTAAACTCTATAATCATTGCCAATTAGTGCATGTTAGTACCCTATTACTGGCACCAATTGGCTCAATTAAGTTGCACACACTGGACATGCATCTAAATTTATACATGCAACAAAGTGCCATATAGAATCCAGGGGTTAGTGCCCAAAGCCAACAACTAAGCATGGTTATGCTTCCATAGGCAAATTTAGGTGATCAAGAATAAGCTTTAATTAGTGAAAGCCTCACAACACCTACTACTACTACTACTACTACTTAACATTTCTAGAGCGCTACTAGGGTTACGCAGCGCTATACAATTTAACAAAGAGAGACAGTCCCTGCTCAAAGAGCTTACAATCTAATAGACAAGTGAACGGTCGGTCCGATCGGGGCAGTCAAATTGGGGCAGTCTGGATTCACTGAACGGTAAGGGTTAGGTGCCGAACGCAGCATTGAAGAGGTGGGCTTTAAGCAAAGACTTGAAGATGGGCAGGGAGGGGGCTTGGCGTAAGGGTTCAGGAAGGTTGTTCCAAGCATAGGGTGAGGCGAGGCAGAATGAGCGGAGCCTGGAGTTGGCGGTGGTGGAGAAGGGTACTGAGAGGAGGGATTTATCCTGTGAACGGAGGTTACGGGCGGGAACGTAAGGGGAGATGAGGGTAGAGAGGTAGTGAGGGGCAGCAGACTGAGTGCATTTGTAGGTAAGAAGGAGAAGCTTGAATTGAATGCGGTATCTGATCGGAAGCCAGTGAAGTGACCTGAGGAGAGGGGTGATATGAGTATATCGGTTCTGGCGGAATATGAGACGTGCAGCAGAGTTCTGAACAGACTGAAGGGGGGATAGATGGCTAAGTGGGAGGCCGGTGAGGAGTAAGTTGCAGTAGTCCAGGCGAGAGGTAATGAGAGCGTGGACGAGAGTTCGGGTGGTGTGTTCAGAGAGGAAAGGGCGAATTTTGCTGATGTTAAAGAGGAAGAAGCGACAGGTCTTGGCTATCTGCTGGATATGCGCAGAGAAGGAAAGAGAGGAGTCAAAGATGACTCCGAGGTTGCGGGCAGATGAGACGGGGAGGATGAGGGTGTTATCAACTGAGATAGAAAGTGGAGGAAGAGGAGAAGTGGGTTTTGGTGGAAAGACGATAAGCTCGGTCTTGGACATGTTCAGTTTCAGGTGGCGGTTGGACATCCAGGCAGCAATGTCGGATAAGCAGGCCGATACCTTTGCCTGGGTCTCCGCGGTGATGTCTGGTGTGGAGAGATACAGTTGGGTGTCATCAGCATAGAGATGATACTGGAAACCATGAGATGAGATCAGGGAGCCCAGGGAAGAGGTGTAGATTGAGAAGAGAAGGGGTCCAAGGACCGATCCCTGGGGAACACCAACAGATAAGGGGATGGGGGTGGAGGAAGATCCATGAGAGTGAACTTTGAAGGTGCGGTGGGAGAGATAGGAGGAGAACCAGGAGAGGACAGAGCCCTGGAACCCAAATGAGGACAGTGTGGCAAGAAGTAAGTCATGATTGACAGTGTCAAAAGCAGCGGATAGATCCAGGAGGATGAGGATGGAGTAGTGGCCTCTGGATTTGGCAAGGAACAGGTCATTACAGACTTTAGAAAGTGCTGTTTCTGTCGAGTGAAGAGGGCGAAAACCGGATTGAAGCGGATCAAGGATGGCATGAGAGGAGAGAAAATCAAGGCAGCGGCTGTGGACTGCGCGCTCAAGTGTCTTGGAGAGGAAGGGTAGGAGGGAGATGGGGCGGTAGTTGGAGGGACAGGTAGGGTCTAGTGATGGTTTTTTGAGGAGTGGCGTGACTACAGCATGCTTGAAGGTGTCGGGGTCTTTTAAAGGCCAGTGCCACACTACCATTGATGTTAAAAAAAAAACAGATTATTTTTTAAGCTATACAGTATCCTCAATGAAACCCAGGCACTTCTATTTCATCTATCTTGCATGTTTTTAAATGCATAAGCTACTGTAATGACAATATCCTATTTTAATCACCAAACACACCATCTTCCTTTGCCCTGGTATATTATGTGGTGCATCATTTATTTGGTTTTACTATTCCCCTGCCACAAAAGATGTCAGAGCTGCTGGAGCAGAATACCAACAACCCTATTTTAGTTCTTACCTGTAACTACATAGAAAGGCAGCCTCTACTACAAGGCAGAGGTTGCTGTAACACCCACAACTCATTTGTGCGTTAATCCTTATTCATTCCACCATAAACCACAAAGCAGGATTAAAGTACTGCATTGTCCTGTGTGAACTGAGAAACAAATCAGTAACAAATCTATGAAATTAATAGAGAGGTGGATGTGGATGGTGCTGCTCTCCAGCTCTGCCCAGTTTCAAGGCATAGCATCAAACAAAATATTCCTTGGCTGAGGGTTTCTTTTAAAGTATGTGGCTACATGGGGGGGGGGAGAAGAGTAGTAGTTATTAGGACAGGAGTTCAGACTAGGCTGTCACAGTTTCAGGATATTCTGAATCTGAGAAAATTGCATGCAAATCTCATGCATATTCATTGTTGAGATCCTGAAAACTTTGCCAGGTGTGTCTTGAGGTCTGAGTTGAAAACCACAGAGGTAACAGCTTCTTCCTGGTCTCATCTGAAAGCTATACTGTTATTTTAAAGGCAAATATTGGTCCAGTACAGAAATTTCAAGAAGTTCCAGTTTTCCACCTTTCTAAACAAAGTGTACAAAATGCATGTGAAGGATATAGTGTTAGCTACCAAGCTAGTCCAAGCACAAACATACCCCGCCCCCCTCTGGAAACGTAAAAAAAAAAAGTGACAGTGCTAACACTATGCAATGCAGAGGCCCATAATAGAAATTTGGAAGCCCCAAAGCCCACTAGTGGCTGAAAAAATTATAGAACTCCTTTCTGCTTACTCTGAATTCATACAAATGCATTTTAAAGAATAGCTGCACCAACATAAGTAAAGTTCATATACACTAAACCAATGTATATTGTTTGTCCTTAGAATTCCTGTTACACCATCCCATTCTACATACTGGGATAATTCTCTAAAGTTAGGCACTGGATTAACCAAGGGCGTAGCCAGACCTCAGCTGGAGGGGGGGCACTATTTAGCCACCGCCCCCTGCCCCACCCCTTTGGACCCCCCCACCACCACCACAAACCCAAACCCCACCCCGCTTTAGACTGTCGCCGCAACACCCCCTGCCGCATCAGGTACCTTGTTTGCTGGCGGGGGTCCCCAATCCCCGCCAGCCAAAAGAGTCTTCAGCGCCGGTCAACTTCGGCGCCTTCGTTGTGGGTTCATCTGTTTCTGACGCCTTACGTCCTGCATGGGACTAAATGCACGGTGCAGGACGTGACGCCTTACGTCCTGACATAAGGCGTCAGAAAGATGACGAAGGCGCTGGAGAAGAAGAAAAAAAAACAAAAAAAAACTTCGGCTGGCGGGTTTGGGGACCCCCGCCAGCATACAAGGTACCTGATGCGGTGGCGGGGCGCAACAAATGTAGAGGGGACCAGGGCGTAATCTGTGGGGGCCCATGCCCCCCCCCCGTAGCTACGCCCCATGGGGTTAAACATATACATAGGCATGTAGGGATACATTCTATATGTGGCACCAAAAAAAAAAAAAAGGACTATTCTACCAACTGCACTTAGAGGCAGATGCACTAAAGCTTAATGAGCCTTTAATGACCCTCCAACGAGGAAATTTTGATCCGTTGCATGCAAAGGGCTTTTACCGAGGAAGCTAGCAGCTAACGAAAACAGAATGGAGATGAGCAATTAGTGTAAAAACCCCATTGAAACGAGATGCAGTAACCTTTTCCGATTGCCTTTACGCAGGAAAAAGGCAGGAAAACTAACGAGAGGTCTGGACCTTTCGTTAGGACAGCTCTGTGCCAGGAAAAATCGTAAAGTGAAAAAATAAACAAACTTTGAGCCAATCCCAGCACATTAGCAGAGCTAAAAGCGCTGTGATTGGTCAAAAGGATGTTGCATTACAAATGTCCAAAAGAGCTGTGTTTGAGCTTAAAGAAAACGTGTCATAAAACACATCAAATTAAAAAAATAAATAAAGGATCGGGAGGGGGCAAGGGCGCTCATCAGGAGCGTCCTGTATGGACGGCAATGCCCCCCCCCCGCTGCTCCTCACTGTCCGCCACTCCCCCCCCCCCCACGAAAACGCAAAATTCTAGCAGCCCCAGGTCCCCATCCCTTCCTGTTCTTGTTTTGCAAAGCTAACTCCGCCTCCCGTCATTCTTCCGCCCCATGCCCCACCCCCACTGCCCCCCCTGAGGTCGACTACGCCGCTCCCCCCCTCCACCGAGACCCCCCTCCCTATTACTGACCCGAGCAGCGCCTCACCTCTTTCTGAAGCGCTGCACGGGCAGGAAGATCTGTTGTGTTGGTCGCAGAGTCTCCATGACGTCTCTTCTTCCCTGGCCTAGGCCCCGCCTCCTTCTGACCTAAGTAACCTACGTCAGAAGGAGGCGGGGCCTAGGCCAGGGAAGAAGAGACGTCATGGAGACTCTGCGACCAACACAACAGATCTTCCTGCCCGTGCAGCGCTTCAGAAAGAGGTGAGGCGCTGCTCGGGTCGGTAATAGGGAGGGGGGGAGCAGTGGGGGCGGAAGAATGACAGGAGGCGGAGTTAGCTTTTGCAAAACAGAACAGGAAGACAGGAAGGGAGGGGGACCGGGGCTGCTAGAATTTCACTTTTTCGGGGGGGGGGGGGGGGGGGGGGGCGCGGCAAGGCCGTCCACACAGGACGCTCCGGACGAGCGCCCTTGCCCCCTCCTGATCCTTTGTTTTTGTATTTTGCTGACCGGGTAGCCACGTGTATGTGTTGTGGCTTTTTTTTTTGTTTTGACATTTGCAGCATGCGCAGAGCAGCCAGCAAAACGCTTGGCTGCTCTGCCCATGATTTAGGGGCCGATTACCGACGTGTATTATGATTCCTTGATACATTGTACGTTTCAATACCGATCTGAGCATGTGTGACTTTTTTGGTGCATTCTTCGTTTTTTTTAAAATTGTTAGGGACTTGCCTTAATTTCTATAAATTATGATTGCGTTAAATTTCTCCTCAATTTTTCTGACCCCCTTCCTTATAGTTGTGGTCTAAGAAAGGGAGATTCGTTTTCTTTTTCCTGTATTTACTTGATTTAATATGACTTATGTCTCTGTATTACCTAAAGCAAGGTTATCTTGTATATTATTGTTTGAAATTATAAATAAATAAATAAATAAAATTGTTAGGGACTTTAACGATTTAGATTTTTTAACGTTTGGTTGATGCATCTGCCTCTTAGACACGGTATACACAACAGTGCTTACACCCAGGAATCAGACCTAAGCACGGCCATTTGCACTAACTAAAACATGGTGCAAATACCCACATGTAAATTTAGGTGCAGATGCCATTCTCCAACTACATGTTAACACCACTCCTCTGCCTGTTTCCACACCGCCTTTGACTTAGTGTCTAAATTTATACATACACATTTCAATTAAATCTAATTTGTGCCAATCGCTTAAAATGCCAGTGCTAATTAGCTTGTTATTCAATGCTGTGCATGCAAAATGGACATGCCCAAATCTGCATGCACAATTTAGCAACTTCTAGAATTAGGAAGTTAGCGTGTCACTGCTATTCTAGGATCAGTCTGGATTTACATGTTCACCAGTTATCAGTTCATTAAGTTACATGCACAACTGATTCTGTAACTTACACTGTCAAGTTTGGGCAAAGAGTCTTCTATAATTAGCACAATTTGTTACCCCCCCCCCCCTTTAATATGAGGTTTTCTTAAAAAAAAATCAACTGAGTAACTGCAATGCTAAACAGAGAAAAGCAGCTCACTAGCTGTGGAGAGTAAGAGGCATGAAACTTCTGCAATATTGCTTTCACAAAAAAAAAAAAAAAATTTAACTGCAGCTCTCAGATGCAGCTAACCATGTTGTGGTAAAGCATGTGTGCTATTGCACTACAGAGCCCATTTGAACATAACGCTGGACTGAAAACAGTGCATGCACTTCTGCCAAATTTCTTGGGAGATTTTAGGTTTTCCAAAAATTATGCAAAGAACAAAAGATAAGTACGGCACACAGTAGCTTACTTAAGTCATAAAATTAACTGTCTTAAAGACAGCATCTTTATTTTAAAAAGATGAAGATTCTTAGCAGCATTTACATGTAGTTAAAAAGGTATCAAATTATATGATCAACACTTTTAAAAAAGGCTTAATAAAATTCATGCTCCTTTTCCTACTTTGACTGTGCCCCCCACCCCAAAAAAAAATACCCAAGCACAGGCCTTTTCCATTTCCTGTTTTAAAAACAGCCAGTATCAAGCATCACCCTCCATAGCAGCATTCTGAGCACTTCTGTGTTCTGTAGGTGGCTGGTGTACTTGATTTATTAATATAGTGAAGTTCAATTATATATATTAAAAAAAAAAAAAAAAAAAGTTTTCAAGTTAAGGATTCCTCTGTCATGAGAAAAAAAAAGCACTTCGTAGAGTTCAAAAGCTTATATAAAAGTTATTTGCAGCATTTCAGAATTCTTAACAGGCACTTCAAACTGTCTGGCAGACTGGATCATCACATGGAATTAGGGTGCAACACAGGGTTCTGCTTCTCGCTGCTCTGTGGTGGAGTGAGTACACCTGTGGGCACTGGAGAAGTCCGATTCTGCTCAGCCATTATGACCAACTTTGCTTGAGCCTTGTCCTACGAGATACCAAGCCAACAAACATTAAAAATAAAATCTTGCATCAATTCACGCCTACTACTATTTTGACACAGACTTTGAAAACTAGTGTATGTGCATACAACTTCCCACACAAAAAGTTATCTGCTCCTCTTGTTTAAAGATGACAAATTCAAAAGTTGTTTTATTAATACTGAAGCCATATGGCACTGAATTCCAGGCCTTGTATTTTTAATATTGCAACACATTGCACATTACATTAATGACTAGCCTAAAGGCAACACAAAGGCTTGCTTTTAAGGAGTTGCTAGATTCAAACACTTGCAGGCACAGGTGGAGCATTAGAGCAAGTATCACAGAAGTTTCACTTAATACTATGGCAAGACAGGAATGCACATAAGAAACACAGCAAGACTAATACCATACCAGTAAGTCCAAACCATTTATGTGGGGCTGGATGTTGTGCCTATCTTCAGGAGCGACTCCTCGGAAATATTTGAGCTCTGAGCTACCCACTTCCCTTATTGTCATAGCGAATGGAACCATCCACCGTATGCACTCTTCCAGTTCACTCCACTCATAACCTACAAACAGAGCACAGTCAAGTAGCTGTTAGCACTTGGGTTGTATATCCTTTAGAGGTCTCATGGCTCCAAACCCTGAGTGGACTTGCCTGAAACTTTCTGTACTAGCTCTGCTGCAGAGAAGTGGTACAGAGCTGAAGCAGCAAGAACCCCATACGTGAACTCCAAGCAACCAATGTCCAATATACACAGATCCAGAAGCTAAAAGACAGCAAACAGGGGAAAAAGATGTAACTTTCAACTTATTTCTAGTGAGTGAGCATACTTATAGGTGTAGTATGGACAGTACATGCTGCTTACCTCTGCTATTTGTACAAAGGCTTGCTGGGGGTACTGTGGCAACAACACCTCGTAAAGGTTATTTAGATAAGCAACTTGCATGTAGATGTTAAGCCAGGACACAACTGTCAGAGGACTTAAACTCCAGTTGAGGCCCTAGGGAAAATTAGCAGGTTATGAAATCATTTAGCATTAAAAAAAAAGAAAAAAATCCTGAGAAACCAGCTACCAATCAAGAACTGAAGCCCCGCTTCATTGCCACTAACTGCTTCCCCCTCTGCAGGGTCCCACCAGCACATCTATACTGCTTGCTACTAAATGGTAGTGCCTGCATTAAAGAAAATGTACAACCTGCAGATCGTGCCAATATACACAGCAGTGGGTTTGTTACAGAAACCTGGAACTCCTAGGGCTAAGTATAATTTTGGTCCATAAGGGAGGCTTGCACTCTAGCCCGTAAGACCCGATTCACTACACATTTGCCCTCAAAACATAGAATGAAAGCAAAGCTTACTCATGAAGATCAATTCTAAAGTGTGCATAAGAATGCTAGCACTTTTTCTGGTTCAAGTTTACACTTTACGTTTCAAGTGCTAGCCACATGACCAAGCTCTGTTCTGTAAGGGCACAATGCATAATAATGGTATTAATAATGGCATTTAAATCTATGCTGAAAGCTCACCTTTTCACTACTGCCTTTGGCTCCTAACCGCTACTCATTTGCTCTCCTCCCTGTAATTCCCTTGCCTGTCTGTTTTACCTAGATTGTAAGCTCTTTGAGCAGGGACTGTCTCTCTATGTCAAGTGTTCCAGCGCTGCTTGTGTCTGGTAGCGCTATATAAATGCTATCAGTAGTAGTAGACATGGGCAGGAGCCCCATCATAAACTGTTCTGTTAGATCAGTGTGCAAGTTATGTGCACACTTGCCACATTTGTGCAGCAACAGTTCTGCCAATTCTATGGCTGGTGTAACTGCAGGTGTGAATATGGAAGGTACATGCATGCTGTATTACACTAGTATGCTAACAGAATCCAGGCATCCAGATATTATAGATCTTGCCACACAGTTATCAGGGTGCCTAAATGGAGGTACACATTTATTGTGTGCACTAAAGGGGCAATTGTACGTCTTGTGAATTAAGGTACCATTGTTTCTTGCCAAAAAGGTTGACATGTTTACACAGTAGCAGTGGGAATAAGAGGAGGGGCACAGGGGGTAGGAGTGAAACTGCACTGTAGTGTGATCACACAGTTACCTTCATGATGATCAGTTCCATACTGAGAATTTCATCCTCTCTACAAGCTCCGTCTGTAACATATGCAAACTGGTGCAACTTTGGTGGATAGATTTCCTAGATGTCAGTGGGAAGAAAAAAAATTCAGCCTTTTTTCTAAAGTCACGTTACACATTTAACTAGCTTCGAGATTATTATTAATTACATTTGTATCCCACATTTTCCCACCTTTTTGAAGGCTCAATGTGGCTTACATATTAAACGGCGTTAGCCGATTCCGGTCTGAACAAATACATGGTATGAATGAATACAAAGTCATATTGTTGTAGAATGAGGTACATGTATGGTAGGTACAATTGGGGGAGGGGGGGGGAGACTTAAAAGAGGGAAAAGGGGAAGAAGAGTCAGGTAATGTCCGTTATGGTCTTTGGTTACATTGTGTTGCAAGTGTCCAGGTATCTTTATGTTGGGTCGGTGGGGGATTGCAAATATAAATCTTTATGTTAAGAATAGGAAGGACTGATGAGATTACAGCATAACCCACAACACAAACATGGAGGTGTACCTCAAGCTTAGCAGCAATAAATAAGGCTGAAATTCCAATCAGCTGCAAACGGGTTTTTACTACATTCTGCTGGGTAGCCATGAACCTGTCAAAGAAATCCTGTGCCAGATACAATGTCTCTCTATGAAGTTTGTAGACATCACAGACCTGAAAAAATTAAAATATCACTTCAGAGATACATAAAATACTTTGGTGGTTGAGATCTGTTTTATCTATTACCTCAGCATGATTTTTTTTTCTGTATATAGTTTTCTACAGTACTTTATTCTGCTATAACACAAGGGAGCTCAAGTGTACTAGATAGCACAAAGACTTCAACTCGTACTGTAAAGTCAATCTATATAATCAATACTCAGCCACCCAAATGGTTTAGCATTATTTCTCCATTCTGTGGACTCCCATGCATGTTTACAAAATATGACTGGGCAAAGTAGCAATGAAAGCACAATTTCCTCTGCACAAAGGGCTCAGAAAAGGCAGCTTTTTCATCCCATAACCCAAGGTTTATTTTGTTCTTAGGTGACACTTCCCAGCCACTTACTCAAGATGTTTAAATGAGAACTGATAAACATTAGCTACAGTTATTGCACCAGCGGAATTGTGTGTGAAGTCACTTGCTTGCACAGGGCTTTTAATCCAGTTTACAAATTTAATAAATTTGCCTGCATGCGTCATCCTGGTAGGTACATTTCACACATTCTCCAAAGCCTTTTACCAACTAAAACAGAGGCTAAGTAAACGCTAGATCTCAAAAGCTTTCCCCTTAGATTGATATTCTGTGCTACAACTTGGATTTTTCCTAATCTGTGGTAAGCATAACTAAATTTCCAGAAGAGTAGATATTGAAGAGCTGAAGGTGATGGGACCGGATCTTAATGGATTTCCAGCAAAATCCTGGAACACAAACTTGTAATTCAACAACACTACTAGAGTCCCCCACAAGTGGAATATTCTCATTTATACCATGCTGTAGGTAGAACAGGAAAACCTACCTCCATTAACCAGTCTAGTAGAATGGCTCTCATTTTTGGTTGCAGGTGGGGGTGCCGCTGCATGAAGTGTTTGTCCCTCAGGTACGTCTGTTCTTTACTTAGCATGTTTCTCCACACCTCATCTTTGCTTGCCCAACTGAACAGTTCAAAGTTTAAGAGTTATTACAGCACCGTTACCACTCTTCCCCTTCGCCCCACCCAATATATACTTGAACAAAACCAGTAGGCTCTGGCATGTCCTGGTCTACTTCGCACTCGATGCAAGATAGGGGGCACAAGACATTGCAAAAGAAATCCCAGCAGCTTAACAGCATAGTCCTCCGATGCAATTATGTAGTTATACCAGCACCATTACCTGGGCTGATAGCAAATCATGCTACCTTTTGCAAGATGTATAACAATGCCATCAGTCAAAACAGGAAGTAGAAAACAGAGAAACCAAACTGATGTCCCTTGAGCAATCAACAGATCTGCGCTATCCATGATTAGTCCTCATTTAACATTAAGAGTACCTGATTTTTCTCCACTTCTAGTGCTCTTTGCTGGTAACTAGCAACATCCAGTAGCAAAAGCAACCTTAGCAAATTATCCATCCTCCATCTTACTTCACTACATTTGCTAATGGAAAATGGTTCCTCCAAATGTCTGCTCAGGGCTTTCACAGATTTTCATCTGCCCAGCAGACCCCTCAGACTAGTACATCAGCAGGTAACAAGCACTTCAGAGACTGGATTACCGCTATCCCTTAAGGGGAGGGGGCGTATGAGGAGGAAGAATATCTGAACAACACTTACCCCAAAACAGGTAATGGAGATGCTCTTGTAGGAATAAACCTATGTGGTACAAAGACAGAAAAACTGACACTGCTGGCTTCATCCTCATCCTTATCAGGTGTGGGCATTAACCTGTGTGGATTTCGACAAACGTCTTCACTGCTCCATGCCACCTAACAAAATCACAGTCATGTATATCATTAAAACCACATCATGCTCAAGGATGCAGGGCAAAAGATACACCAGTGAGAAGAAAAGTTTAGAGATTCAGAGTAAGTTCTATGTTAAAATAAGAAACATTACAAAGTACTGCAACTGGCAATGAGAAACAAAAGACAAAGCATAAAACGTATTAAAAAAAAAAAAAAAAAAAAAAAAAAAAAAAGGAGACATTGCCCCCTGTATAAAAACTGTTTTAAGAGTTATTTACACAGATGTGATTGGTTAGGACAGAGCATGCTTCAGTAGGGCCCAGGGATTTGGCAACTGCTGATTTGCTCCAGGGTTGAAGTCACCCGTATCTGCTGCTGGCTAACATCACTATTTCAACCATGAAGGTATGAGCTCCTCAAGCAGGGGCGTATCTGCGTGGGGCCACAGGGGCCTGGGCCCCCGCAGATTTCGCCCTGGACCCCCCTACTGCCCTTATGCCACCCACCTCTCCTAGTCATTTATGTAAAAGGGGTGCCCCTTTAGAAGCTGGCTAATGGGAAGTTAGGGAACCAAGGCCTGGTGTGTGGCTCAACTGTAGAAGGAGGCTTTTAACTGATATAGGAGAGCCCTGGGTTATACCAGTAATGGAAGCTGTGGCACAGCCCTCCAGCTAGTGAATCACACCAATTGTGCTAAATCCAAGTGCGGACAGGAACGGATAGTCATTTGTGGTGCAATATTGGGCCAAGGTAGCTATAAGATTCATACAAGGTGGAAAAAGACCTCAAGCCACAGTAATGTTAGGGGGCAGAGCCTAACAGACCGACCGTTCACTTGTCTATTAGATTGTAAGCTCTTTGAGCAGGGACTGTCTCTCGTTGTTAAATTGTACAGCGCTGCATAACCCTAGTAGTAGTAGTAGTAGTAATTGATTGCCAGCTGTAGTAGCATCAGCACCCAGAATCAGGTCACTGATTATGTACTGGGCCAAGGGGCCTGGCAGCATATATTTTGCCCAAACCACTATGAAAGTTTCCATGATTTAGACAAACAGTACAAGGAGCCCCAAGAGAACTATAGGTGACCCCCAACAGATGAGCTCTGAACAACTGAAGAAGCCAAGTTTGGTAAACAGATACAACCACTTACTACATAATTTGTTGGTGGCAGCACTTTATTCAAATCCCATTTTGGTAGAGGTCACCAACACTTATGTCCATTGAGGACCACAACCCTGGACTTACCATGGTAGGCAAGTCCAGGTATAGCTGAAGCTTCCTCTCATTTTGTGGTCATGGGCAGAATCCTTAACAAATTACCTCAAAACTCAAGCCTACAAGAACTTTCATCCAAAAGAGAAACATGCAACCCATCATGCAAGTTCATTGCTGCATACATTCGTTATACAGTCTAGCCACTCATGTGTGCATGATTCCTGTACTTTCATAGCCAGAAGACAGAGCAACATACTTAAGGATTACTGCAGATCTCAGCTATCACCTAAGATAAGCAGGTCAGAAAATTTAGGCATTTCTAATCTTTCATATTTGTTACTAAGTCTTAGTATATTATATTTTACAAATATACTTGCTTCTGCAGGCAAAGCAGGTATTTGAGGCACTCTCTACCTGATTATCTCAAAGTCAAATAAGCACAAATACAAGGCCAGAAAAAAAAAAATCCCAAAAGATTTGAAACACCAATCAATTTAATAAAATAAATGACAAAGTAGCAAGCATAAGTAGTCACATATGGCAGACACTATGCTTCCAGGCCGAGCCTCAGTTACCTGGTTTTCATATTGCTGTTGCTTCTTCTTTGTGTTTTCTATCTCGGTTAGCTCCTCATCTGGATCGTGCAAGAACTTAAAAAAAAAAAAAAAAGTGTGGTCACATTTAAAGTTTAAGGTAAAATGTTAAAGAATTATTTTGTTCGGGTGCTTTGTATGAACTCACAATAGCAACATCTGCTTTTCTCTTTCTGGAGCGCATTGTGAAATCTGTGGTGGCTTCATCCTTTGTGGCTTTTCCTTCGCCAGAATCGCTATAACAAAAACATAAAAAAATAGGCTGAGGGTGCCATGAAGGTGCTACTTTCTTTTTTCTGCAGGGGTGCGGGTGCACTGGGTGGTGTCTGATATAAGTGACAAACGCTTGGCCTACTGCACAAACCAGGACACGAGCTGCTTAAAATGCAGCGCTAGAATGGGGGTTGGGGAGAAAAAAAAGTGTACCAACCTCTCTCTGGGCATGGCGGGTCACCCTCTGCTTTTCACCACAGGAACTTCAATCCTACAGGAGATGAAAAATGAAAGATTATAAATCCACCCCATGATAAAACTAAAAATCATTTCAATTTGAAAAAAAAAAAAGGAACCAAGGCTTCCCTGAACACCTCTGCCAGAGAGAGGCCTGTCCGGCCGGCAGCGCGGGCAGAGAGAACCAGGGCCTCGAGGGACCCCCTCTCCCAGCAACATCCCACCACCACGAACCTGGGGGTGGGTTGGGGGGGGGGCGCCTGGTCAGTAATAGCTCAAAGATCCTCACCAAGACGCCGAGTTTGCAGGCTCAGGACTAAAAATGGCCGCAGAAGAGGAGGGAAGGAAAAGAGGAGGAGGAGGAGGGAAGCCCTCGTTTCTGGGCGCGCTTTCCACCCAACTTAAAAAAATATAACGATTGAGAAAGTGACACGCTCCGGACCGGTCTCCGTGCCACCGGGCATCCCAAGGAACTGCACGCGGGGGGCTGACAGCTTACCTATAAGCCAAAAACTCCCCTGCCAGTTCCCCCAGCTGGCAGATAAGACGATTGTAATAGCAAGGCTCCGGAAAGTGTGAGCCCTGCGGTCTTAGGCATATATATATAAGAAGGGAGGTGGGGGAGGTTAGGATGAAGAGCGGTATACCCGGGTGCACAGTCCAGCTTGCTCCAGATGGGACAAGACCTATCTGCTGGCGCCAGCAGCAGCTATTGCAGATTGCTCTCGCGCGCCCTCCTTTCCTTCCTTTATAAGGGGAGGAGGGCAACTGAGTGCGCGCGCGGACAGACCCGCCTCCTCCTCCCCGCTCATGCCACCTTTGCTATTTACTGGCCACCTCCTCGTTACCCCCCTATGCCCGATTTCGCGTTTCCCCCCCAACCGCCACTGCCTCCTTTCACACCCCGCCATCACCCCCTCCCCAGCTCAGGGCAAGGTCGGGCACGGCACCTCCTACCGAGGGGCGGGACTTGGGGCGGGGCCCGCAGTGCGGAAGTGACCAGAGCCGCGTGGTGGCTGCCTGAGGGATGTAAACAAGGCTCTGGAGGATTCTGGCTGAGAGAGCTCAGGGTCGAGGGAATGGTCGGCGCCAGCCCGGAGCACAGGGAGGCTGGCTGGTGGTAGCGGCTGGCATCGCGCCGCTTGGCTCCGTGCCTTCCCCCCCCCCCAGATTCTCGGGCTACAGTGCGAGCGAGCTCCCTAGGCCTGGCGCCACTGGTGCTGGCCCTCTATGCTCCCGGACTGGACGCTGCACTGCTGTAGTTTACTACTTCTCTTCCTAGTAAAACTCTCTGTGGAAACTGGGCATTATTTTTTTGACAACCACGTGCTTCTCCTTGCCCAGGCCATGAAGTTCCTGCAGCTTTTTGGACGGTTAAAGCCTGTTGTCCTTGGCATGGTGCATTTGAAAGCACTGCCAGGTGAGGTCGTTTTTGACATGCAATTGATTTAGGATGGTATGCCTTTCTTTTTCCGGGTATTTCATTTGCTTATTATCTAATTTGTGTATCTCCTTTTAGTCTTCTAACAAGGAGCTGCGAATACGTTGGCACTATAAGAAAAATAATTTGTGCTATTGTATCCTGAATTGTGTTTACCAATGCAGGGACGCCGTGCAATACTTTATCAGTATCGCAGATCAAGAAGGAAGCTTGTTGTGAAACTGAAATGTATCAACAGGCAGGAATTGTAAGTATTGCTATGCCTGACTTAGTGCTATTCATCATTTCAATAAAATGCCTGATTGCAAAAATCCAAATGTTGCTAGCAACTGTCAAAACTGATAACAGGCAAAGTTGCAGTTTTATAAATTCCGGAAACAAAATATCACAGTGTTTTTAATGTATAAAACCTTACTAGAATGAACCCTACAGCCAACAAGCATTCATTTGACCCCTAAAATTTGTGTTGTGGAACATTTTTTGCTGTGAATCATAATATTTTAAGGATGCCTAACACAGCAATGTTTCAAACAGTGTCCTTCTTAAGGAAGGAAAACAATTTATAAACCCAGAGTTTTAAGTAAATAGTTTAGCACATGAAAAACATTTGAATGGAAAGGCCTGCAACTGCTTCAGCTTGCAGCTTTTCATGGGCCAATGTTGGAACAAATAGTCCAGTTTTCCCTTGTCATTTTTTTTGTTGCAACCAACTGGTCTGGTAGATACAGATATAAGGTAGCTCAGTTCCCTGCTGGGTCTTTGCAGATTAACTTGAAGGTCTAAAGCGTCTGTGAAATTTGCCTTACTAAGGGGTATGTTTACTAAGGTGCATTAGCGTTTTTAATGCACCTGTAAATTTAAGGCACGTTAAATGCTAACACGCCTATACATTTCTATGGGCTTGTTAGCGTTTAACGCGCGCAAACAATTTACGCATGTTAAAAATGCTAACACCCATAGTGCCGCTTAGTAAACATAGGTATAAATTGACATTTCAGCCTGGCTAGCTGTTAAGTTCACATATACAATCAATTAGATGGGGTGTATAGCCTCAAACTATATAACTCTCAGAAAGCAATTTTAAAGTAATTTTCCTTATGCGTGGTGATTTTATTTTCTTCAAGTGCTTTCTAGGCCCTACAGATTAAAAGGACCAGAAGTGTATTAGTGCATTACTGGGTTAGGAGGTAACAATGGGCCTCTTTTACAAAGCTGCGCTACCAAGTCTCATTACGGGAAATGAGAGGAAGCCCAGCCAATTTCTATAGGCTTCCTCTCATTTGTCACATGGGAATCACTAACTCGGCTTTGTAAAAGAAGCCCAATATTCCTAAGGGTGTATTACACTAGAGAGACCAGTTAGGGCAGCTTATAGATGACTACTGACTGAAAGCTTGGAAAAGAAGCCTTCTCTAAGGTCAAACTCTTGTGTATCAGCAGAGGGTTACAAGATAGTTCTTTCTGCTTTCTTCTGAGGCTCAAGCATATTACCTCCCTAACATGTTCTTGTCTTGCATGTTCTGCCAGACAGGAAACTGAAATCTGGTCTACACAGTACAAGCCATAGAGCTAATTCCTAAAATACTGCTTTATTATTAGTGTTGACTAGTATACTAAGAGACCCATGTTATCTTGACCACAGCTCAAGAAAATAGTAAATTGCCATGTAGTACATACATAATTACTAAAATTATACTCTTTGGGGGCAGTTATATCAAAATTGCTTTCTAGTGGTCATCCTTTATTAAAAAGTACCAGTTCTAATGTATGGACAAAAGGAATTCATATAGGGCATAGTCTTTCTTTATGTAATGCTATAGGTACTAGAGCACACCAGTTATGTACACAATCCTATCAAAGAAAATAGTTGTAGTAGCCTTACTTAGGACCAAGAGAATATGTTAAATATACTTACCAAAAAATGGAGAGCTTGAAATGATACGACTAATGCTAAAATTCAAACGGGTAGAGCTATCAAAAGGAAAATAAACTGAATTGGAGAAATTTCTTCTGTTATTGTGCAGGTAAATTCTAAGTCAGAATGTTTTATAGAGTAGCTGTTACCATGGATTCTTGTATGTTCATCTAAAATTCCAGGAACTGCTCTGTATCCACCATTCTGATTGGCTGACTTGCATTGCAATACAGCCGAGGTTTATACATATATAATGTGAAATCACACAGAAAAATGCAAGCATAATTGTGAAGGTTGTAGCACACACAAAAAAAGGAATTAAATTCAAAGATCAAGATAGATGAAACTTTCCTTGTTTTGTAGTTACATAGTTGCTGTTCTTATAAGGATCATTGGGTATGCAGCTGGGATTTACTTGGTTAGTGGCAATTTGCAGTCTACTAACCAGGTAAAGTTAGGACAGCAAAAAAAGCTGCCACCTGGATAATTTCTGGTGGCCATGCATAACATGGATATTCAGTGCTGATGCCCAGATTAGATGTAGCTCTGAATATCCTGGTCCGATTTTCCCCACAGTGATTAGTTCTGTAAAAAATCATTGACTGCCATGGGCTAAAGATTGAATTCCATGTTTTAGAATGATTTTTAGATTGCACTTTCATCAAAGTCTGGCCTATTCACTGGAAAGATATACAGTGCAATCCGCTTAAGTGCAAGGGTCTGGGACCAAAGAAATAAATGCAGTTAACCGGAGTGTGCACTTAACTGTTGTGACCCAAAGAAGCTTGACATCTGATAAACAGATGTACAATACTGTTTATTATATGTACAGTATGCAGTCTTCGTTAACTGACGTTATACAGTGTCCGTTAACTGACGTTAGGCTTACTTGAAGTAATCAGTCATAGTCCTCTGTACACTCTTGTGTTGTGTTTGTGAGTTCCATAGACTATGTCTGCCAGACGGTAAAAACTGTCATAGCACTGACATCCAGTGGCCTCTAGATAGGCCCGCACGGTGTTGAGACTCTCCAGCGCTCTTGCAAAAGTGACAGGAGGTTATTGAATTTCGTCAGCATGTGCCTCGCTGCTCATTTCATCCATCTGTTTCATCATCAGCTGTTGCCTGCATGTAGGCGTATATCTCAACATCAGTGCTGTCATCAGCTGTTTGTAGATTGTAATCAATAGCTAAGTAGTGATGAAACTCCTCTTCAGTAACACCGGCTGGGATGTCAATAGCCTGTTCATCTGACGCGTTTGCAACAGCTGCATCTGTTTTGTCCCTCTCCAAATCCCTAACAAAGCTTGCCCGCTTGTAGCAGTTCACAATGGTTGCCTGTGTAACATGATTCCAGACTTCTTTCTGCATATGTAGGGATTCCAACAGTGATAGATTACAAGCCAGTTGAACAGCACATTTATGCTTGCCAGTCTGGTCATCCATAACACTCATCAAACGACTTAGCACAAGAGGCCAATAATGTTGTTTGAAATTGGCTATTATGCCCTGATCCATAGGTTGGATCAGAGAGGTAGTGTTTGGTGGCAGGAAGACCACCTTGACGTTAGCCTGACATTATCACTGTGTGCAGCACAATTATCACAAAGCAACAAAATCTGACGCTTTTGTGCCCGCATTCTAGTGTCTAACTTCTTTAGCCACTGCTTCCAAATTTTCCCAGTCATCCATGAAGTCGCTTAACATTCTTGAAGCAACGGGGCTGTTTGCTCTTTCCAATGACAAGGGGTTCCAACTTCTCACTTCCATCCATATTGAAGCAAAGGAGGATCGTCAGTCGGTCCTGCGACGTTTTACTTCCTGTTGTTTCGGCTTGTTTGAATGCAAGTGTTCCATCAGGAATCGCTCGCCAGTAGAGACCGTTTTTGTCAGCATTGAAAATGTCACGAGGTGCAAACTCGTTCAAGATAGGTAGGAAGAACTGAAACAACCCAATTTTCAGCACCAAAGTCATCAGCGTCTTGTTTTTCACCATGCTGTTTCTTGAATTTTATGTTCATCTCCTTCCATCTTTCCAACCATCCAACAGTGGCTTTGAATTCAGTTAGTCCAAGACTTTCAGGTAGCTGATTAGCTTTCCTCCATAAGCAGTGGACCACTGACAGGAAACTGCTCCTGACTTGAGAAAGCCACCGAAGAAGAGCATCTTCTACATCTTCAGCTTTTCCTGCCCGTTTACGTTTCGGGTGTGGATTTGTATTGTTTTGCCAGTCTTCCAGAAGCTGGTCTTTCTGCTTCAAGATAAGTGAAATTTGACTGGGATTGACACCATATTCTTTAGCAATAGATGCTTGACTTTGTTTGTTTTCTAATTTTTTAAGAACTTCTATTCGTTCAGCCAGTGTTAAAGTCTTACAGTTGCGCGATGACGACGACGACTCCAGTGTACACTCTTAACAACATTCTTTCACTTATTTTGCCTGTGGCAGTTAACCAACAAGATTTCAAATTTACTGCCCCTTTGTCACACGCCAATCGGCTTCCATATTCCGTGCATGCGCTTATGCGGAGTCTTTCCTGCAGAGGAGCGGTCTTAAACCATACATATAAGCAAATCGTACACTTAGTGGTGCGCTAAACCAAAGTTTGTCCCCATAGAAATTGATGGGACCGAAGTACGGCATGCAGTTAAACAGAGCATGTTCTTATCCGACGTGCACTTAAGTGCACTGTATATATATATATATATATATATATATATATATATATATATATATATATAGTTTTGTTAGAAATCTTTGTGTTTTGGCTAAGAATATGTGAAGACCCATTTTCAATAGGTTGTGCAGAGAAGAATTGAGATGTCCAAGTCAGGACATGCTTAATTCCCCTAGCATTTTAAAAAGGCTCTGCCCTTTTTTGGCTAATGCTAGGGGGTCAAGAGGTGCCTTTTTGTGCTTGGGTACTGATGGGGTAAAAGCGTTCAGGGATGACACTTGCATACCACTTAGACACTAGAAATACCTTTGGTAAGAGCTGGGGTGGGGGGGGGGGGTTGTGGTGGTGGGGTCCAGGGGTTGGGTGCTGCTGTTCAGAGAAAAGCTGAGGGAGGAGTAGAGGGTATGGCTCTTGTTGGGAGGGGAGGATGGATGGGCAGGGAAGCTGTATAGGTTGGGAGTTGGAGGTGACTGTCAGGCTCATTTTCGAAAGAGAAGGACGCCCATCTTTCGACACAAATCGGAAGATGGGCGTCCTTCTCACAGGGTTGTCCAAATCGGTATAATTGAAAGCCGATTTTGGACGTCCCCAACTGCTTTCCGTCGCAGAGACGGCCAAAGTTCAAGGGGGCGTATCGGAGGCGTAGCAAAGGTGGGACTTGGCGTGCCTAACACATGGACGTCCTCGACCCATAATGGAAAAAAAAGGGCGTCCCTGACAAGCACTTGGACGACTTTACCAAGGCACAAAAAGGTGGCCGAAATGACCAGATGACCACCGGAGAGAATCAGGGATGACCTTCCTTTACTCCCCCAGTGGTCACTAACCCCCTCCCACCCTCAAAAAAACATCTTTAAAAATATTTTTTGCTAGCCTCTATGCCAGCCTTAGATGTCATACTCAGGTCCATCACAGTAGTATGCAGGTCCCTGAAGCAGGTTTAGTGGGTGCAGTGCACTTCAGGCAGGCGGACCCAGGCCCATCCCCCTCCCTACCTGTTACGTTTGTGGAGGAAACAGCGAGCCCTCCAAAACCCACCAGAAACCCACTGTACCCACATCTAGGTGCCCCCCTTCACCTGTAAGGGCTATGGTAGTGGTGTACAGTTGTGGGTAGTGGGTTTTAGGGGAGAGGGTTGGGAGGCTCAGCACACAAGGTAAGGGAGCTATGTTCCTGGGAGCATTTTATTAAGTCCACTGCAGTGCCCCCTAGGGTGCCCAGTTGGTGTCCTGGCATGTCCGGAGGACCAGTGCACTAGAAATGCTGGCTCCTCCTACTACCAAAGGGCTTGCATTTGGTTGTTTCTGAGATGGGCGTCCTTGGTTTCCATTATCACTGAAAATCAGAAATGACCAAGTCTAGGGACGATCAACATTTCAAGATTTGGGTGTCCCTGATCGTATTATCGAAACGAAAGATGGACGTCCATCTTGTTTCGATAATACGGGTTTTCCTGACCCTCCATCGGGATGTTTTGCGAGGACGTCCTCAACAAAAATTGGGCGTCCCTTTCAATTATGCCCCTCTGTGTGCCACAGGGATAGGTTCCATTAGACCCCAGGCAAAGGTGGCCCATGGGGGATGCAAAGAAATGAGCATCCACAGTGAGACTCTGTACATGGCCCACATTTGCATAAGTCAGTAGTCTGTGAAAAGTGGGGCCATATAGTTGTTAGAAAATGTATAGCATTATATTTCATTAATCTTTGTATTTAAACTTCAGAAAATCCTTGCCATCACAACCAAGCATCAAACGTTTATTTTCTAGGAAGAGGATGACTTGGGACAGATTGTTCAACATTGCCCTTGCTCATTATTTGCTCTGTATGATGTGTTTTCTGCAGGATGGCTTGGTGGTGGAAAACATGCATGATCTTCCCTATACGTTCCAAACTGGCCCTGAAATCACTGCAACCATGGCATCCATATGCGCAGCTCTTAGACAAATGTGCCCATTCCTGCCCCTGGGCGTCCAGATACTTTCTGGTGCAAATCAACAAGCAATAGCAGTCGCTCATGCAGCAGGTAATCAATATGTCTGCAGAACTCTGTTCTGTTTTCTGGATTGCAATATGTCTTTATGCCAGCTTTTATTGCTTAGTTCATGTATATTTGAATAAACACAGCTTGCTTGTTTTTCGTCTTGATTAACGAGCAATACCCCAAAGATCTGTGTTGTTGAAAAAGTCTTTAAATTAAAAATAAAGGTTTGGTAGAAGTAGTTTGGTTTATCACTCTCCCACAGCCAGCAAAGATAGTCTGAATGGTTGCGTACTTATTTTACAAATTCCTACCTAATGATGAAAATATCACACAGGTCAAAGTTGATAGGTTGAGCTCTCAGGCTCCACTTTGATATAGCTGTGTAATGATGAGCTAGTGGTTGATGTATATAGACAAGCAAAAAGGAGTGGAATGGTGATGTTCCATGGATGACAGTCCAAAAGGTTTATCAAAATTTTTTTATTCTCAAACAAAATACCAAAGCATATGCAGTCTTGACCTGCCAAATGAGTGAACAGTTCTGACCCTACACGAGCTGTGTTTCGGCACATAGCCTTCCTCAGGGGTCTGCAATTGACTCTAAATAGTCGGTGTCCTGCCTGGTTATTATTAGAGAGATTGGAGTTTGCTTTGGCACTTTCTGATCTTTCATTTGCTTGGTGACCTGCCACACTTGTTTCAGTTGCACACCCCTGAGGAAGGCTATTTGCCAAAATACTGCCCATGTAGGGTCAGAACTGTTCACTCGTTTAACGGGTCAAGACTATATATGCTTTTGATATTTTATTTGAGAATAATGTATTTTGAGAAACCTTTTGGGCTGTCATCCTTGGAACCATCATCCTTTCATTCCTTTTTGCTCCTCTTTGTTTGCTGTGGAAGACTGCTGTTCCTTCTCTTCTTTAGTTGATATATATATATATATATATATATATATATATATACTAGTAAGAGAGGCCCGTCTCTGGGAGAGATGAAACGGGCGCTAGCAAGGTTGTGGGGCAGGGGGAGATGGGGTTTTCAGCCTGTAGAGGCATGTTCAGCGACCCAGCTGTCCCCGAAGCACCCTGCAGGCATGGGGAGATAGCATTTGGAGCCTCGTGAGCGGACGTCAGAAAGCCAGTTGTCCCCCAACCCCCCCACCCCCCCCCGCCGGTCGTCAGCGAGGCAGCTGTCCCTGAACCCCCCTCGAGGCACCTGCGAACTCCGTGATGGTGTTTCCATCGGGATTGCGCGTTACTTTCGTGCAGTGTGGTCTGGCGCAGATATTTCCTCCAGTGTGGTCCGCCCTCATCGTCATGACGTTCTGACGCGAGGGCGGGGCATACAGCGGTTCAGAGTTCAGACTTCCGATTTGCAGGCATGGGCAAACAGGATATCTCTGGCGCCTCACTGTTCCAGTTTAGAGAGGCTTTTGAGGCTTCATTTAGAACGTTGGGGTTGCGAATTATGTCTGGAAGGGGCGTGGCTGAGGGTGGGTCCTGAGTGACAGTGAGTGGTGCATGAGTGAGAGTGAGTGTTCCTGGCAGCCTAGCCTTCAGTGTTTCCCTCCCACAGAGTGAGCTTCAGAATGTTCCAGGTGAGAATTATTATATAGGATTATATGTATATATAGACACCATGGAGTCGATACTCAGCCAGTGGCGCTCAACGATTTGCTGACCGCCACTGGTGTTATGCCCGGAAATTCAATGCCAGGCCATATCTGGGCTCCGGCATTAATTTGTTTCTGGAGCCAGTGAAACCATAGCCCAGTGGTTCCCAAACCTGGTTCTGGAGGCACTTCAGCCAGTCAGTTTTTCAGGATATCCACGATGAATATTCATGAGAGATATTTGCATGCACTGCCTCCACTACATGCAAATACTCTTTGTGAATGTCCTGAAAACCTGACTGGCTGAGGTACCTCCAGAACCAAGTTTCGCAACCACTGCCATAGCTGGTTAAGTGTGATACTCAGCAGTTAACTGGCTATGGGGCATTGCATAAAGATAGGACTGATTTTTATGTGATCCTATTTATGCGGTGACCTTAGCTGATTACGTGCTGAATATCAACACTTTAACAGGCCAAGTGCTGTCTACAACCCCCAAAATAGCTAGTTTTGCTTTAGGTGCTAACCGTCATTTTCAGTGGCATTAGTCCTTTAAGTGCTGCTGAAGATGAATGGTTAGCACCAAACAAGCAATTTGACTAGCCTGAAGCCGTTTTCTGGCTGGTTAAATCATTTGAATATTGAGCCCCATATAATGTGGCTTGATATAATGTCACTGCATCTCAAAAATATAGTGGAATTAGAAAAGGTACAGAGAAGGGCAATGACAATAATAAAGGGGATGGGACGACTTCCCTATGAGGCTAAAGAGGCTAGGGCTCTTCAGCTTGGAAAAAAGAGAGCAGAGGGAAGATAACGATAGTAGAGGTCTATAAAATAATGAGTGGAGTGGAATGGGTAGACGTGAATTGCTTGTTTACTGTTTCCAAAAATACTAGGACTGGGGGGCACGCAATGAAGCTACAAGGTAGTGAATTTAAAACAAATCGGAGAAAATATTTCTTCGCTCAACTTGTAATTAAACTCTGGAATTCGTTGCCAGAGAATGTAGTCACAGCAGTTAGCTTAGCGGGGTTTAAAAAAGGTTTGGATAACTTCCTAAAAGAAAAGTCCAAATAAGCCACTGCTTATTTCTATGGTAACCATCATAAAATATATTGTACTGTTTTGGGATCTTGCCAGGTTCTTGTGACCTGGATTGGCTACTGTTGGAAACAGGATGCTGGGTTTGATGGACCTTTGGTCTGTCCCAGTATGGCAACGCTTATATTCTTATGGGATCTTATAACACGGTCAAGGAATAGATCCCAATTTTTCCATATAACATGGAGTCACTTATACCACGGTCAAGTATCTTGTATCCCAGTATTCACAAAATATGGAATCTTGTTTAGCCTTATACCTATAACTCCTTATTGGACAGGCTACATGATGCAAGGCTAAACTTTCAAAGTATACAAGGGTGGAAGCAAACCAAGTCCAAATGACCAGCCCAAGCAGGTAGTAAGAACAACAAAACAAAGTTTACGCATAAGCTTCTGCTGTCCTTGCCGCGGAGCATGGGGTTACACATGAGGCTGCAAATGGATTGGGAGTATGCGTGAGGGCTGAACGATCCATGAGGAAGGCGTTTAGCTGAAACACGGACCGTTTAGGGTCCTAATAAACTTTATTTTGTTGCTCTTACTACCTGCTTGGGCTGCTCATTTGGACTTGGTTTGCTTCCATCCTTGTGTACTTTGCTTGCTTTCTTTGTTTCTCCTTAAGGCTAAACTTTCAGACATTTGTTCCCTGGATAAAATGTTTTGGACTAAAGATTACAGGAATCTCTCCAGCACATGATTGCCTGCAGCTGGCCAAACTGCTGACACCATGGGAACTTCCTTGGGCTATCTATTTTTATTCAATACTTCAGATCCTTAGACCTGGTCATGCTGGACCTTGCAGGGCATAAATTGCAGTACATTTGTACAATTTACAGTTATCTGTTTGCAGGGTAATTTTATAATGGGGTACCTGTGTGAGAAGTCCAAAAAGATGTCCATTTTAAGTGTCTTATAAAGGTAATATAGACGCCTATGTGTCTTTATAATATGGGCTCCTAGAATCAGCACCAACATTGTGTAGTTGTTTATCAGAAACTTATACAGTGGGGGAAATAAGTATTTGATCCCTTGCTGATTTTGTAAGTTTGCCCACTGACAAAGACATGAGCAGCCCATAATTGAAGGGTAGGTTATTGGTAACAGTGAGAGATAGCACATCACAAATTAAATCCGGAAAATCACATTGTGGAAAGTATATGAATTTATTTGCATTCTGCAGAGGGAAATAAGTATTTGATCCCTCTGGCAAACAAGACCTAATACTTGGTGGCAAAACCCTTGTTGGCAAGCACAGTGGTCAGACGTCTTCTGTAGTTGATGATGAGGTTTGCACACATGTCAGGAGGAATTTTGGTCCACTCCTCTTTGCAGATCATCTCTAAATCATTAAGAGTTCTGGGCTGTCGCTTGGCAACTCGCAGCTTCAGCTCCCTCCATAAGTTTTCAATGGGATTAAGGTCTGGTGACTGGCTAGGCCACTCCATGACCCTAATGTGCTTCTTCCTGAGCCACTCCTTTGTTGCCTTGGCTGTATGTTTTGGGTCATTGTCGTGCTGGAAGACCCAGCCATGACCCATTTTTAAGGCCCTGGCGGAGGGAAGGAGGTTGTCACTCAGAATTGTACGGTACATGGCCCCATCCATTCTCCCATTGATGCGGTGAAGTAGTCCTGTGCCCTTAGCAGAGAAACACCCCCAAAACATAACATTTCCACCTCCATGCTTGACAGTGGGGACGGTGTTCTTTGGGTCATAGGCAGCATTTCTCTTCCTCCAAACACGGCGAGTTGAGTTCATGCCAAAGAGCTCAATTTTTGTCTCATCTGACCACAGCACCTTCTCCCAATCACTCTCGGCATCATCCAGGTGTTCACTGGCAAACTTCAGACGGGCCGTCACATGTGCCTTCCGGAGCAGGGGGACCTTGCGGGCACTGCAGGATTGCAATCCGTTATGTCGTAATGTGTTACCAATGGTTTTCGTGGTGACAGTGGTCCCAGCTGCCTTGAGATCATTGACAAGTTCCCCCCTTGTAGTTGTAGGCTGATTTCTAACCTTCCTCATGATCAAGGATACCCCACGAGGTGAGATTTTGCGTGGAGCCCCAGATCTTTGTCGATTGACAGTCATTTTGTACTTCTTCCATTTTCTTACTATGGCACCAACAGTTGTCTCCTTCTCGCCCAGCGTCTTACTGATGGTTTTGTAGCCCATTCCAGCCTTGTGCAGGTGTATGATCTTGTCCCTGACATCCTTAGACAGCTCCTTGCTCTTGGCCATTTTGTAGAGGTTAGAGTCTGACTGATTCACTGAGTCTGTGGACAGGTGTCTTTCATACAGGTGACCATTGCCGACAGCTGTCTGTCATGCAGGTAACGAGTTGATTTGGAGCATCTACCTGGTCTGTAGGGGCCAGATCTCTTACTGGTTGGTGGGGGATCAAATACTTATTTCCCTCTGCAGAATGCAAATAAATTCATATACTTTCCACAATGTGATTTTCCGGATTTAATTTGTGATGTGCTATCTCTCACTGTTACCAATAACCTACCCTTCAATTATGGGCTGCTCATGTCTTTGTCAGTGGGCAAACTTACAAAATCAGCAAGGGATCAAATACTTATTTCCCCCACTGTACATCCTAGAAAGATGTAATTTAGTGGTGCTTAAATGGGCCAGATTCAGTAATTGGCACTCAAATGTAGGCACTGGGGAAACCACATTAAGTGCTATTTCATAGAGGGCTCCGTGCTGAGCACTGTTTATAGAGTGAATTCTTGTGCCTAACTTTGGGCACAAGGGCTTAAGCAAGCTGAAACCTGGCATAAATCCTTCTACGCAAGTTGGGTGTGTAACTCTGTTATTCTTATGTTTAAAAACAATTTTTTATTGAGAAAATAAACAAATGAAACACATCAACATATTAAAGCTTTTTCTGTGAACTGACAATCATTACTACAGTCTCTACCCCAAACCTCCCCTCTAGTTCTCCCCACTTCCATTAGGGCAACCACAGTCAGTATCAGAGGGCCTGTGCTCTTATGACCATCCAAGTCCAAAGCAAGAGAACTAAGATGCCCCATTGAACTCCCCACCCCCATCCCAACAGCAAAAGCAGGGCTACACATACAGTTAAAGATCGATTTGAGCATGTACTTATATACTGTTAAGGATCAAGCCTCGACTCCGTGGGTTCATGGTTTGCAAATAAGGTCCCCAAATGTTTGGTGAAACGTTTACCAACTGAGGGAAAGAGCGGAAACCAAGTCTCACCGTGCCGAGACCACGCGACTGATCCCAACCATATGCCGGCCCGGCATAAAGCGGCCCTGTAGCAGCAGCACTGGGAACAGCTAACACCGGGACTCCAAAAACGACAAGACGGCAATTGGGAATTGTGACTGCACTCTGAATTCTGCGCAACTGCGCAGAGCGGTGCAACAGGGGAGTAACGCACACGGAGGGAGGTGATCGGTAACTGCTGCCCTTTGACTTACACTGCCCATCGCCGATGGAGCACTCTTACTGCAAATTCTCCGAATCCTGCAACTGAGTGCTGCACTCCACTGTCATCCAGCCCTGGACTGCCCCTACCCGCTCCAGTCGCCTGCTCATCCTGCACCACAACCATCAGACTTCTACCTCCAGCTTTACCCCTAGAACCACGTGAACCGGCGAAACCTCTGCATCCTTGCAACTGAGTGCTGCACTCTCCTTACATCCAACCCTGGACTGCCCCTACCTGCTCCAGTTGCCTGCTCACCCTACACCACAACCATCAGACTTCTACCTCCATATATTGAAACAGCTCTACCCTAAGAACCACGGGAAAAAATCATCCGCACACCTAACTGTGAGTAAACTAGTCATTTGTAACCAATCAACCCACTTACCATCACTATAGAGCAGCCACCCCAAACCGCACAGACACCATCCTAAGAACAAGACCCAACAACACAACCATCAAACCCCATCATCTAACAGCTCAAAACAAACCAAACAAAATGAACACCGCCAAACTGCTCCTAATAGTCTACTCCTTATCCCTAATCCACTATACATTAACTACCCCTCTCACAGATACTAACAACGTACCCACAATACACAAGTTAAATAGACTGTCCAGCTACAATACAATACATCTCACCAAACTAAAAACAACCAAAACAATGGAAAAATTACTATACACGGACAAAATCAACACAAAGGAAAGAAAGGACACAACAAACCCACACTACAAGAGAACAGACAACTAACAAAAATCAACACAACTTTTTAGATGAACCCTACCAAATAATTCAAGTGGGATACATAAACGCCAGATCAATAGTCAACAAAACAACAACAATAATAGACTGGATCACGTCAGACAATCTCGACATACTACTCAGTAAACCTGGATCGACGACCAAAAGGACCCCATAATTTTAGATCTATGCCCCCCAGGCTATAAAATCACTCATTGGACAAGAAAAGGAAAAAGAGGTGGAGGCATAGCACTGATCTACAGATCCCACCTCACCGTAACAATAGGCGAGTCAATAACACCCCAACTTGAAATCGCCTCAGTTAAAATCCAACCTACAACTTTGCTTGACCACCTAAACGTTATCTTGTTTTACAGACCACTAGGTAACTGGCATGAATGCCAATCTCACTTCATGGATTTCATATCAAATACTTGTATATCTAACTCCAATCTACTACTAATAGGGGACATAAACCTACACCTAGAAGACCCTAAATCAACCAATGCACGTGAATGCAAGGACTTCCTCCAATTATGGGACCTACACCACAAGAGGCCAAGTTGACTCAGTAACATTCTGGCAACAGATCTACAATAATGATTGGACAGCACAAACGGACTTGGAACATTATCTCCTAGACTGGGACAACAGATGTAGAAGCATACTAGACAAAATAGCACCACTACAAACAAGAACCTCACAGACACAACTCGATACCATGGTTTAACGAAGAACTGAAAAAACTAAAAACACAAGTTAGGAGGCTTGAATGAGCATGGAACAAAATAAAAGATGAACACACATTTAACACATGGAAACAAATGCAAAGAAAATACAAATATGCAATAAGACAAACCAAACGATCTTACTACAAAACCAAAATAGGACCAGACTACAAAGACACGCATAAACCTTTCCAAATCGTGAACAAACTACTAGATACCACAACCAGTACAGACATCCCATCAGCAGACAACCTTGCTAAATACTTCAATGAGAAAATTATAAAACTACAAAACACGTTACCACATAACACCACTGACCATGAAAAATTCATTCACTGGCTGGACCCAATCCTTGGTGAATTCCCAGCAGACCAAATCTGGACAAACTTTGCTCTACTTACCGATGATATCGTCGCCCAAGCGATCAACAGGTTCGCCAAATCCCACTGCAAACTGGACATATGTCCCATCAACTTAATAAAATCCACCCTTAAATGCTTCATAGCAGACCTCACGTCACACCTAAACTACATGCTACAACACAGAGTCTTCCCTAATGATAAAGGAAACATATTACTCACCCCAATACCTAAAGACTCAAAGAAAAAAGCAAACGACATAAAAAACTACCGCCTGGTAGCATCCATCCCTCTGGTAGTTAAACTAATGGAAAGTATGGTAACCAAGCAAGTCACCGACTACCTAAACAAATTCTCAATATTACATGAATCACAATTAGGATTTCGATCCAACCACAGCACCAAAACAGTACTTATCACTCTCCTAACCAAATTCAAACAAGAATTCGCAACTGGCAATAGTGTACTTCTCCTACAATTCGACATATCTAGCGCATTCGACATGGTAGACCATAAAATACTACTAAATATCCTAGAATACTTTGGGATCGGTGGAAGCATACTTAACTGGATCAATGGCTTCCTAACCGCAAGAACATATCAAGTGATATCAAATTCGAACACATCATCACCATGGAAACCAGAATTTGGAGGATCACCGCTATCACCGACCCTGTTCAACCTAATGATGACACCACTGGCCAAATCCTTATCCAACCAAGGCCCTTACATCTATGCAGACGATGTCACGATCTACATCCCGTCTAAACATGATCTAACAGAAATCAGAAACAAAATCAAACAGCCTCCACATCATGAATTCTTGGGTGGATGCTTTTCAATTAATACAACACAGAAAAAACACAATATCTCATCCTCGCATCACAATACAGCACGAACAAAACCACCACTATAAACTCCCCAGAGTACACCCTTCCTGTTTCAGATAGTCTGAAAATTCTTGGAGTTACAATCGACAGAAATCTCACACTAGAAAACCAAGCAAAAAATACAACAAAGAAAATGTTCCACTCGATGTGGAAACTCAAAAGAGTAAACCTTTCTTCCCAAGGGAAATATTCCACAGCCTGGTGCAACCAATGGTGCTTAGCCACCTAGATTACTGCAATGCAATTTATGCTGGATGCAAAGAACAAATCATTAAGAAACTCCAAACTGCCCAAAACATTGCAGCCAGTCTCATATTTGGAAAAACGAAATACGAAAGCGCCAGACCACTAAGAGAAAAACTACACTGGCTCCCATTTAAAGAACGCATTGCGTTCAAAATCTGCACCCTGGTTCACAAAATAATTAACTTCGAGGCCCCAGTCTACATGACAGACCTATAGACTTACCAACCAAGAACACAAAAACGTCAACACGCACATACCTGAATCTCCACTACCCTAGCTGCAAAGGTCTAAAATATAAATCAACATATGCATCCAGCTTCTCCTATATAAGCACGCAGCTATGGAATGCAGTACTAAACATCATGAAAACAATGCATGATCTAACAAACTTCCGGAAATCACAAAAAACCAATCTGTTCAAAAAGGCATACCACAATGACCCATCCTAAACACCAGACAACGAAACTTATAGCAGAACTGGCCAAAACTGAACTCTTTATACTTGACTGCTTAATTTACTCTGTCACCTATGAACTCTAACACAATACCACTCTGTACTTCTTAATCCGGAAATGGCGATCGCCATTATGGCACTATCAGGCTCATTTTCAAAGCACTTAGCCTCCCAAAGTTCCATAGAAACCTATGGAACTTAGCCTCCCAAAGTGCTTTGAAAATATGCCTCCATGTAAGCCACACTGAGCCTGCAAATAGGTGGGAAAATATGGGATACAAATGCAACAAATAAAATAAATAAATAAAAATAAAATAAATGTAGCTGGTTTCTCCAGTGCCAGAAGTTCAGAGGCTGAGTAGATAGCCAATATTGTAATACGCATTTATGCACCAGCAAACACATCTTATGGAAGAGCGAAGTGTTGCTCTTATGCCGACCTCAGTATGCTCCCATTTTATCTAATAAAAAACTGTTCTACTGTACTAAACACCCCTACCCCCAAGACAAAGATAATGTATCTTTTTAAATTTTTGCCCAAGAACCCTGTATCTATTTCAATTATGGTATTCTTTTCTATATTTATTTATTTTGATTTTGCTCACACCTTTTTCAGTAGTAGCTCAAGGTGAGTTACATTTAGGTACACTGGGTATCTGTGTCTAGAGGGATAACAATCTAATTTTGTACCTGAGGCAATGGAGGGTTAAGTGACTTGCCCAATATCACAAGAAGCAGTGGGATTTGAACTGGCCACCTCTGGATGTCAGGACCAGTGCTCTAAGCACTAGGCCACTCCTCCTCTGCTCAGGGGATCATTCTAATGGACGGTATATCAAAATTTTAATAAACGTCACACTTGGAATATGCCCGATGCGTGCCAAACTGCGACACACAATTTTGGGTGCCATATATAGAATCCGGGGGTTACTGTGCTTGTCGGATAAATGCATACTCATACTCCAGTTTATCTGTACTGCAGAGTGCCGGCCTGGTTTTCTTCACTTTGTTTAAGTACACCCAGCTGTACGCGCATGGTCTGCTTATGTGCACGCACTTGGCTGGCACTCTGTTTATGTGCACGGTTGGATTACTCAACTACCTACTACTACTACTACTATTTAGCATTTCTATAGCGCTACAAGGCATACGCAGCGCTGCACAAACATAGAAAAAAGACAGTCCCTGCTCAAAGAGCTTACAATCTAATAGACAAAAAATAAATAAAGTAAGCAAATCAAATAATTAATGTGAACGGGAAGGAAGAGAGGAGGGTAGGTGGAGGTGAGTGGTTACAAGTGGTTACGAGTCAAAAGCAATGTTAAAGAGGTGGGCTTTCAGTCTAGATTTAAAGGTGGCCAAGGATGGGGCAAGACGTAGGGGGGCTCAGGAAGTTTATTCCAGGCATAGGGTGCAGCGAGACAGAAGGCGCGAAGTCTGGAGTTGGCAGTAGTGGAGAAGGGAACAGATAAGAAGGATTTATCCATGGAGCGGAGTGCACGGGAAGGGGTGTAGGGAAGGACGAGTGTGGAGAGATACTGGGGAGCAGCAGAGTGAATACATTTATAGGTTAGTAGAAGAAGTTTGAACAGGATGCGAAAACGGATAGGGAGCCAGTGAAGGGTCTTGAGGAGAGGGGTAGTATGAGTAAAGCGACCCTGGCGGAAGATGAGACGGGCAGCAGAGTTTTGAACCGACTGGAGAGGGGAGAGGTGACTAAGTGGGAGGCCAGCAAGAAGCAGATTACAGTAGTCTAAACGAGAGGTGACAAGGGTGTGGATGAGGGTTTTGGTAGAGTGCCCCACCCACCTAGTGACTTTTTATTGGTCTGCTACTATACTGTTAAGAAATGGCGCTACACTGGCTTGACTACATTCATGTGTGATTAGTCCAATTGGCGTTTTTACAAAATTGTCTACTGGTCCTATTAAGAAATGGCATTTCACTGGCTTTGTAAGTTGTAACACTAATGGTAACTGAGACACAGTTCAAAAAGGGTCACATTGGTTATGTGCATTCACCAGTTATGTGCAAGTTGAACTTCGGTCCTGAGGTCATGCACTTAAACCGGAGTGCACTGTATGCAGCAGGGTTTAGGCATTTTTGAAGAAAATCTCTTGCTAGCTAGATGCATTGTTACTTAGCAGTAAGTTTTCATAACTATAGAATGATCTGTTACCGTTTCCAACAAATCAGAACCTCCTGTTGCACTTATTTCTCTATTATGTTAGAAATATTATTTTTTGTGGAGGAGTAGCCTAGTGGTTAGTGCAGTGGACTTTGATCCTGGGGAACTGAGTTCAGTTCCCACTGCAGATCCTCATGACTCTGGGCAAGTCACTTAACCCTCCATTGCCCCTGGTACAAAATAAGTACCTGAATACATGTAAACTGCTTTGAATGTAGTTGCAAAAACCTCAGAAAGGCGGTATATCAAGTCCCATTTCCCTTTCCCTATTTGAGATTCTAGATGGAATGTTGCTGTTGCTACTATTTGAGATTCTGGAATGTTGCTACTATTGAGATTCTGTTGCTACTATTTGAGATTCTACATGGAATGTTGCAATTCCACTAGCAACATTCCATGTAGAAGCCTGCCCTTGCAGATCAGCAACGCGGCTGCGCAGGCTTCTGTTTCTGTGAGTCTGACATCCTGCACATACGTGCAGGACGTCAGACTCACAGAAACAGAAGCCCGCGCGGCCGCATTGCTGATCTGCAAGGGTAGGCTTCTATGTGGAATGTTCCTAGTGGAGGAGTGGCCTAGTGGTTAGTGCAGTGGACTTTGATCCTGGGGAACTGAGTTTGAGTCCCACTGCAGCTCCTTGTGACTCTGGGCAAGTCACTTAACCCTCCATTGCCCCTGGTACAAAAGAAGTACCTGAATATATGTAAACTGCTTTGAATGTAGTTGCAAAAACCTCAGAAAGGCAGTATATCAAGTCCCATTTCCCTTTGTAGGGCCTCAGGAATATTTATTACCTTTGTTTTATTTTTAGGTCCAGCTCTTGCCATGTCTGTGTCCTCCCAGGTGCTAAAAACACAAATGGTGGAATATGTGTTTTTTATATTATGTTACAAGCATGCACATCTCCAGCATGTATAGTGCTTGCAACAAAACAAGGAAGCTCAAGCCAAAAGTATGACACTGGTACTTGTTACTTTAATTAATGGAACTGGCCTGCATTTGTGCAGTTTCCTTAAGCAGCCCAGCATCTTGCGTGCAGCAGGGTAATTTTTTTTTTTCGGAAGTATGCAAATAACTTTATTTGGTTATAGATTGAAGTCCTCCAGATTTTTTGTCCAATTTATTATTTTAAAGGATGCGACAGGAGTGCATGTTAACATGGCCAGCTTTCAAAAAGACTCTGATGGGTGTATTTAATATTCAGTGAGACTCCATGTGGCAGAGTGAGCTCATCTGTCACTTTGCCTGTGCATACATATAAGACCAGCTATCATCATGGTAAAGGTCTGCTGACATTCTGAGATTGCACCATATGCAAGAAAATGTGAATCAGGTGTGCAGAAGGAATGGACATGTTGGAACTTGTATACCATTCTTATATCATCCTAAATTATGGAAAAGAGGATGGAATAAAACTATAGGGGCCTTGTTTATTAAGCCGTGGTGTAGGTGTGCTAGCGTTTTTAGTGCATGCTAACACTAGAGATACCCATATATTCTCCAGTGTGAGCAAGCGCTAAAATTGCTAGTGCACCTTATTAAACGGGGCCCTAGGTCCTAATATTCAGAAAATGGTGAGCTCCTAAATTTGTGCTCTATTTTCAGCTAAGTTTAACAGCATAACTTTTCAGCTGAAAACTTATCTTAATTTAGAAGCTTAAAAGTTATGCTCATAAATTTAGGCCTGCATTTGTTTGCCTAGATTTTTGAGCCTTGTACTGAAAAATCAGTGCAAAGCTCCTAACTTCTTTTCCCTGTCCTAAATTTGCCCCTGTTGCCCCCCACTTTTTATGCAACTAAATTTGAGTTTAGTGAAATTTATGCACATGTCCCTAGTAAATTTTCAAAGAGGCCAATTTAAGAGCATAACTCTCAAAATTAGTAGAATAAATCCTTTGACTATTGGGCTCATGGAGTATTTCATTCACACATAGAGTAGGTGACCTACATAAAGAGGCAGGTACAACCCTGGCCACCTTTCTGGGCAAATTGGCTGGATCATGCTGGTTTTTAGCAGCCGTCATTTACTACGTATTCCATAAGTTCTTTTGGAGCTGTGATTTATGACGGCCAAGAGAAGCAACATTTTCTCAGCGAGCAATCTATTTATGCTCTGCGCCCCACCTCGGAATAGTGGCTCATTTGATTACAATAAATTAAAATTTTATTTGCAACCAAATGGCTAGTACAGTGTTCCATTCCCTTTTAGAATTAAAATGTAAATCCGAAAAAAAAAAAAACCCACTTTGTCACCACAAAGTGCACTAAACGTCCTGGATGTGAAGCTGTCAGCCAGTTTTGTAATATGGCTTTCCATCATTCCGGAGCAAACAAAGCCGATTATGTGCAATTGAAATTCTGTCTTTCAGGAAAGTAGAAAGCTTCTTTCACTTGTCGAGCATATTTCATTGTTTTTCTTCATCTGTCTGGTGTTTACGGCATTGCCTGCTGTTCCAGGACATGCTGCATTTATTGCTTTTATTTTATTGTATGGCAGTTAGCTTCTAAGTGCCTAGTATTTTCTTGATGTTAGGCAGGTTTGTATCCAGAATTATCTTGAGGGATGAATTCTGCTGTAAGGTATGCTTATCTCCTTCAAGGTTTTTACCACTGTCTCTATACACAACACAGGTAGCCATCCAAAGGAGAGAGCTACCCCGTCCTTTTATGCTATCTGCTTTTTATGGTGCAGGATCCCAGGGAAAGCGGCTAGTCAGTGACTTTAATTTCATCTTTGAACCAGCCTGCAAAAAAGCTCTTTAATACTGCATAGTTAGAAGAAAGCTGAAAACCTCAAACCCTTTTGTAGGCTCTTGAATTTCAATTAGAATATTTTGGTTTGGATTTTTGCAATGTTTTTCATCCTGACAAAGCCCCAGATTGCTTCAGAAACATGCACGTTGCTGTGCTATGCCTACAGGCAGCATATACTCGGTACCTAACCTACATGAAGGCTTCCATGGAGAGAGAATGGTAATCTCCTTCTTGCTATGTATGAAAAGCCGAGATGGAAGGCGAACAGAAAACTTGTTTAAGGTTTTACAAGCCAGTTGTGCTCAGACTCTGTTGTGCTGTTTACTGTAGCTCTTGAGCAGATGACACCCTTTCCAGAGAAAGATGCTGAAAGAGCAAAGAAAGCAATTGCCAGAATGTGAAACTTAACAGTTCTTTGTGCCTCACTTTTAAAATAAATGGAAGTGGGAAAGATGCATTGTTCAAGCCCAGCATGTTAGTGTGCACAAGGAAGGTGGTATACCTTTCATTTTGACCCCAGATTTTGTATTAAACACACATTTTATCACATCTTATACCCATCAACCTGATTGTTTTTCTCATGATCATTCCTAAATCCTAAGAATTATCATATAAGAAATTTGGATAGGTTGGAGAACCTTGGTATGTTTTTTAGGTACTAAGCGACCCTTTTACAAAGGTGCGTCAAGGCCTGGGCATATCTAGTGTGTTCCAAATCAGCATCACCGCCCGGCTACTGCGTGTCTCGGGCAGTAATTCTGAATTTGGTGTGCACTGAAAACACGCGGTAGAAAATATTTTCTGTTTTCTACCGCATGGCACTTACCCGGCGGTAAATGGCTGTGAATGCGTGCTGCATACCTACTGCTGTGGTAGTGGCGGTAAGATCTCAGGCTGAAAATGGACACACATTGGTTTTTATTTTGCGAAATGTGTATTCTCCAAGGACAAGCAGGCTGCTTGTTCTCACATGTGGGGTCGACGTCCGCATCGGCCCAGGAATCGGACGGCATTTTGCAAGCAAAATATTTAAAAAGTTTTGCCAGAGTCTTCTGTTGCATGTGCAGCATGCATCGCGCATGCGCAGAATGATTTCCCGCCCGTCGAAAGAATGCGTTCCCTCAGTTTTTTCTTGTCCGCGGCGGAGAGACACCTTACTTCGGTTCGTCTCTTTGTTTTGGCCCAGGAAGAGTCTTTCTGTTGTCATTTCTTTAAAAAAAAAAAAATTACCCCGTATCTTCTTACTTTTTAGTCCCTTTTTATAAGTTTTCTTTCATTTTCGAAGCGGCCGTTGTTTTAGGCCGCTCGACCGGATCTTATCTTTTTCTCTTGTGCTTGCCTTTTTTTCAAGGGCACATCGCGTCTTTTGATTTTGCCGAAGCCGTTTTTCCTTCCATCGAAGACTCCCAGCAGCTTCAAACATTGTACTCGATGCAACCGGACTATCTCAGGTACTGATACCCACGCCTGGTGTATCCAGTACCTTGGGCTCGACCATAGCCCAGCCGCTTGTAGTCTGTGTCTTCATATGAAGAAACGAACCCAAGCGCCTCTTGAAGCCCAACGAGAAAAGCTTTTTGGGGCTCGGTCCAGTCCCTCAACGTCGGGAGCGCAGGTAATGGCTGCTGAAAGACCAATTCGCGCTGGGCGCAGTAAGGTCAATTCACGCTGGGCGCATTAAGGTGTCGAGTGGGTCTCCACCTGCCTCGAGGCCTCCTGTTATGCAGGCCCTCCGGGACCGACGTTCGGTACCGAGGAGTCTCGATGACGGGCATCGAGCGAAGGTGAAGAAGCACCGTCATCGTTCTCCTTCAACACACAGTGCCAGGAGCTCCGGGGCGTTGAGGGAATCGGCACCCGAGAAGCGTCAGCGCCGAGAGGATTGTTCCCCCTGTGTTCTGGAGGTGCCGATGAGTCGGTCTTCTGGCAGCCCGGTACCTTTCCCGAGCCTGCAGCCATGTCCGATGGCGGCTCTCGATGAGCACATCAGGGCTCTGCTTCCAGAGCTTCTGGAAGGATTGCTGCGCCAGTCTGCTTCGGTGTCAGGGATGCTTGCACCTTCCGTACCGCCTGCTGCAGCGGCATCTGGCCCTCCACCTGTGGTGAGGTCCCCGATCTCGGTGCCGCCTGCGGCATCAGTGTCGGCTGCCACCCAGGTCGACTCCCCTTCGATGTCGGTGGAGGAAGCTTCATTTGAGTCCAGGTGGGCATCGACTTCTCGGCACCGCCATCGAGGATGTTGTTCCTCGGTGTCGAGACAGGCTCAGTTTTGGACTGCTCTGAGGGATGTCTTGTCCGATACTGAAGATGAACGTTCGTGGGAGGAAGAGGAGGATCCCAGGTACTTTTCTTCTGATGAGTCCTATGGGATTCCCTCTGAACCTTTCCCTCCACTAGAAAGGAGACTTTCTCCACCAGAGAGTCTATCCTTTATCCGGGAAATGGCTGCAGCCATTCCCTTCCCTATGGAGGTTGAGGATGAGCCCAGGGCTGAGAAGCTCGAGGTCCTGGATTATCCTTCTCTGCCTAGAGAGGCTGCAACAGCTCCTTATGCGAAACTGGTTGTTCCCGCTGTCTAATCCCTTGATCCCGAAAAAAAACTGAATCCCAATCTCGGATCCACGGTGAGCTTGGATTGATGAGGTCTCAGCTACCTCACAATTCCATGGTGGTGGACTCCGCCCTCAAAAGAGCCAAGAGCACTAGGGACTGTGCCTCGGCACCCCCAGGCAGAGACTCTGGAACCTTGGACTCTTTTGGGAGGAAGGCACATCAGGCTGCTATGCTCGCTGCCAAAAGCCAGACATGCCAGCTCTTCATGAGCATCCACTTGTGGAACTCGGTAAGGCAACTGTCCAGCTTGGTTGATGCACTACCTCCGGAGCAGGCCGAGCCTTTTCGCCAGGTGGTCAGGCAGCAGACGGCGTATCGAAAACTCCAGGATCGCTGCCCAAGGTATAGTGATGTGCAGACTCTCATGGCTGCGTGTCTGTGACCTGGATCATTCGGTCCAGCAGCGGATGGCGGATGTTCCTTGTTGGGGGGATAATCTTTTTGGTGAGAAAGTAGAGGATCTGGTTGACCAGCTCAAGAAGCACAATGATGCTATGGATTCTCTCTCCCGCCTGGCGTCTTCTGCTACTATCTCCTCATCTAGGAGGTTTTTTGGGGGGAAGAGGAGTGCTCCCTATTCCTATGCTAAGCGTAGGTACACTCCTGCTTCTCTGCAGCCTGCCCAGGCTCAGTCCCAACGCGCTCGTTCTCGACAACAGCGTGCGCCGAAGGCCACTGCAGCTCCTCAGCAAAAGCAAGGGACGGACTTTTGACTGGCTCTAGTTAAGCATAGCCTCAATAAACGTGTCCGTACCGGACGACTTGCCAGTTGGGGGGAGGTTAATGTTTTTTCACCAAAGGTGGCCTCTTATAACCTCCAACTGGTGGGTTCTTCAAATTGTCCGGTTAGGGTACACCCTCAATCTGGAATCCAAGCCTCCAAATTGCCCACCGGGAGCTCAGTCTGTGACAAGCAGGTACTTGCAGAGGAACTCTCTGCCCTTCTACAGGCCCATGCAGTTGAACCCGTTCCACTAGGGGAAGAAGGGCTGGGATTCTATTCCAGGTACTTCCTTGTGCAAAAGAAAACAGGGGGGATGCGTCCCATCCTAGACAAGGGCCGTGAGCAAATATCTTGTCCGAGAAAAGTTCAGGATGGGCACCCTTCTTCCCATGATTCAGGAAAATGATTGGCTATGCTCTCTGGACTTAAAGGATGCTTACACACACTTCTCGATACTTCCAGCTCACAGGAAGTATCTTCGATTTTGGCTGGGAACACAGCACTTTCAGTACCGTGTACTGCCTTTTGGCCTAGCGTCTGCGCCCAGAGTGTTTACAAAATGCCTAGCTGTAGTCGCAACGTCGCTACGCAGACTGGGAGTGCTTGTGTTTCCTTATCTTGATGATTGGCTGGTGAAGAGCACCTCGAAGGAAGGTGCTCTGGAGTCCATGCGAATGACTATTCGGGTGCTAGAGCTACCCCCAGTCCAACAATTGGAATTCATTGGAGCTCTGCTGAACACTCAGACAGCTCGAGCTTATCTTCCCGAGGCAAGGGCGGACAACCTTCTGTCCCTGGTGTCCATGGTTCGAGCGTCTCAGCAGGTCATGGCTCAGCAGATGTTGAGACTTCTGGGGCACATGGCCTCCACAGTTCATGTAACGCCCATGGCATGTCTACATATGAGATCAGCTCAAAGGACCCTAGCTTCCCAGTGGTTTCAAGCTGCGGGGGATCTAGAGGATGTAATCCAACTCTGCACCAACTTTCGGAATTCTCTTCAGTGGTGGATGATTTGATCCAATTTGACCATCGGGTGACCATTTCAAGTTCCTCAGCCACGAAAAATGCTGACGACGGATGCATCTCTCCTGGGGTGGGGAGCTCATGTAGATGGGCTCCACACTCAGGGAGCCTGGTCCTTTCAGGAAAAAGGTCTGCAGGTCAACCTCCTGGAATTACGAGCGATCTGGAACGTTCTAAATGCTTTCAGAGATCAGCTGTCCAACTGAGTAATCTTAATTCAGACAGACATTACGAGCGATCTGGAACGTTCTAAATGCTTTCAGAGATCAGCTGTCCAACTGAGTAATCTTAATTCAGACAGACATTACGAGCGATCTGGAACGCTCTAAAGGCTTTCAGAGATCAGCTGTCTCCAATCGAGTAATCTTAATTCAGACAGACAATCAGGTTGCCATGTTTTACACCAACAAGCAGTGGGGCACCGGATCTCCTCCTCTGTGTCAGGAAGCAGTCCAGATGTGGCTTTGGGCTCATCGTCACAGCATGTTTCTCCAAGCCACTTATCTGGTAGGCATAAACAACAGTCTGGCCGACAGGCTGAGCAGGATAACGCAACCTCATCTGCTCGTAACCTTGGGGTCATCTTTGACTCCTCCCTCTCCTTCTCTGCACATATTCAACAGATTGCTAAAACCTGTTGTTTCTTCCTCTGTAATATCACCAAAATTCGCCCTTTCCTTTCTGAGCAAGCTACCAGAACCCTCATCCACACTCTCATCACCTCTCGCTTAGACTACTGCAACTTGCTTCTCACAGGTCTTCCACTCAGCCATCTCTCTCCTCTTCAATCTGTTCAAAATTCTGCTGCACGATTAATATTTTGCCAAAGTCGCTATGCCCATATCAGCCTTCTTCTTCTGAAGTCACTTCACTGGCTCCCTATCCGTTTCTGTATACAATTCAAGCTCCTCTTATTGACCTATAAGTGCATACACTCTGCAGCCCCTCACTACCTCTCCACCCTCATCTCTCCCTACACTCCTTCCCAGGAACTCCGTTCACTAGGCAAATCTCTTCTAATTGCACCCTTCTCCTCCATCGCTAAATCCAGACTCCGTTCCTTTTATCTTGCCGCACCTTATGCCTGGAATAGACTTCCTGAGCCATTACGTCAAGCTTCATCCCTGGCCGCCTTCAAATCTGGGCTAAAGGCCTACCTGTTTGATGCTGCTTTTGATTCCTAACTTGTCACTTGCTCGTAACCTTTATCTTGTCTTCCTTTCTTCAATAATCCCCTTTCCCTATGTGTCCTATCTGACTGTCCTACCCTTATCCCTTATTTGTCCTGATTTAGATTGTAAGCTCTTTTGGGCAGGGACTGTCTTTCTTCATGTTCAATTGTGAAGCGCTGCGCACGACTGGTAGCACTGTAGAAATGATTTGTAGTAGTAGTAATATGCACAGCATTGTACAATGGTGCAAAATGACAAATCCTTGTCCCCAAAAGTTTAGAGTCTAATTGGGTACCTGATGCCCTGGGGGATAAAGGAACTGCCCTAATCATAAGGAGTGTGTTGGTGAGAGAAGTAAGGTTTAAAACATGATTGCTGTAACCCATTAGGCCACCCTGCTCCCCTTCATCCCTTGATGAGAATTTTGGAACAGTCGTGTCATTTTCTGTTGTCCTTTTTCTTTTCTTTCTGTGTATTCTAAATTGCTTTTGTAAGGTTTGGATTTCATCCGAGCAGAAGGTTTTGTCTTTTCCCATGTTGCTGATGAAGGCATTATCAATGCCTGTGCTGGCGATCTGCTGAGATATCGTAGGCAGATTGGAGCAGAGCATGTGCAGATTTTTGCTGACATCAAGAAGAAACACAGGTAAAGCGCCTGTCTAAAAAACGTTTCTGCATCTAGCGTGGTAGTGAGCTAACATTCCTGCCTGTCTCATTGCTGCATGCACACCTCACCATGAACCACGGGAGAGTCTGCTTTACTAGAAATGATCACATTTTTGTGACATTTGAAAAATGTAGTACTTTGTTCTTCAGTATAATTTCAAAGTTATAAATAATAACACTAGCTTGGCATTTTCAAGCAGTGGAATTAATACATTAGGAATTTACAAATAGCTACTTGGTCTGTAAACATTTATTTTCCACCTGATTGAATAGTGCTGCCAGTTTCTTTGTTTGCAAATAAAGCCTGTCAAGACCAAAGACCTTATTTTTCAGCCTTCATTTGTGATTGCCCAAAGTGCTGTTTTGTTTTTGAGGCGGAACTGACTAATGTGGTTTCGAACATTAACTAGTATGTTTGGAACTTTAGTAATTGAATTAAGGTAGCACCACCTCTGCTTGTAATAAGGGTTAGATGCTGTGGTGCATTGTCTTGCTGCAGGACCAGATAAACGGGGGGGGGGGGGGGGGGGGGGGGGAGGGGAAGGGGGCATATTTACATATGTAGTGCTGAGGAAGCTTAGAATAGCATTGCTTGGTTAGCAGAGTAGGAAAAGAGATAGTGGCTGATTTTGTTCTTTGGAGGTAAGTTTTTAAGAACAGAGAGAATGTGGGGACCCACTCATTTGGTTAATTGTTAACGTGATGCTTTAAAATGTATTCCTTGAGTGAGAAGTTGCTTTATCTCTTATTTTGTCTGCTGCCTAAGATCTAAAGAGATTCACATTATCACGGTTGGTACAACTATTATTCCAATGTGGGCTGTAAATTAATACGATTGTTATCAAAAAGAATCTAAGGCAAAGAATCTGTGCTCCCAGTGAGCGGGTTATTCTAATTGTATATTAATAACCAATACGGTTAGAAGGGTTACTGTCAAGCACCGAGAGGCTGATGCAGAAAGCTAGTGCAGATAAAAGCACATGGTTAATGTGAAATCTGTGCACAATTTTGTGGGCCTACAATTCAGAAAAGGGTTTTGCGCAGAACAGGAGCATAGCCAGACATCCAATTTTGGGTGGGCATGATGACCCCTGCCCGTCATCTCTCCCTTCCCCCCCCCCCCCCCCCCCCCAGGCAATTGAAGAGTCACTTAACTCCACTTCCCTGACCCCCCCCCCCCCTTCGGTACCTTTTAAATCCTTTAGGGTTTCATTGGCACTGAGCAGCAACTCATTCCCCTTGCTTGCACCAGCTCCAAACCCACCCTCTGATGCAACTTCCTGGTCCTGCAAACAGGAAGTTGCATCAGAGGGAAGGCTTGGGCAGCATGAGCAGGGGGAATATGCCGCTGCTCGCTGCTGGTGAAGAACTACAAGATTTAAAGGTACTAGGGGGTCGGGGGAGTGGGCAAGTGATTTCCCCCAGTCTCCTGGAAGGAGAGATGCTTGGAGTCTTCAGCTGGTGGGGCTTAGGGATTCCCACCAACCACATTGCTGCTGTGCTGCTGCTGGGTGGGCCTGAGTCCAAAATGGGTTGGCTTGTGTCCACATGGGCCCACCAGTGGCTATACTACTGGTGCGGATGCTAAGCCTGTGCTAAACCTTGTATTAAACACCAGCGCAAAACGTATTAAAATCGATGATAATGAGGCGATTAGCTGTTCCTTCCTGATGCAGGGAACTGTGTGGAAGACATTTAAGGCAACGCAGGAATATGGAACACCAGATCTGACGAGGCGCAGAAGGGTAGCTCATTCTTCTGCCTCAGCATTTGCAAGGATGTAATGTCTGTTTCTTCTTTTAGCTGTAAGCATAACAGTATCTGCAGCATTTTAAGACAGAACTGGGAAGGTGACAATTCTGTGCATTAGTCTGGATAGAAAAAAAATGATCTGTGCATGTGCTGGAATGGTATTCTATGCATAAATATTGGCATTGCAAACATTTTATGCACAGAATGTTTGTGATGTCAGTATTTATACACAGAATATTATTCTAGCACATGTGCATATGTGTGCCGATAACAGGGCCAACTCAAGGGACCATGGCGTCCTGAGCCAACTTTTGGCTTGGCGCCTTCCCGTTGGTTTACACCCCCATTGGCACGCCCCTCCCCTTCAGACCATCCTCCCCTTGGTCTACTTTTTAAGGCAGTTTCCCCTCCAGAATACCAACAGCGTTTAACCCAATAGCACCCCTTATCAGCCCGTGTCTTCCCTCTGCTGTGCCCCTATGAAAACAGGAACTTATGTCAAAGGAGGGGCGCAGTGTGGCAGCGGGAAGATGCTGGGGCTGATGCAGGTAGTGTTGAGTGAAATGCTGTCTTTGGGAGGGGAAAATTGCCTTTTAAAGTAGATGGAGGAAGGTGGCCTGAGCCAGAAAGAGAAAGAGTGTTGCTGGCTCTTCTTCTTTTTTTTTTTTCCCTTCACATGCATTGCTGCCAGGAAAGCTCTGAGTCAGCTTAACCTATTGGGTCAGTGACATCACAGGCTCAGGCATTTGACACCCTTTACCTCCGGTGCCCTGGGCCAGAGCCTCACCTGTTCCATAGGTTAAGCCAGCCCCGGCCGATAGCTTCTTTTTGCTCGGACGTGTCCACAAGTACTAATTGCCGTTAGTACAGAATGTTTTGCGCATTCACTCATTGTGCTCTCCCTGATTAATGCACAAGTTTGAATAATTAGCTTATTGCATCGCCAAGCAAAAATTGGGCATTAATGTTGACATTAGAAGCCATGTGCATGGCTCTAACACAAGCTTTCTATATTTGTCCCTGAATAAAGAGAGACTTGGAGGGGCATTTTCGAAAGGGACAGCCAAGTTTTGATGAAGACGTCCTTGCAAAACGTCCCCATCCACGGGCAAGGAAACCCATATTTTCGAAACAAGATGGACATCCATCTTTCGTTTCGATAATACGGTCAGGGATGCCCAAATCCTGAAATTTGGTCGTCCCTGGACTTGGTCGTTTCTGATTTTCGGCGATAATGGAAACCAAGGACGTCTGTCTCAGAAACGACCAAATGCAAGCCATTTGGTTTATTTTTGTTACATTTGTACCCTGCTCTTTCCCACTCATAGCAGGTTCAATGCAGCTTACATATTATATACAGGGGGCAATGGAGGGTTATGTGACTTGCCCAGAGTCACAAGGCGCTGCCTGTGCCTGAAGTGGGAATTGAACTCGGTTCCCCAGGACCAGAGTCTACCACCCTAACCACTAGGCCACTCCTCCACACATCTATACTTCTTCCCTTGGTACTCTGATCTCATCCCATGGTTTTCAGTATCATCTTGACACTGATGACTCCCAGATCTACCTCTCCACACCAGAAATCTCAGCCGAAATCCAGTGCAGGAAGCAGAGACAATGTTGCAATGGGTGTTCACCATAGCAGGTTCTAGTGGAGAGGGATTAATTTAGCAAAAAATGACTCTTATACAAATCACAGTATGGTATCGAAGTTATTGTTAAAGTGCTTCTCTCCATCTATGAGATCTGTTCCAGACCTTCAGTTTTAAGAATTTTCAGTATGTGTGATATTTTGGACTTTGCTGGCAAACAATTGGGTAAGCCCACCTGATGTGGCTAGGAGGGGAACTGGACTGCAGATCCTATTGTTATCTCCAACTTGATATGGCTGTGAAATTCTGGTGTGGATGGGGTTTGTACCTGTATATGTAAGCCGCATTGAGCCTACCATGAGTGGGAAAGCGCAGGGTACAAATGTAACAAAAAAAAAAAAGATGGAGAAAAGAAGAGGTCCCAGGACAGATCCCTGAGGTACACCAACTGATAGTGGGATAGAAGCAGAGGAGGATCCACTAGAGTATAAAGGTACGCTGGGAGATTAGGAAGATTAGGAAGAAGGAGCTGGAGTACAAGATCCAAAACAGCCAGACATCTGGTCACATGCAACATATGATGTGATCTCTTATTTCTACAATTTTTAGTCCTCCACACTGAGTAAAACAAGAAAATGCAAATCCAGAGAAGGAACTACAGGCAAAGAGAAACAGTTTCTTCAGACTTTGAGGGTGGCAGCAGTGCCGTAGCGAGGGCAGCTGACACCCGGGGCGGGTCGCCGCTGCGCACCCCCCCACGGGTGCAGCATGGCGCACCCTCCCCCTTCCGGAGCGCACCCCCCCTGGAGTGCGTACTTACATGGGAAAGCGGCGAGGAACAGGTGGAAGGGCCTAACCGCCCTGAGTGCATGTCGCTGGGAGCTGCGTCGGCTCCGCTGGTTCCCTGCTCTCTTTGTCCCGGAACAGGAAGTAACCTGTTCCAGGGCAGAGGGAGCAGGGAACCAGCGGAGCCGACACCCCCTCAGTGGCGTGCACCCAGGGCGGAGCGCCCCACCGCCCCCCTTCCTATGCCACTGGGTGGCAGTCCAGTGTTTTCCTTTTAATGTCTGATCTCTACACTTATTGACATATATTATGTAACATTATGTAGGGGTCACCTATTAGAAAGATTTACAAAAAGAGGGGGTGCCTCAGTTCGTGTGAGAACTTTCCAAATCCTTTACACTTACTGGAGCAAATGTCCAATTGGAGATACATTCAAATTTTCAGTGCCAAAGGACCTACACAATATTGACGAGGACTGCAAACAAGCTCATTTATCACTCATACCAGCATTCTGCTGTTTATCTGGGACAGCAAGTTTCCTCTATTTATTTTATACCCCTGAAGCAGCCTTGGAAATAGGCAAAATGTGGACGGACCACGGTGGGTGTTTTATCAATAAAGACATTTGGTTTTTATGACCTCTGGACCTGCTTTCTATTTGTGTCAGCTTTCTGCTATGGATCTAAGGAACACCTGCGTTTTGTGCTATAATTAGGTGCATGCACTCAGCCAGTATTCTAAACATTTGTGCATGTAATCAGCTTGTACATGTTAGTGCCTGTTTAGAAAATTACCCCCAAAGAGTGTCAGCAGGAGAAGCATGATTTCAAATCCTGTTGTCCTGGTTTAAAAACTGTTTTTCTAACTGCTAGTTGCAGAATGGTTGAAGGCACATAGGTACATTATATCCAAGGGTCTGCAAGATAGTTTTCAAAGAGAAATCCCTCATGAGGTTTGCTTCTGAAGGTCAAGCCAGCAGCACATAGTAGGGATTTGTTACTGAGGTAAATTTGCACCTGCCTTGGAGCTGAAGCACATGTGCTTGAAAAGTAAGTGCAGGGCTTTCAGAATGAAACCCCAAGTGACTTTCCTCCCCCAGTCTCACCCTGTCCCTTTTTTGCTATGCATAAAGGTAAATGAGCTGTGAACAGCACAAGTACTTTTGCCCATGGTGAGGAAGAAGCGTATTTCAGCAGCCCATTTTCACATAGGCAAATGGCATGATAAGTTTAGAAAATGTCCTTTTAGTGTGGATATTTGAGGAGTATCTAATGACTACTAATTGATCCATCTGATTAGTTTCATGCATGAATTCTTATGTGACCCAAAATTGATTTATTTCTGCAAAAATACTGGACTTCTCATCTTGATAAATTCCAGCCCAACTCGTGGTGTGATTACAAAGTGACAATTCTGTAAGTTAATAAGAGAATGCATAGTTATGCTCACAGTGGTATCTGTTTATGGATATAGTTCTCATGCTCTGACCGCGGATATCAGTGTATCTGAGACTGCAAAAGCTGCTGAGTTTTTCCTGGCTGATGGAATCATCCTGACAGGATCAGCAACTGGAGTTCAGGTGGACCTTCAGGAACTCAAAGGTGGGTGTTGCTAGACGTATAAGGGACTGAGGACAGAAAAGAAATGTAGGATGCTTTTATGATAGAGTGTATACTGTCTGTAAGGACAAGTTTGTAAGTGTACTAATGAAATGGGTGATTACTAGTTTACAGTGTCATTTTGGGGGGTAGTAGTACCTGAGCTACAAAGCAAGTGCATTTCTCTCACTGAAACTCCTGACTCTATAGAGGGGCATTTTTGAAAGACCCAAGTCAAAATTGGGACGTTCTGCTCATAACGTTCAAAGAAAACATCCATCTCATAACCATTTTCAAACAGGAAAAATGTTGGGATTTCCTTTCAAAAAGAACATTGGTGCACTGAAAGCGTCCAAAATGAACAGCCATTTTCCAAAATAAAATATCCCAAGATACGAATGCCAAAAAAGCAGACATCATTTGTACAAAAATGGCCACACAGATGTCCCTGAAGAGCAGAGGGACAAGCAACACCTGGAAAGTGCTGAGCTTGTATGAGATTTGAATTTTGCTTTTAAGGAAAGTTGTTGGATAAATCCCCTTTAGACCTATCCCTGATGTAGCCCATTGAAGCAAAACATGGCCACGTCGGGTGCTTGGTTTGAATACATTTCATCCTCCTATATTTGCTGGTCTGCTTTGTATGGTTTCCTGCTGGGCTCACATATTTGTACAGAAATAAGTATCTGTGGTGTTGAATATAATATACATATTTCCCCCTGAGATCGTGGAGACATTTCCAGGAACTAGAGAGAGAAATAATGCATATAACCTCTATGGGTAGATTTTCTTTATGCTATAATCAAATTATACAAGTAAGAGTTATTCATGATATTTGCACCAATGTGAGCACTTTATCGCACATATGGTGCCTGGTGCAGTAAGCATTTTTTCTAATAGAAGAGGGTCCTTCACTGTCAGTTAATGCACACGAATGCAGTTAACATGTTCTGTTTACTGCATGATGCATTACATAAAATGGACCCTGCAGTAAAAAAAATGTGTGTTAATGACATTATGGTTTGTTTAACTTAATGAATGATCCCACAATGGAAAAATCAATGTAATACATCAGACACATAGGCAGCAATTCTGTGAAATAGCACCTCATTTCAGGCACAACAAGGAGGCGTTCTGAGCACAATACTCTAAAGCCTGAAAGGCGCACCTCAGCTGCTATAGAATATTAGTGCAAAGCAGTGGCGTAGCTATGTGGGGCCTGGGCCCCCTTAGATTTGGCCCTGGACCCCCCTGCCGACAACCTTCTCGACCCCCCCTCCCGCTGCCAACCAGCCGTCGCCTACCTTTGCTGGTGGGGGACCCCAATCCCCGCCAGCCGAGGTCCTCTTCTTCCGGCGCAAGGCTTCGTTCTGTTTCAGAGTCTGACGTACAACGTGCAGGACGTCAGACTCACAGAAAAAGAACGAAGCCTTGCGCCGGAAGAAGAGGAGCTCGGTAGGCGGGGGTTGGGGTCCCCTGCCAGCAAAAGTAGGCGGCGGCGGGAGAGGGTTGGCGGCGGGAGGGGGGGTTGAGGGTCCTCAGCAGGGGGGGGGGGTCAAAGTTGGTGGCGGGGGGGGGGTCGGCAATGGCAGGGGGGGGTCTATAATGTGCCCCTCACCTCGGGTTCTGGACCCACCTCCTGCCCTGGTACAAAGCGGCATTAGCATGCTTAAAGGGTATGATACATACCTGTAGCAGTTGTTCTCCGAGGACAGCAGGCTGATTGTTCTCACGACTGGGTGACGTCCGCGGCAGCCCCCACCAACCGGAAATAAGCTTCGCGGGACGGTCGGCACGCAGGGCACGCCCACCGCGCATGCGCGGCCGTCTTCCCGCCCGTGCGCGACCGCTCCCGCCAGTTGAATGACTAGCAAAAAATATGAAACACACAACTCCAAAGGGGAGGAGGGAGGGAAGGTGAGAACAATCAGCCTGCTGTCCTCGGAGAACAACTGCTACAGGTATGTATCATACCCTTTCTCCGAGGACAAGCAGGCTGCTTGTTCTCACGACTGGGGTATCCCTAGCTCTCAGGCTCACTCAAAACAAGAACCCAGGTCAATTGAACCTCGCAACGGCGAGGGTATAACAGAAATTGACCTACGAAGAACAACTAACTGAGAGTGCAGCCTGACCAGAATAAATTCGGGTCCTGGAGGGTGGAGTTGGATTTACACCCCAAACAGATTCTGCAGCACCGACTGCCCGAACCGACTGTCGCGTCGGGTATCCTGCTGGAGGCAGTAATGAGATGTGAATGTGTGGACAGATGACCACGTCGCAGCCTTGCAGATCTCTTCAATAGTGGCTGACTTCAAGTGGGCCACTGACGCTGCCATGGCTCTGACACTATGAGCCGTGACATGACCCTCAAGAGTCAGCCCAGCCTGGGCGTAAGTGAAGGAAATGCAATCTGCTAGCCAATTAGAGATGGTGCGTTTCCCGACAGCGACCCCTAGCCTGTTAGGGTCGAAAGAAACAAACAATTGGGCGGACTGTCTGTTGGGCTGTGTCCGCTCCAAGTAGAAGGCCAATGCTCTCTTGCAGTCCAATGTGTGCAAGTGACGTTCAGCAGGGCGGGTATGCGGCCTGGGGAAGAATGTTGGCAAGACAATTGACTGGTTAAGATGGAACTCCGACACCACCTTCGGCAGGAACTTTGGGTGGGTGCGGAGCACTACTCTGTTGTGATGAAATTTGGTATATGGAGCATGAGCTACTAGGGCTTGAAGCTCACTGACCCTACGAGCTGAAGTAACTGCCACCAAGAAAATGACCTTCCAGGTCAAGTACTTCAGATGGCAGGTATTCAGTGGCTCAAAAGGAGGTTTCATCAGCTGGGTGAGGACGACGTTGAGATCCCATGACACAGCAGGAGGCTTGATAGGGGGCTTTGACAAAAGCAAGCCTCTCATGAATCGAACGACTAAAGGCTCTCCAGAGATGGCTTTGCCTTCCACACGATAATGGTAAGCACTAATCGCACTAAGGTGATTCCTTACTGAGTTGGTCTTGAGGCCAGACTCTGATAAGTGCAGAAGGTATTCAAGCAGGTTCTGTGCAGGGCAAGAACGAGGTTCTAGGGCCATGCTCTCACACCACACGACAAACCTCCTCCACTTGAAAAAGTAACTCTTTTTAGTGGAATCCTTCCTAGAGGCAAGCAAGACCCGGGAGACACCCTCAGACAGACCCAACGCAGTGAAGTCTACGCCCTCAACATCCAGGCCGTGAGAGCCAGAGACTGAAGGTTGGGGTGCAGCAACGCTCCGTCGTTCTGCGAAATGAGAGTCGGAAAACACTCCAATCTCCACGGTTTTTCGGAGGACAACTCCAGAAGAAGAGGGAACCAGATCTGACGGGGCCAAAAGGGCGCGATCAGAATCATGGTGCCGCGGTCTTGCTTGAGCTTCAGTAAGGTCTTCCCCACCAAAGGTATGGGAGGATAAGCATACAGGAGGCCGGTCCCCCAATGGAGGAGAAAGGCATCCGACGCTAGCCTGCCGTGTGCCTGAAGTCTGGAACAGAACAGAGGCAGCTTGTGGTTGGTCTGAGAGGCGAAAAGGTCCACCGAGGGGGTGCCCCACGCTCGGAAGATCTTGCGTACCACTCTGGCATGGAGCGACCACTCGTGCGGTTGCATGACTCTGCTCAGTCTGTCGGCCAGACTGTTGTTTACGCCTGCCAGGTACGTGGCTTGGAGGAGCATGCCGAACCGACACGCCCAACGCCACATCCCGACGGCCTCCTGGCACAGGGGGCGAGATCCGGTGCCCCCCTGCTTGTTGACGTAATACATTGCAACCTGATTGTCTGTCCGAATTTGGATAATTTGACAGGACAGCCGATCTCTGAAAGCCTTCAGTGCGTTCCAGATCGCTCGGAGCTCCAGGAGGTTGATCTGCAGATCCTTTTCCTGGAGGGACCACAGACCCTGAGTGTGGAGCCCATCGACATGGGCTCCCCACCCCAGGCGAGATGCATCCGTCGTCAGCACTTTCGTGGGCTGCGGAATTTGGAATGGGCGTCCCAGGGTCAAATTGGTCCGGATGGTCCACCAGAGCAGTGAAGTGCGGCAACTGGTGGAGAGGCGGATGACATCTTCTAGATTCCCGGTGGCTTGGAACCACTGGGAAGCTAGGGTCCATTGAGCAGATCTCATGTGAAGACGAGCCATGGGAGTCACATGAACTGTGGAGGCCATATGACCCAGAAGTCTCAACATCTGCCGAGCTGTGATCTGCTGAGACGCTCTGGTCTGCGAAGCCAGGGTCAAGAGATTGGTGGCCCTCGCTTCGGGAAGGTAGGCCTGAGCTGTCTGGGAATTCAGCAGCGCTCCTATGAATTCCAGAGACTGAGTTGGCTGGAGATGGGACTTTGGGTAATTTATCACAAACCCCAGCAGCTCCAGAAGTTGGATAGTGCACTGCATGGACCGGAGGGCTCCTGCCTCCGAGGTGTTCTTGACCAGCCAATCGTCGAGATATGGGAACACGTGCACTCCCAGCTTGCGTAGATAGGCCGCTACCACCACGAGGCACTTGGTAAACACTCGTGGGGCAGAGGCGAGCCCAAAGGGCAGCACACAATACTGAAAGTGGCGTGCGCCCAGACGGAATCTGAGATACTGTCTGTGAGCTGGCAGTATCGGTATGTGAGTATATGCGTCCTTTAAATCCAGGGAACATAGCCAATCGTTTTTCTGAATCATTGGCAGAAGGGTGCCCAAGGAAAGCATCCTGAACTTTTCTTTGACCAGGAATTTGTTCAGGCCTCTCAGGTCTAGGATGGGACGCATCCCCCCTGTTTTCTTTTCCACAAGGAAGTACCTGGAATAGAATCCCTGCCCTTCCTGCCCGGGTGGTACGGGCTCGACCGCATTGGCGCTGAGAAGGGCGGAGAGTTCCTCTGCAAGTACCTGCTTTTGATGGGAGCTGAAAGACTGAGCTCCCGGAGGACAATTTGGAGGCAGGGAGGCCAAATTCAGGGCGTATCCGCACCGCACTATTTGGAGAACCCACTGATCGGAGGTTATGAGAGGCCACCTTTGGTGAAAAAATTTTAACCTCCCTCCGACCGGCAGATCGTCCGGTACGGACACTTGTAGGGCGGCTATGTTCCCGTGGATCCAGTCAAAAGCCCGTCCCCGGCTTTTGCTGTGGAGGCGCAGGGGGCTGCTTAGGCGCACGCTGTTGACGAGAACGAGCGCGCTGGGGCTGTCCCTGTGCCTGACGAGGCCTTCGGGCCGGCTGGTTGTACCTACGCTTTGCAAAAGAATAGGGTGCAGCCTGCCGTGCCCGGGAAAAACGCCCACCCGTGGGGGCGGGTGCTGAAGGCGCCCGGTGGGAGAGCTTGTCGAGAGCGGTTTCCCGCTGATGCAGTTGGTCCACCATCTGCTCGACCTTCTCACCGAAAATGTTATCCCCCCGGCAAGGGACGTCAGCCAGTCTCTGCTGGGTGCGGTTGTCCAGGTCAGAGGCACGCAGCCATGAGAGCCTGCGCATCACTATACCTTGGGCCGCAGCACGAGATGCCACGTCACAGGTGTCAAAAATCCCCCTGGACAGGAACTTTCTGCACGCCTTCAGCTGCCTGACCACCTCCTGATAAGGCCTGGACTGCTCCGGCGGGAGCTTATCGACCAGGTCCGCCAGCTGTTGCACATTGGTCCGCATGTGGATGCTCATATAGAGCAGGTAAGATTGGATGCGGGTCACGAGCATGGAGGATTGGTAGGCCTTCCTCCCAAATGAGTCCAGAGTGCGAGACTCCCGCCCCGGGGGCGCCGAGGCGGTATCCCTCGAACTCCGTGCCCTCTTGAGAGCAGAATCCACGACCGCTGAGTCATGGGGCAACTGGGGCCGCATGAGCTCTGGGTCAGAGTGGATCCTGTACTGGGACTCTGCTTTCTTGGGAATGGTGGGATTAGTTAGTGGTCGCACCCAGTTCCGGAGCAGCGTCTCCTTCAGGACATTGTGCAGCGGTACCGTGGAGGACTCTCTAGGTGGTGATGGATAGTCGAGGACCTCGAGCATCTCGGCCCTCGGCTCTTCCACAGAGACCACGGGAAAGGGAATGCTTATAGACATATCCCGCACAAAGGAGGCAAAGGAGAGACTCTCAGGAGGTCGACGTCGAGGGGCCGGCGCAAGTTCCAAAAAGACGGTCCCGCAGAACTTGCCTCGCAACCTGAGTCCGTTTCCGGAGACCGAGACACAAAACGCACGACTTGAGATTGTGCTCCGGCCCGAGGCACTGGAGGCACCAAGCGTGGGTGTCGGTCTGCGAGATCGGCCGGCCGCAGCGACCACACTTTTTAAATCCACTCGGGACCTTCGAGGACATCGACGGAAAAATCGCGTCGGCGAAGTCAAAGTCGGCAATGGTGGCTAAAATCACACCACGAAAATTGTAACCGACCGAGCGGCCACTAGGCCGCAACGAGGCGTCCCCGCTAGAAAGCGAGGGAAAAGAAGGAGCGCGTGCTCCACACGCGCAAAATTCTTTTTTTTTTTTTTTTTTAATAAAAGAGAAAGAAGAAGAAGAAGAGGCCGAACAGGCCAAAAGCGACGATCCGCGTAAACGCGGTCGAAAAAATCCGGCGGCTGAAACGAGAGAGAGGGGAAAACACAACTCTCTCAGTCGCGGAAAAAAAGTAACTGGCGGGAGCGGTCGCGCACGGGCGGGAAGACGGCCGCGCATGCGCGGTGGGCGTGCCCTGCGTGCCGACCGTCCCGCGAAGCTTATTTCCGGTTGGTGGGGGCTGCCGCGGACGTCACCCAGTCGTGAGAACAAGCAGCCTGCTTGTCCTCGGAGAAACTTAGACACCTCAACTTACAACAGATTTATAGCCATAGCAAGAATATTGGTGAGTCCCAGAGTGGGTTGGGTAGTTCTGGTGTTTGTGAAAAGTGACAGAAACCTGAGGTTGGGAGCAGACGTAGCCAGACCTTGGATTTGGGGGGAACCTGAGCCCAAAGTGTGTGTGTGTGTGGGGGGGGGCACAAAATGTTGTTCTGCTCTCCTGCTGCTCTCTGCGACCTCACATACCTGAGCTGGCAGGGATCCAACAGCAGAAGCCCTCCTCTAAAGCTGGCAGTTGCAGCGCTTTCCCTGGGCCATTGCCAGGCTGGCCACTCCCACCACACATGCTTGACTTTTGTGAAACTGAGCATGCGTGAGGCCTATCCTCCTGTGCATACTCAGTTTTCACACATGCAGGGGCGGGCCTCTCTTGTGCATGCTGAGTTTCACAAAAACCAAGCAGGGGGAGGGGTTGACGCAGTGGCCCAGGAAATACACTGCCAACTGCCCACACCCAAATTGGGTGGCCCAGGGCCCCAGTGTCTACACAACTGGTTGGGAGGCAGATGCTGTGGGCTTGTGGGAGCCACAGTGTGGCAGGCTGTTTTTTTTTTTTTTTTTTTTGCCCTCTCTGTAATTGGGAGGTAGGGCAGGTTTTGGAAGGCAATCAGGCAGCTCATGATCATGGTAAAAGCCTAGAGCCACAGGGGTTAAATGGTACCTCTCCTTCAGTTTTCCCACTGGTGGAAATGGCAGCCATGGTCATCTTTTGTTCATTTCTTACCCAAAGAAAGTGGTATTGCCTTTGAAGGCTAGTTAAAAAATGTGTTGTTGGTCCAATAAAAAAGGTATAATTTTCTTTTCTTTTGTTTTATTTCTATTTATTACTTTAAAAGTGGATTAACCCGGCTAGCTCACCATTTTTCCATGAGAAACCTTTTTTGCAGTACTTCCTGTAACAGCAAAGTAAAGACTTTTCAACAATGAAAACAGAAAATTGTATTCTGACAGTTTTGTTTTAATTTTTTTATTTATAACCATTTAAATTTTTACAAGCGATAAAACAATTTGCCGGAAATACAGAGAAAGTAATATATAGGAATTATTTCAGTCAGGTAATTCTATTCTCTTCCTTAGACCACTAAATAGGGAGAGTGAAACAAGATAAGGAGATCAATTAAACAGTAAACAGAAAAAAAAATGTGGTATTAACCTGATTATCCCCAGATATTACTCATCTAATTCATTATTCCACATTGATCATCTGGTTGGCTTCTTCAAGGCCAATACGGTGTATCATCAAATCATTTCATTGAAAACATACTTATTGTCAAATATTAGTTAGAAATAATACATCTGATGACATTCTTTCTCTTTTAAAAACCAGAAGTAATTTAACAATACATATACTTAAGTCTCTAATTCAAATCCCACTGATTAAAGTAATCCCAGTTTTCACAGGCTTCACTCCTTTTAAAGTAATAATTGAGGAAATTGTATTCTGACAGTTCTAATTCTCTAACATAATACTGTACACCAAACACATTTGTGATACTGTCTATTTTTCTGCTTACTATAGAGATTGGAAGAGTAATAACAAATATGTACTTTTTCTGCTCCCCACAGAGGTTCGGAGTACCGTAAAGATTCCAGTTCTTATTGGATCTGGTGTGACTCTGGAGAATGTAGAAAACTACATGGATGCAAGTGCCTTAATAATTGGTTCCTATTTTAAAAAAGACGGTTACTGGGGCAGTAGTGTTGACCCTGATAGAATAAAAAAGTTTATGGATAAAATCAATGTATTGAGAGAATGTGCATTAAAGAATGGCTTACAGTGACACAGTGCTTAGAGCAATGGGCTGAGAATTATGGAGATCAGGGTTCAAATCCTGCTTCCCTCACTTGACACTTTGAGGGTAATTATATAATTAGGTGCCTAGTTTAAGGCACCCAAAATGTACATATTTTAAGACTGTTATATAAAGAGAGTAAGTGCCTACTTTTCATTATAAAATACTAGTATAATTGACCAAAAGCAGCCTTGTAAAGCGTGATCACTTACAGTAGCCCTAGGGCTAGTATAAATGCCTACATCTAGATCGTAGCAAGAACAAGTGTAAATGATAATCTTGTATAAATTTACCCACATACGTATATGCTTCAACCAAATCCCGCCCATGTGCACACCCACAGTAAATGCATACAAGGCGCTTACTTTTACGCTGGTCAGTATTTTAGAAGAGGTCATTTATGTAAATAAGTGCCCTTACAGCCATTAATGGGTGTTCTTGCTGTCTAAAACTAGACAGCTCCTTACAAACTTACACCCTTTGTGACCTTGAGCAAGTTACTTATCTCCTGTTGCCAGTTATTCACATGAAGGACAATTCTATAAATAGACACCTAAAGATAGATGTGCACGTAAGTTATAGAATAATAGGTGCCAACTGGTGCCAGTTATTGGCAATTATACACATAAATGGTAGGTGCTATTCTATAACATACGCGCCAACATCGCTTAGGACTAGTTTCAGTGAATGGCGCCCAAAAAGGATGTCAAACAAAATCTGCGCAGAACACTGTTCTGTAAATAGCGATCTGAGTTGCACATCATTTATAGAATAGCACCTACAGCCAATTTTCCACGCCAAACCTTGGGTGCGAGGATTTATACCAACTGAAACCTGGTGTAAATCTTGGCACGTAATTTAGCTGCAGATCCCCGGTATTCAGTAGTACTGTGCACATCTTCAGTGAACAGGCCTGATCCACACATGCCCTTCCTATGGTCACACCCCCTTTTGAATTGCATGATGTGTGTACGGATCTTTATAGAATAGCACTTAGCAAGATGTGCGCACAACTTCTAATCAGAGCCAATTAACTGCAACAGTTGGTTGTTGGCATACAATTATTGCTAGTTAAGGGCTCGTTAATCAGTTAAGTTGCGTGTACATCTTGGGTGCTTGCCCAAATTTTGGCATGCAACTTTGGGCACAATATATAGAATTCAGAGCTTAATGTGTAAGTGTGAGGTGGCATAAACATGAGCACGTCATGGGTGTATCTCTGGAATACACATCTCACTTATAGAGAAATATAAGTTGAGCGCAGTTAGGCACCAACAATTACAACTGCCAATGATTTGGCATAACTGTTGTCACCTAACGTTAGGTACGGCAGTTCCAACTTACACTAGTGATTTATAAGGGAACCTTGGCGCCAAGAAACCATGATAAAATTGGTGTCAAGCACATGGCATTGGAGCACCTAAATCTTGGCACCAGTTTATAGAATTATTACCTTAGATTGTAAGCTCTTTGGGGCAGGGGCTTAATTGTATGTGAATTCTAATAATGCTGTATGATACCTTGAGCATCATTTTGGAAAGGCAGCCTGGAAATGCAGATTGTATTTATTTAGACAGGGGCAATCGCACAGGGCCTTGTGCTTCCAGGGGCCCTGCGGCACTCCCGCTCCCTGCTATTGCCGTCTACGTTTTGCACGCACCACCATCTCACTTCTTTGCCTCTCCTCCCCCAAGCTGCAGGGTGCCCTCCTGGCACATACCTGAAGCCAACCTGATGGTCTAGTGGATTCTTCGGGGCAGGAAAGATCCCCAGTCTTTCCTGCCCGCTGCCGGCGCTGACCCTCTTACTGCCGCATTGCTTTAAAAATGGCTGCCGAGACCTCTAGCAACAGCTTCACAAGTTTTGCTTGATTTTTCTTTATTTGAAATAAAATAAATATTTAAAACACATCTTGTCAACAAGGGGCAGGGCTAGGTGGGACGGGGGGCCCCACCGAACTGGTCTGCACAGGGCCCTGCAATTGCTAAGAGCGGCCCTGTATTTACCGTATTTTTCGGACTATAAGACGCACCGGACCATAAGACGCACCTAGGTTTTAGAGGAGGGAAAGAGGAAAAAAAAATTTTTCCTCTTTCCCTCCTCTAAAACCTAGGTGCTCTGCTCCGGTGCGTCTTGTCCGGGTTTCGGACCTCCGTTCCAGTACTTACATGATTCCATGTGCCCTGGTGGTCTAGTGACGTCGGGGCAGGAAAGAGCCCCCTCTTTCCTGCCCATCGCGCTGCTCTCCGTGCTTCTCAATGCTTTCTGATGGTCTCGGCGAGATTCTCGGCGGCCATTTTGAATCTCGCCGAGACCGTCAGAAAGCATTGAGGAGCACGGAGAGCAGCGCGATGGGCAGGAAAGAGGGGGCTCTTTCCTGCCCCGACGTCACTAGACCACCAGGGCACATGGAATCATGTAAGTACTGGAACGGAGGTCCGAAAACGCTACCTTCGGACTATAAGACGCACCCCCCATTTTCCTCCCAAATTTTGGGGGAAAAAAGTGCGTCTTATAGTCCGAAAAATACGGTAGATACAAATCTCCAGCAGTCTGTATAGTAAGTTTGTATTTTCTCACAATTACACCAAGAGCGTTATAATATATTAAACAAATGAAAAACCTCAAAGCTTCCCAGTGAGGTTGTTCAAAAGTGAATTAGAGTACCACTACCGGGTTTTCCTCAACTGCATATGAAGCAAGGTCGGATCATTGGTTGGTATAATATTTGAAGGGGTAGAAAAAGAACCAATGCTAAAATCCCCTCCTAAGGAGAAAAGGCTTTGGTTCAACCCCCCTTCCCACCAAATCTCTAAAAATACTGGAAATGTGAGAGAAAATGTTTTAATAAATTCTAATGGCGTTCACAGTAACACACACCTGCATAACAAAGACTTAATAGGAAATGGTGCACCAATTAGTACTTATCCAACAGTAGAACGATATAAACTTCAATTTCACATATCTTTTTCGAATGACTCCCGATAACTTTCAGCCATATCACCATCCCATCTCGTCTTTGCTTTGCCAAATTTATCTTCTGCCTTGTTTCGCTGGAGCTTGCTGCTTCAGGAAGAATTGCTTCCAAATGATGTTCTTAATCACAAAGTTATCGAGATTCAAAGAAGATATGTGAAATTGATGTTTATATCGTTCTCCTGTTGGATAAGTACTAATTGGTACACTATTCCCTATTCAATACTGGTCACCAGCAATGGCCCTGCTTTGAATAACCGGGGCTCAGCGCTGACCACAGGAGTCAGCCCAGCTAACTCCCACAGTCTGAATATTGGCCCCTCTGTAAAACATCTTGGCCTATTAAAAGCAAGGCAGGATTAAGACATAGACAAGCTAAGCTTGAGCCTAGGGCCCAGATGTTCAGGGAGGCCATCTCAGATATGCTAATGTGCCAATTCAGTGGCTCCCAAGGCAGTTTTTTTTTTAACCCTAATAACTCACACCCTCATGATCAAAAGCAAACGCCGGCGCTAGAGGCTGTTAGTGCCATACTAGCACCGGCGTTTGCTACCGCCCCATGATTAGAGCCCTCGAGCGTGTGAAACAACGCGCTCGAGGGCTCTTTGCGCAAGTAGCATACTAATGCATGCTAAACAGGGCTCAGCGCATTCATCACCAATGATAAGCAGCCAGCTGGCCGCGGCAAACCCTACGCCAGCTCCGAGCTGGCGTTAGGGTTTGCAGATCATTGGGGAGGATGCACTGGGCGGGGCTGGGTGCCGCCATTTTGCGGCGGCGTCAACACAATGAAGAGGAGGGAGGCAGGTTGCGTCCGTCCTCCAACTAAGGTAGGGGGGCCGGGAGGGGGTTGTCCTTTACGCTGGACCACCAGGGATTGGTCGGACAACACTGGGGGGGGTGGAGTTGGGGTGGGCTGGAGGTCCGGCGCTCGCTGGGTGGGAGGGGGTTTGGCCGGCGGCCACTAGACCACCAGGGACCATTTTCTGGGGGTTTGGGGGGGGCTGGGGTCCCACCAGATCTCCAGCCCTCCCTGAACCTGGGGGGTGGGTGGGATCATCGGGGGGCCAGGAGGTCCGCCGGACCTTCAGCCCCCGTTGCTCAGGGCAGGGGTAGTCAGGGCCTGGTGGTCCCATGGACTTCCAGCCCTGTGTTTGACAGGTTTGGGCTTTTGACAGTCCAGACCTGTCAAACAAGTATGGGAGGATTGTGCTGAGTGCATGCTCAGCCACAATTCGCCCGCACTTCTACCCCATGATCAGAGATAATTGCGCTGCTTAAATTTGCATGCATTATCTCTGATCATCTGCCTGTCAGTTGCTGGCAGCAAAAAGAATGGAGAGTGGGTATGGCAGAAGAGATTAGAGTCATTGCTTCTCATTGAGGTCTGTCAATTCTTCCTACCCCCTGTGCATTGTTCTTACCTGCTGGATCCTACTCTGCCAATTGTCCTCTGCATTGAGAACTACTTTGGGCCCGGTCAGTGTTTATGGATTCCTTGCCTGTCGTCGTTGTTATTGTTCTGTGTGTAATCCCTTGGTAGATTGGGATTTGAGAATTTCTCTAGGTGATTACTAGAACTAGTGTAGAACTCTCCAGATTCACTGGGGGGGGGGGGGGGAGACAGCTTGAATGGGAGGGTGAAGACCCCAGCCCAGAGGGATGTTTAGGAAAGAATAAGTGAAAACAGGTGTCATAGTTGGGGTGGAGTTGGCAGGTTATAAAAGTGATAGGATTAGTGAGCACATGGTCCTTGGTTGATTTCACCCACACCAGGACCGTGAGGAGAGGGGTTATACTGATCAGGCCCAATAACCTGTATGTGTTTTTTTTTTAATGAAGATATGATTATGCATGTAATATTGTAAGCTTTCCAGAATAGTAGATGGTGTGGATTATAAATCTTATAAATAACCTAAGGCTGAACTAAGAAGTAGTTGCTATTAATAAAAGTAGTAACTGTGAGTAGAGCGGGTGGGTAGAAAGGGTTAACCCCCCCTGGGAGCAGAATGGGAAGAGCCTGTTTGGTGCCCGAGGGGACAACTCAAAGAAGTGCTCCTCTAGAGGAGTAGGACGGCAGAGAGGTCTGATCCTTAGTGGGTCCTGTGGCTGGGTAAAAGCCTTGGTTTGTTTTGCTGGAAGAATAGGTATTGGAGGACTGGTGGATACTGCAAATATGTAAATACCCTAGGATCTATTAAGAGACTATTAATTTAGTAGTTGGAACTTTATACCAAAAGTCTTGGATTGACACAACAACCTCTTTCAGCAAAATGAACTGTTAAAGTATGAAGTTTGGATATCTGCCTTTTGCAACATTCCAGTAATGTTTTGCATTTCACATAAAAACTTAAGTGGAGAGTTTCAGTGGAGTGTGAGTAAAGTCAATTTGCTCTAAGACTGGTAAAGAAAAGATTAAAGAGTGTGGCTTAAAAACCTACAGCCTACCGGTATCAAGCCTGGCCTTGGCCTGCACCCAGCTCAGTAAAATTAGAACTACTGCTTGTGGCCCTGGTTTCAGGTACCTGACCTGAAGAGCTAGCTAGTGCCCACAACTTTTGGTGAGACCAGGTTACATATGTATTACTTAGATTCTGAATAAAAAGATTTAAATTAAAATGCATTTTTTAATATGACGGAGTGGGGGGGCCCAAAGTGCTTGTTTGCCTAGGGTCCATTAAAGAATTAATCTTGCCCTGATTAGCCATTTCCTTATATTTTGTGAGACTTAACAAATGTCTGGAGAAAAGCCATGCCTTACGATTCAAAAACGATTTATCCTTGTTATGAGGAAACAACCTAAGAGTCCAATCCCTATCTGATTTCAGAACATATAGTACCAGTATCAATTATGTTGTTTTTTAGCACTCTCTCCAGGAGCTGAGTTAGCTTTAAAATATCTGCTTGAACAGAGCTCTTTCTGAGACCAGTACATTTGTCCTCTCCTCTCAGAACTTCTCAGAAAGTTAAGTGGGACCTTTCCTCTCTATATAGTTTGGATTCTAAGTATATCCAGATAGGTCAACCTGTGGCTGTAGTAAAGCAGATTTTATCAAATGGAAACTTCAATCCTTCATCCAAATTCACATGTAATTGATGACAAATGAATAAATCAAATCACTTGTAATAGAATTAAACTGTATTAGGATTCTGAAAATACAGAATGAATCAATGTGTATAATCCACTCCCAGAGAGAAGAATTGTCAATGATTGATAAGTAGGTACTTGCAGACCAGCACCAGCAGATAACTGCTGAAATTGCTAACAGACAAAGGTAAAAAAAAACACTTTGGCTTTCTGTATCTGAGAGGAATATAAGCAGCTGTGTGCTGCCTCAGTGTGGAGTGTTCAAGCACTCTACACACTGGATTAATGCTTATGGGACAGCCCTAACAGCCAGTTACCATGTCCATCCAGAGGCAGGCAACAACAACAAGTTCCAAGTACTGAGAGCAGCACTGGTGCCTAAAGGTTTATCTCTGAGGACCACAGAAATACAGGGACCTGATCAATTCTACACAACACAAATGTACTGACCTGAAATCCATCGCACATCTCCAGCAAAGGCTGTTCCATGAAATGGGGCCAGCATAGCATCCCTTACTAGATATAACAGATACAGATTCCTGGCAGAAGTTTCTTTACTTAGGGCTACATTTATTAACATGCATTTTGGTGATGCTTATGTATTTACGATTTTTATATCCTTTCTGGATACTTCACATGTTATGGTTGCAGCTTGTGAGGCATTTTAAATGAATAAATAGCTAATATAAGCAATGTGAAATAAAATAGAAAAGAATATTCAATATGATTGGAAATACTTCTAACAGTGGGATAGCCAACAAAACTTTATGTGGCTTCTTCACGTATTACAGTTTTTATTCTACAATCCTGTTACCACAGTAACCTCTTCCTTGTATATTACATCTAATTATACAACAGTGTTTTATCTTTTTTTTTTTTTTGCTTTAATTTGAGCAAGTTAAAGAAAATTATCATGTGGATGATTAATCTCACACCAACGAGGCAACATTTTAATGGCATTGTTTTCTTCTATTGTTGTAACGGTGTTACTTTACACCAGACATTATTTCTGAGGTTAATTGAAGAAGTGTGACAGACACTTCCAAAGAGAGGACCCTGATTCAATCATGGAACTATTTGCTTCTATAAACACTTCATTATTCGTGGTGTACCTAACAATTACTTTAGCCAACATGAAGAGAGAATTGGCAACTGCATGCCTAAAAAAATAGGTTTGGGCGTCACTCTTTTCTGAGCTCTTGACAACACTGTGAATTGGACTGAAATTTGCTACACCTACACACTGCCATTGTTTGGGAATGTGCAGGTTTGCATGCTATAACAGTGCTGCTACCAAACATTTTTTTTAGTGGAATACAGCAGTGGCCCATTTTTTATTTCAAAAATATTAAAGAATGCTGTAAGAGTGTTTTTCTTCTTTATTTTATACAACATACAATTCCAAGAAACAAATATTGTAACAGAAAACAAGACAGGAATAAAGGAAAATCACATTTCAAAACAAATGTGTCTTCCTTTCTATCCCAGTCCGCAAGTGGTGAGGGAAGAACCAAAGAAATATTTATTTATTTATTGGTATTTATTAACTGCCTTTATAAAGAGATTCACCCGAGTTGATGTACAGTAGGTACAGTTTAACATCAAACAATTTTAACAGCATAACACTAGTAAAAGGAACAAGTATAGAAAGAGGGAAAACTTGAAAATTGCAAATTGAAGCCTAATAATAATGACTACCATGAAACAGGACCAAAAATATACACATTTAACCACACTGAAATAACATTGCTGTGATGCTATTCAAGGAAAATCTCAAAGGTGATTAAATCAAACCTGGAAAATGCTGAATCACACAAAGTGTCTAACATCAGGCAGAAGTAGACACCTGAGGAAATGGCTCCTCTGGGTTCCGGGAATCTAAGAATGAAATCAAATGAATTGGTTCATAAAAGATATACTTATGGGATTCCAGTCTTACCACACATTTACAGGGAGAATTTAACAAAAAATGTCCACCAAACTAAGGAACTCAAGGTCTCAAAGCCAAAAATTATCTCCTTTTTTTTTTTTTAATATCACACAAGGAACATTCAAGTAAACTTGAATCTTGCAATTCAAAAAGTAACATCTTTATTTTGAAAGAGCATTCTCAACACCCAGTCTCAATCAGGTTGTAGTACAAAAGTAACAGTGCCAGAAGACACCGCATGATTATCCCCTTCCATAATCTGTGTCAAACTTTATCCAGAGCAGGGGCGTAGCCAGACCATGGCGGGAGGGGGGTCCAGAGCCCAAAGTGGAGGGGGGGGACATTTTGGCCTGCCTCCCCCACCACTTCAGACCCCCCCGCTGCTGCCGCCGCCGCCACCACAAGGTACCTTTGCTGGTGGGGGTCCCCAATCCCCGCCAGCTGAAGCATTTATCTGTCCCATGCTGGTCTCTCGCACTTGCTTCCTCTCCTGTTTTCAGCGCAAAAAAAACCCAGCAAACAGCGTGTCCTGTTGTGTTTCCAAATCACCAGCAAGTAGTCTGCTATCAAAGCACGCTGTTTGTGCTAAGCTTTTTTGCATTTCCTTTTTCCTTGTCCTGATATGCAATTTGCAATTGTTCTTATTTGTAGAGATACAGACTAGCCCCTGACGCAGCCCCTTTTTTTGGGCGAAACACTGCCTGTGTCGGGCAACTGTCTTATATACGGTATCTTCGATAAAATATTTAGGATAATATACTGATCTGCTTGCTCATTCTCCACGTTGGATTTCGCAGATCGTTTGCCTTGCTGTTTTCTATGCTTCTGGACCATACAGGTAGAAAAGGCAATGGCGAAAGCAAGGATGCCTAGGTGCATAGGGAGAGAAATGGCCAGTAGGAAAAATGAGATGATGATGTCTCTGTATAAGGCTTTGGTGAGACCTCATTTAGAATACTGTGTACAATTCTGGAGACCGCACCTTCAACAATATAGAAACAGGATGGATTTAGTCCATAGGGCGGCTAATAAAATGGTCAGTGATCTTCATCATAAAATGTATGGGGACAGACTTAAAGATCTCAATATGTATACTTTGGAAGAAAGGCAGGGGAGGGAAGATATGATAGAAATGTTTCAACAACTATGCAGCATAAATGCACAGCAGGTGAGTTTCTTTCAACTGAAAGGAAGCTTTGGAATGAGGGGGACATAGGATGAAGGAGAAAGGGAATAGACTCAGAAGTAACCTGAGGAAATACTTCTTCATGCAAAGGGTGGTGAATTCGTGGAACAGCCTCCCAGTGGAAGTGGTGGAGATGAAAACAGTTTCTGAATTCAAGAGAGCTTGGGACAAGTACATAGGACCTCTAAGGGAGTGATAGGGAAAGTAGGTGGCATGGATAAGCAGACTGGATAGGCCATATGGTCTTTATCTGCCTACATTTTCCTATATTTCCTTGTCTCCCTCTGTTGATATAAGATACTGCGGTCATATTGTCTGATCATGGCTCAGCATTGAATATGTAACCCCCATTGTACCATTTCCCTTGAAGAAGATAAGCAAAGGCAAGCAAGACCTTCCAAATTGCTCTGAGCTGTAGTTGGTTGATTGATCAGGGATCGTTGGCCTTGTGGTGACTGAAGGAGACAATGGGCACCCCCCCCCCCCCCCCCCAGCCCAACAAGCTAATCCTGAGAAGTTGGGAACCAATGGCTGAGCAGGGACCACTGAAGAGGTCTCATGTGAAATATGGCACATAGAAGAACATCCAGAGTAGAGGCCATGGTGCTTAGCAATTGAGCATAGTCCCAAATTCTAGGATATGAAAAGGAAAAAAGATTCTTGACTTGGTTCTGAATGTTTTGCTGTTGAGGAATAGGAAGCAATACCTTCCCCAAGCTTGCGTTGAATGTTACACTCAGATACTACAGTGTTTGAGTTGGAGTCAAATGACTCTTGGAGACATTGATAATCCAACTCAAATACTGAAGAAGAGCAACTACCTTGGAAGTTATTGTAATCTTTCCTGATAGGAAAGGCTTGAATTAGCCAATCATCCAGGTAAGGATGAACTTGAATTCCATCCTTGTGCAAGAAAACTACCACTACTATCATGACTTTGGAAAATGTTCTTGGTGCTGTGGAAAAGCCGAAAGGCATGCCCACAAATTGATAATGATCCCCAAGGATTGTGAATTACAGAAATCATCTGTGAGGAGGCCAAATAGGAATGTGAAAGTAACTCTCCTTGAGATCTAGCAAAGTTAGAAACTCCCCCAGCTGTACCGATGATATTACTGAACACAAGCCGTTTGATATTTTGCGTTATTTAACTGGGCAGAACAGATGCCGACCAGTTATATAGTGCTTAACCAGCTATCCACTGACATTCAGTGGGGGATAACCAGCTATCCTCCGTTGAATATCCAAGATTAGCGGCTGGTGGATAACCAGTTATATCACGTGATATAACCAGCTATCCTCCAATTTTTAAACCGGGTTTGGCAGTCATTTTTAGCCGTGCCAAACCCTGGTATATCTTTGGCCGGAATATCGACATAGCTGGTTATCTTCAAACCGCCCCCCAAAAAACAGATATTCAATGCCCGTCACTGGAAACGGCCTCGCATTGAATATCTGGGTTCAGTGCAGGCCGCGGGAGACAGCCCATCTCCCACAGTCTGAATATTGGGGCCAAGGTCTCCATTCTGAAATGTTGAACTTTTAAAATTCTGTTGACTCTCTTGAGGTCTAGATCCAAACCCAGACAGAAGGAATCCCCTTTCTATGGTACCACAAAGTAAATGAAATACCTTCCTGTTCCCCACTCGCTTATGGGATCAGGCTCCACTGCTCCTCAATGAAGAAGTGTTTGTAAGTTGGCCCGAACCGCCTGACACTTGGCCTTAGCTTTGCAAGAAGATTCCAGGTTTTCATGTCAGTCGGAACGACTGCCATGTTGCTATGCAGTCTCTTTCACCCAAGTCTGTCCCAGATATTACTCACAGTTCCTCAGGCTGGGATGTGCCATGGTCTTCCCACCTGGCTCATCCATGAGGCAGGTGTGCTTGCAGAAGTTTAGGCTTTAGATTTTACAGTCTCTATAGCAATGCAAATCTGTCCAGGTGTAACTCCAAATGTCTCTTAAATACAGCATCTTTGTCCCAGAAACATTTACACCTTGGGTCCCACAGTAGGGTGCCACCTAGGCAGCTCACACACACTTCCAGCTCAGCTCCCCACAAGGGCTCCTGAACAGGCACGCACAAAAGAATTTCACAGTTCAGTTCTTTCTCAATTTACAGCCAGAACAAATACTTTTCAGTCTCCTTTACTTGCAGCCAGGGTATCTGCACATGGTAACTGCCGCACAGACCCCCATCAGTCCAGTCATTTCCACATAATCTCTTCAATTGCTTTGTCTCATCCTGGAACAGGGTCCATTCACTCATGCAATGCAACTCCTGTCAGAAGTGAGGCACTCCTGCTCCCACTTCTCCCACCGGAGGCATTTATTCCCATGCACTCCCACTTTACTCACATGTCAGGAACACTACTGCAGGTACCTTCTGCCTTGGGCAGAGGCTTCCAAACACCACACCTGCAAATTTATCCTGCTTTGGTACCCAGGACTTCCACCTCAGTGCTATGGGTCTCGGCAGGGGTGAGCTACCAAAGACCAGAATTTTCTCCAAGCAATGTCTTTTATTAATTTCCCTGGCCTGCCCCCATGGACTGGGCTTCACTCTGATTTCCTCAACAGGCTGTCAATATCAGACCTGTGTCCTTAGTGACCACCCTGAAAATCTTCCACCCTTCAAACATATGAGCCAGGGGTGGAGCCATGGATGGGCCTGGGCCCACCCACTTTAAGCTCAGGCCCACCCAGAGCCAGCAGCAGTGCACTCCATAGGCAACAAGAAAATAAGAGTTGGGGAGGCAGCTTTCCCTGCCTGCTGCTACTTCACTGGTATTGTCCCCAAACACGCTTACTATCACTGCTGGGCCATGCTTTTTATTCTACAGCAAAGCCACACAGGACCAGGACTCTTGCATGCTGCAGCTTCTTCCTACGGGTCAGCCCCACCTCCTCCAAAAGAGGAAGTTATATCTGAGAAGGCGGGGCTGGCGCAAAGAAAGCAACTGCAGCATGCAAAGAATCCCGGTCCGGCACGGCTTTGTTGTAGAATTAAAACTGTGGTCTGCCAGTGATGGTGAGGGAGGGAACAAAACCTGTAGCATGCAGGTGAGTGGCTTAGGGGGTGTCAGGTAGAGAGGAGTACTGTTAGTGTGGGGCAGTAATATGGGACAATGGTAGGTGGGGTAGAGAAATAATTGTTGAACATGCATGTGGGCGGGTGAAGGGAGATATGCTGCATGAGAAGAGAAAGGGAAAAATGCTGGACCATGGGGAGGGGCAGGAGGGAAGAAAGAAGGGACAGGAAGATGGTGGGGTAGAGTGGAGGGGACAGGGAGATATCAGGCTATAAGGGTGGGGAGGAGAGAAAGAGGGATCAGATGCTGGGCTAGAAGGGTGGAGAGAGGGAGACCCTGGGAATGGTGGAAACCATGTGGGAGAGGCTGGGGGGTCAGGGTTAGTGGGTGGAAAGAAAATGAATAAGAGGCAGTGGCATTCCTAGGGGGGCGGCGCCCCGCCCCCCAAGTGCGGCACCCCCCCCCCCGATGCAGCGCGGACCCCCCCGGGTGCACGCCACTGGGGGGGGGGTACCGCAGCGCGCCTGCTCAGAGTTCCCTGACTTCGCGCGTTCGCTGCAGCTCCCTCTGACCCGGAACAACCTGTTCCAGGGCAGAGGGAGCTGCAGCGAACGCGCAAAGTCAGCGAACTCAGAGCAGGCGTGCGCCGCAGCACCCCCCAGCGGCGTGCACCCGGGGCGGACCGCCCCCACCGCCCCCCCTTGGTACGCCACTGATAAGAGGATAGTGATTATGGGGGGGAGGGGTAAAATATAGCAATGTGAGTAAATTGAAGATGGAAGGGAATGGTAGGCTGGGAAAGGAGTGAAATGGAGAATAGCAATGCTAGTGAGTGAAATAAGATGTAAATTTGATAGGTATCTGAAAAGTAAAAAAAAAGGAAAAGGGTTAGGTGAAATTTGAGTGGACAGAGAGCAGAAGTGAAAAAAACAAGAATGGAAACAGTTAAAATGGGAAAGATCAATATGTCAGAGACATGTAGTGAGGAAATGGAACAAGAGAGGAGAAAAGACAAATAGATAGCAGCTGCTTGAAGGAGAATTAGCAGAAGACATAGGAAAGGGGGGGGGGGGGGGGGGGGGGAAGAGAAATTGGAACCAGCATGATGGAATAATAAAATGTCCAGACAACAAAGGTAGAAAAAGCATTGTATTTTGAATGTTTTAAATGGAATATGTAGCTTTGGAAAATGTGCATAGCAGATGTCCTTTTACTGTATTCAATAGAAAAGGAGATGAATTTCTATTCTTATTTCTTCAGTGTTGTAGTACATGCCAAGGTTCCCAGTTCAATTTTTGACAACATATTTTTATTTCTAATTTGTGATCCCTTGTTCTGTTATTTGGTGAGGATCTGTTGGTGTGATTATAATGGCAGATGGGGAGATTGGAGGGAAGGCAGGGAGGAGAGGGAATTGGGGGAGGGAGGCGAACTTCTTTATTTTCTGCTCTGGGCCCCAGCATGGCTAACACCTGACCTGACCCTGCTGTTAGCTGGTGGGGATCCCCAAGTCCTGCCAGCTGGCGACCTCCACTGAAGTCAACCAGAACTCCCTTCTACTAAGCTTGGCAGACAAGACAGCATCCTTGAGCCACCGAAAACTAAGCATGAGTGGTGTGCTGGCATCAGTGGCTCAAGGAGTTGCTGTTGCCTGCCATGCTTGGTAAAAGGGAGTCCTGGCCATCACTGGAGGAAGTCTTCAGTTGAAGAAAAAGCTTGCTGAAACAAATGTGCTTTAAGTAATCATTTAAAACAAGATGCAGACTTCACCTCCTTAACACCTTGTTGGAGGGCATTCCATATCAGAGGGGCGAGACAAAAAAAATGTTCCCTTCATTGTGGCTTCCAAGCAAGAACAGCTCACTGCTTGTAATTTCAACAAGAGGGTAGAAACTAAGCACAAGTCCCTACCAGGTACATAAGGCAACAACAAATTTTAAATGTTTGTGGGGTACCAGTATAAAACATCTTATAGGTAATAATTAAAACTTTAAACCGAACCCTATAATACATCAGTAACCAATGATGTAATTGGTACAATGGGGGTTACATATTCAATGCTGGGCCATGTTCAGGCATCGGCATTTAATATTGGAGTTACAGTAGTTATCTGCAAGCTAATCACATACAGGCCGATATTCAGACCAGTCCACGGTTACCTTGGCGGAAAAAAATTGAGAGAGCCTGTTTGCTTACTTAGGGGCCCCTTTTACAAAGGCACGTTGGGCTCTACACACATGCAGCGTGTGCCCAGATGAGACCAGGGCCGCCGAGACACTGGTCCAGGTCCGGGACAAGGCTGCCCCTGGGGCCCTCCCACCGAGGTCGCCGGGCCCCCCCTCCACCGGGCCCTCTCTCCACCCCTGGGCCATCTGCACTGACTTTAAGCGCCTCACCTTCGAAAGCGCAGCAACAAGCAGCGGCAGACCACTCCTTCCTTCCGTGTCCCACCCTCGCGGAAGATACATCAGGCAAGAGTGGGACACGGAAGGAGTGGTCTGCCGCTGCTTGCTGCGCTTTCGAAGGTGAGGCGCTTAAGTTCAATGCCAGGGAGCAGCGGAGGGCGGGCCGGACTGCGGCAGCGGCGCCGGGCCCCCCGGAGGCCCGGGCCCGGAGAATTTTGTCCCCCCCCCCCTGTCCCCCCTCTCAGCGGCCCTGGATGAGACTACTGCCAGGCTACCGTGCCCCTTGACGGTAATTTCAGATTTGGTGCACGTCCATAATGCAAGGATGATTTATATATTTATTTCCTCCCACGCGTGCTGTTTCCAGCTGTAATCGGCAGTTGACGTGTAGCGCATGAGCCCTTACTGCTAGGCGTTAAGGGCTCAGGCCAGTTTTAGACGCACGCTGGTTCCAGTTTAACTGCATGCCCTTTTCCCGTCCCATTAGAAAAAAAATCCCTTTTTTTGCACATGCAGTATAAAGTGGCCCAGCGTGTGCCCAAAATATGCGCATACACTGCCGCAGGCCACTTTTTACTGTGGCTTAGTAAAAGGACCCCTTAACCAGATAGCAAACTGAATATCGCCACTAACTAGTTAACCTCTGGCTGTGCCCAAGCTCTACCCTCAGACCTCCCTGCCACTAACCCGACAATGCCTGGGTGGTCTCAGGCAATGTTCAGTGGCACTACCCACTTAAGCACAGCTGAATATTGCTAGATAGCCAGTTTAGCAGGGATTAACCAGGCAGAAACCTTTCCTACCCAGTTAAACCCTTTTGAATATCGGACCCTGTATACCTATCAGTTGCTTAAAGCTGTAAATTCCATCAAGGGGTATTATTAAATACATGTTTTAGCTTAGTTTTTATTTAATGTTTTTCAGTGTTACATCATATACTATAAACTGGGATTTTTTTTATTAAAGCGCACTATCAGCTGCAGGGCCCATAGGACTGGAATGGTATTAACATGCTAGCCATTAGTTAATGATCCCCCAATATGTTTTATATGGGCCTTTGTTTTTATGCTTTGTTAACCTTTTCATGCCTTTTTGTAGGCCATAGCGGTATATCAAACACACTGAAATAAATAAAAATAAATATATTTATTTATTTTAGCCCTTTTCAACACATCTGAAAAGTTCTTATGCAATACTTCACTGTGCCTATAGGTATGATTACATCTGTTAACATGGGCCAATCAGGTTCAAATGTCATGTGAAGGTCAAACAAAATTTACTCGAAGTTTAACAGAAGCTGATCATCTGCTATCACAAAATGTACAAAACTTAGCCATAGCACTTTATTCACATCTTTGTTTTCTAGTGTTTTATTAAAAACAAAATGAAAAGTGCTTCAAAACCCATACAAACACATGATTTTGACTAACAAGCTCTACTATGCACACAACCTAGAATCCTAAATTATCATAAACAATATTGCAAGCAAAGCTGCAAGCTATAACAATGGATAGCTCTTTCCACAACATAACAAAGCTTGGTTCAATGCACTAGGTAACCTCTAACTCTTAAAGTCTGCTGAGTCACAGCTGTTCAGGGGCAGCCCTCTTCCTGGAAATCCAGATATGTCTCATTATTCAGCAGAAGCCAAATTTAGATATCTTTTGTGGTTTCCTACCATGCTGTGAGGTACACTTCAGTTTGGATGGAATTAGCCATCATGCCACTACCAGTACGGACTAGATTTACTAAAGTGTGCTAAGATTGTGCAGGTTCATACACATTGACAAAATTAACTTGCAGTAACTGCAGAACCTCCGTGTTAACCATTAGTGGCACTGACAACCATTTTCTAATACAATTAGATACTGAAAATACACTTACAGGCTGATGATTAGAGGTAAATGTGGGCGCTAGAGACCATTAAACACCAGACTAGTGGACCGCATTTACCTGCGCTTCATGTTCAGCTGTCCAGATCACCAGAACGAAAGAACGTGCAGCAGATCAACGCAAGTAGCATGCTCATATATGCTGGTGCGCTCTTCGTTCTGACACACCCATGATCAAAGAAACGGCGCTGAATGACAACGCTCTACCCCCCTAAAACTCTACGCTAGCTTGGAGCCATGTTAGCACTTCATACATGGTAACTACCGCCGCGTCAACTGTAAGTCGCTGTCTCCATTCATTTCCACATTAGATAGTAACTTTGAAATAAATGCATGGCTATTCCCAGGTTAACTGCTTAGTACAGCTTTTTCAAATAGGCCCCTTAAATATGACATAAATTTTACTTCTTGAATAAAGGATCCCATATCTTTTTAATGCTAAGCCAAATGGAAAACACTTTTGAAGGACACATAGAGGCATATTTTCAAAGCACTTAGCTTCCAAAGTTCCATAGAAACCTTATGGAACTTTGGAAGGCTAAGTGCTTTGAAAATATGCCTCATAAGGTGGTCTCTAGCTGTAATATGTGAACTTGCAGTTTTATGAATCAGTATATAATGTGAAAACGTTCTAGCCTCCCAAATTTCCCCCTATTATTTCATATATGTCACACTTAATGGTTTCTGATCTTAACCAAAATGTAATATTAAACAAAGGGAACCTGAGCAAACACATAACAGAATTTATAAATGATATCTTCATTTATTTAAGAAACAAAATTACCCAACACCATATTACCCATGTGAAAAAGTAATTGCACCCTTAGTTACCTTTATCAACCTACTGAGCAAATTTAATTGAGAATTAGATTTAGCTGATTAACATATCTAGGCTTGACTGTAGCCAGCCCCACTGAATCTAAACTCACTATATAAACTTTACAATGCGAATGAAGTAGTCATAACAAAGTTTCTACAACAACGCTATGCCACGATCTGGAAATTCCAGAAGCGATGAGAAAAAAAAGTTGTTTTAAATATGTCAGTTGGGAAAGGATTACAACAGCCATTTCTTTAAACCTCTGGGACTCCACTGAACCACTATGACAACCATTCATCTCCAAAGGAGAAGGCTCAGAAAAGTGGTGAATCTTCCAAGAAGTGGCTACCTGTCAAAATTATTCCAGGAGATCACAAAACCTCCCAGAACAACATCCAAAGAACTGTAGGCCTCTCTAGCCTCAGTAAGGTCAGTGTTCATGACTCACAATAAATTCAAATTCCATTTATTTGATTTACAGCAATTTTCAACAGAAATCTAAGTGGTTTACAATACATAACTATTGTAGGGGAAGGATAAAGGAACAACACACCGCAACAAAGAACGTAGAACACCAAAGGGCAGTGGGAAGAGGAAAAGTTACCTATCAAAAAGAGGGACAGAGGGAAAGGGAAAGAACAATAGGAAAATTGGAACTGTCTCATTCATTTGCCAGAAAGCAAAGACAAAGGGAAAAGGGAAGCAAGGTCAGGCATCCATTTGGTAAAAAACCAAGGAAAATTAAGCTTTAACTGGGACTTAAGTGTTAATGAAGGACTTCTTAAGATGCAGATACTGGGGAAGGGCATTCCATAATGTGGGGAAACTGAACTCTGAATTGGAGAGTCTCTAACGGTACCTGAAGACCGGCAGAAATAATCGAAAGACTGTGATGTGTCACGCCTCGCCTCGTTGCCGAACATATGCTCCCTATGTTCATAGGATTTTCTTTTAAGATTAATGTTCTGTTCTATAAGATCCTGCTTCTGGCCTGCCTTCTTTTTAGCCAGTCTCAGGGCGCATATGTTAGCAACGAGGGAAAGGCGTGACCCATGATCACAGACGTTCAAATACTGAAAGGTATTAATCCGCCAAACGAACCTTTTCCGGAGATGCAAAGGCAGTAGACCGAGAGGACATGAAATGAGATTGAAGGGGGGCAGACTCAAGAAAAATGTCAGGAAGTATTTTTTCACGGGAGAGAGTAGTGGATGCTTGGAATGCCCTCCCGCGGGAGGTGGTGAAAATGAAAATGGTAACGGAATTCAAACATGCGTGGGATAAACATAAAAGAATCCTGTTCAGAAGGAATGGATCCTCAGGAGCTTAGCCGAGATTGGTGGCAGAGCCGATGGTGGGAGTCGGGGCTGGTGGTTGGGAGGCGGGGATAGTGCTGGGCAGACTTATACAGTCTGTGCCAGAGCCGGTGGTGGGAGGCGGGGATAGTGCTGGGCAGACTTATACGGTCTGTGCCAGAGCCGGTGGTGGGAGGCGGGACTGGTGGGTGGGAGGCGGGGAAAGTGCTGGGCAGACTTATACGGTCTGTGCCAGAGCCGGTGGTGGGAGGCGGGGATAGTGCTGGGCAGACTTATACGGTCTATGCCAGAGCTGGTGGTGGGAGGCGGGACTGGTGGCTGGGAGGCAGGGATAGTGCTGGGCAGACTTATACGGTCTGTGCCAGAGCCGGTGGTGGTGAGGCGGGGCTGGTGGTTGGGAGGCGGGGATAGTGCTGGGCAGACTTATACAGTCTGCGCCCTGTAGAGGACAGGTACAAATCAAAGTAGGGTATACACAAAAAGTAGCACATATGAGTTTATCTTGTTGGGCAGACTGGATGGACCGTGCAGGTCTTTTTCTGCCGTCATCTACTATGTTACTATGTTCTTTCGATTACAGAGGAGTTTCACAGCATTGTTGTGGATTAACTGCAACCACTGCAATTGATATGCAGGTAAATCTACGAGAATAGAATTGCAATAATCAAGCTTGAGCAAAATAAGTGAATGAAGAAAGATATGGAGAGAACTAAAATCCAAGTGAGGATGGATGGTACAAAAGACTTTTGAGTGCAAGAAAAGGAAACCATCCTCGAGATTATGAGATTTGAAAGAAAGTCTGCATAACCCTAACCCCTAACCCTGCAACTGTACCTGAAAATTCTTAAGGAAAATGTCTGGTCATCTGTCCATGACCTGAAGCTGAAGCGTAATTGGATTATGCAACAAGACAATGGTCCAAAAGACAAAAGCAAGTCTACACCTGAATGGCTGAGGAAGAAACAAAATTAAGTTTTGGACTGGCTTTGTCAAAGTTCATGATTGAACCCAAATAGAGATGTTGTTGGCAGGACCAGAAACAAGCAGCTCATGCATACAAATGTGTCTGAATTAAAGTAGTTCTGCAATGAAGAGTGGGTTAAGATTCTCAACAGCAATGGGAAAGTGATATCAAATTATAGGAAGTATTTGGTTGCTAAAGATGGCGCAGCCAGTTATTTATTTATTTTATTTATTTATGTTAATTTATATACCGTGTCTTATTGCAGCTGCAAAACAGAACGGTTTACATATGTATAAAAACAATTAGTGTATACAAATAAACAAACATAGGAATTCCATTCATGACAGGAAAGCACAGCAACCAGAATAAACTACATAATAAAATCAGTACAAATTAAAAATCTAATATACAGTTAAGCTACCCCTTTTTTTCTTTTTCTTTTTGACCTTATCTCTTATGCTAAGTTCTGTTCTACGTAGCTTATAAAGAGAAAGGTTTTTCAAAAGTTTTCGGTAATGGAGATAAGATTTCTCTAATCTAATCTCCTTTGGAAGGCTATTCCAAAGGGAGGTGACAAATAGAAAAAAGCCGATCTCCGTGTAGATTCCCATCTAGCCTTAGCAAGAGGGGGAATAACTAACTGTTATCTGTAGGGATCTAAGAGTTCACATAGCCGGTTTGTAGGGAATGTTAAATTTGACAAGTAGCTAGGATTTAATGGTTAAAGGCTTGTGGGTCAGAACAAGAGCCCTTAAACTTTACAATTGCTTCGACCGGGAGCCAGTGCAGACGATGCAATAAAGGTGTTACTCTATCATCCCTCCGGGCCCTGAGATCATACGTGCTGCTGTATTTTGAATTCTTTGTAATCGCTTTAAGTTTGCTTGAGTAATCCCAGCATGATACAATGTTACGTAGTCTAACCGTGAAGTAATATATGCAGACTGTCAGTGTTTTGAGAGAGTCCTTACTTACTGAATTTTCTAAGTGACCGAAGCCGCCTCAGATGAAAAAAAGATTTTTTCACCCACATCAGATACTTGTTCCTCAAAGGTCAATGCGGAATCAATAATGACCCCGAGATATCTAAGGACTTAACTGTTGGGATATTCTGACCAAATAGCATAGGTACCACAGGGGGATATGTGCCTTGCCCTACTATCCAAGATGTTATAGTCTTATCCGTGTTCAGTACCAGCTGATGTGTTGTTCAACCAGTCTGCTACTTTATCCAAGCCTATTGACCTGGATGTAAGATCTATGTTCGATGGTCTAACATAATGGATAAGCAGAAAATCATCTGCATATGAATAAAAACTGACTACCAATTGTTTGAATGAGGAGCGCCAGGGGACTGATGTAAGGTTAAACAATAGTGGAGATAAACCGAGCCCTGAGGAACTCCACATGATAGGTTGTATGATGTAGAACAAGATTGCTGCTGAACTACTTTAAATGAACGATCCATGAGAAAGGATATATAAACCATTTCATAGTTGTCCCTGAAATACCAATCTCACTCAATCTATCAAGAAGTAAGTTATGATTAATTAGGTCAAAGGCCGCAGACAAATCTAATGAACAACCAGGGGCAATATAACCCGAAGCTCTAATTTAGCTGGATTTCACTTACAGTGAAGTCAGAATAGTCTCTGTACTGTGACCCTTCCTAAAACCAGATTGTCTGGGATGTAACAAATTTTTTGGAATCTACATAAGTTTGCAACTGTCTAAACACTACTGTCTCTATAACTTTGGATAGAAAAGGAAGGTTAGAGACTGGTCTATAGTTAGCAGGTAATAAGGGGGCCAATGAAGATTTCTTTAGGACTAGGTTTTACTAGCGCTTCTTTCAAAATAGTGGGGACTATCCCATCAGAAAGGCTCAACATGACAATTGAGTACATAAACTGTTGGACTTCTAGCGTATGTTTTTTCAACCATGCAGAAGGTATAGGATCCAACGAACTATAACTGGGCGATAAACCTGCAACCAAGGTATATAATGATTTGGCAGACGGAATTTCAAAATCCTTCCAAGGTACAAAGAGTTGTGAACTTGGGGAATTGTCAGTATGACTTAGCCCTGGTACCCTTGGGAAGAGGGCTCTTAATTTTTCGATTTTAGAGCTAAAGAACTTTGCTAGAGTTTCAGAGTCAATAGCAGGCGATTCTCTCTTTTCGTTAGTTGTTGTTGTCAAACGTTTCATAATGTGGAACAGTTTTTTCTGCGAACTGGCTGCTTCTTTTATCTCTTTTGAGAAGTATGCAGTTTTAGCGTCCTTTAATTGTGATAAATAATATTTATTACACTGTTTGCACTTTTCTTTTAATTCTGCGGTCTTATGCTTACGCCATTGGCGTTCAGCTCTACGTACCTGTTGTTTACATAATTTTAATCCTGGATGGTACCAAGGTTGGAAACGTTTCGTTGTTTTAGTAATTATTTTTTTTCCGGTGCAATATCGTCAAGGGCTGCTGAAAGAACTTGGTTCCATATTTTGATTAAGTTTAGGGGGCAGACATCTTTTCACATGGGTGATAATGAGAGTTGGATAATTTTGTTTCTTAAATAATTAATAATTTAAAAACGTTATGTATTTACTCAGGTTCTCTTTGCCTAATATTACATTTTGTTTAAAGATCAGAAACCATTCAGTGTGACATACGCAAAAAAAAAGGGGGGGGGGGCTTATTTTCATATCACTGTATTCTTTGTAGGCTAAGAAGCCATCATAAGAATTACCTAAAGATAATGATGCAAATGACCTCTGAAAATTACACCAGTCCTTTCTTCAGATGTCAAGTTGATTTAATAAAACAAAGCACGGTCTACAAAGAATTCAGTTGCCCAGGACCAAAACAGTTAAACCCTCTGAAACATCATTCAGAGACTTTGGGGATTTTAGCTGTTACCAACAGAATGGAATGGAGTGCCTCCTATTACAACTAATAACATGGAGTGTGGCTGTTAGTACCAGGAAGTGTTAGGGATGGTGAATCTTTCCGCTAATATGTATAAAGGCAGATCTTAGAAAGAATGTACAAATCAATGGAGATATCATTTCCAGGTTTATTAAAATTTTGATATACTGCCCTTGGGCAAAGGCCTTCAGAGTAGTTTACATAATAAATATAAAAAGTTAAAATCAAACATGGAGATTAGAAAAGATAAGAGTAGAGAGGAGTAGATAATAGGGAGAAAGAAGCTGGAAGTCCATTTGGTACAGGACAGGGAAGAGCAGTATTAAAATTTAAGCAGAGCTCTGATCTATGCAATCCCGCAATGAGCACAACAGCTGACAACTAATGTGCCTCGATGCTCAGAACTAAGAGTAGATTATGAGAGTGAAAGATTATAGGCATCTTTGAAGAGGAAAGTTTTAAGGGCAGGGCAGAAGTCAGTGTAGGAAGTCATCAATTTTAATTGAAGAGGTAGAGTATTCCAAAGAGTAAAACCTATAACATTGAAAGCTTTATTTATTTGTTACATTTGTATTCCACATTTTCTCATCTATTTGCCGGCTCAATGTGGCTTACATAGTACCATAATGGTGTTTGCCATTTCCGGTATGAACAAATACAAGGTGTTATTATGTTAGAATAGGGTTCATGTATGGTTGATATATTGGGGAACTTAGGGAGGAAGGGGGAAGTTGGGTATGTCCATTACGATCTTTGGTTTTGTTGTGTTGCAGGTACTCAGTCTTTTATGTTGGACTAGCCGTTAAGCCCATTAAAACGGATGAGATTCGTGTTCTGCAAAATGTAATAATTCTCACCTCCATCCAGTCATGTGCAGCAAACCTGCCCTGCCCTCCCCTGATCCATGTCCAGCAACACTACTCTCTCCCCTGCCCTCCCTCCCATGTCCAGCAGCTGTCCTGTATCCCCGGCCTCCCCCCCTCCAGCAACCATCCTCTCTCCCCTGGCCTCACCCCATCCACCGATCCTCCCCCCCATATCCAGCAACCCTCCTCTTTCCCTTGGCCTCTCCCCCCCTCCCCTGTCCACCAACCCTACCCTCCCCCCCCCATGTCCAGCAACCCTCCTCTGCCCTGCTCTCACCCCATGTCCAGCAACCATGCCCTCTCCCCCCTGCCCTCCCCCCATGTCCAGCTACCCTCCTCGTCGCCGCTCCCTCCCCCCTCCGTGCCGGGCCCCCTGACAGCGCCTCTCAGCTCCGTGTGAAAGCTCTGCTGATGCCTGCAGCGCTTCCACACAGAGGTGAGAGGCACTGTCAGGTCAGTGCAGGGGGCCCGATATGGAGGGGGGCGGGAGCGGCGGCAGGGATGGGGGGGGGGGGAGGGGGAGGTTGGTGCGTGTGATGCTCGTTTCCAGGCTCCAGAGGCAGCATCCGACAGTCCGACTCCATTTCCCTCTCTGTTCCGCCCTCTGACGTTATCACATCTTGACGCGAGGGCTGGACAGAGAGGGAAGTCTCTACTGCGCATTTGCAGGTGAGTTGTTCACTTGCCATTTATATGTTTGATTGGTGGGATATGCCTTCCTGAACAGGTTTGTTTTTAGTTCTTTCTGGAAATTTAGGTGGTGGTATGTTGTTTTTACTATTTTTGGCAGAGCGTTCCATAGTTGTGCGCTTAAATAGGAAACGATGGATGCATACGTTGATTTGTATTTAAGGCCTTTGCTGCTTGGGTAGTGAAGATTTAGGTATGTTCATGCTGATCTTGTTGTATTTCTGGTTGGCAGGTATATGAGGTCTGCCATGTAGCCCGGGGCATCGCCGTAGATAATTTTATGAACCAGGGTGCAGATTTTGAAAGTAATACATTCTTTGATTGGGAGCCAGTGCAGTTTTTCTCGGAGGGGTTTGGCGCTTTCAAAACGCGTTTTTCCAAATATAAGCCTGTCTGCTGTATTTTGAGCAGTCTGAAGTTTCTTTATAATTTGTTCTTTGTAACCCGAATAGATTCCATTGCAGTAGTCTGCATGGCTTAGTACCATTGTTTGTATCAACCTTCGGAATGTTTCCCTCAGGAAGAATGGTTTCACACGTTTAAGTTTCCACATTGAGTGGAACATTTTCTTTATGGTAGATTTCACTTGATTCTCTAGTGAGAGGTTCCGGTCAATTGTTATTCCGAGAATTTTCAGGCTGTTTGCGATAGGAAGGATGTAACCTGGGATGTTTATGTTTGTGGGTTTATATGTGTTGTATTGGGATGAGATGATGTGGCAGTGTGTTTTTTCTGTGTTGAGTTTTAATTGGAATGCGTTTGCTCATGAGTCCATGATGTTTAAACTGAGCTTGACTTCATTGGTGATTTCTGCCAGATCGTGTTTGTAGGGAATATATATTGTGACATCAGCATAAATGAATGGGTTAAGGCCTTGAGTGGATAAGGACTTGGCTAGTGGGGTCATCATGAGGTTGAAGAGGATCAGTGATAGTGGTGATCCTTGTGGCTTGCCGAAGAGAAAGGGAGTGTAATAAATTGGATTTCAATGATCACAGGGTATATGGAATTAGATCTTGAGAGAGATAAAGTGGTGTACATGAGTGGTGAATTTTGTAAATCAAGGTAAGGGTTTTATAAGTAATTTGATGTGAAATAGGAAGCCAATGTTCCTCTTTAAGAAGAGGTGTAAAATATTTCTTTGAGCCTGTCAGTAGTTTTATGGCCAAATTCTGTATTAATTCAAGTCAGCATTCGGAGAGATTTATCCCATGTAGAGGGCTATTGCCATAATCAAGATTTGTGATTGTGAAGAGATGGCATATGGAAGTGATCATTTTAAGTTTATAGAAACAGCACTGAAATATGAGTATGATATGAAAGAGTTGAATCAAATGTAATCCAAGAAAGTTTGGAATTGTACTGGGAATCCAGCTATGTTGATAGGATTCAGGTTGGGAGCAGCAGCTCAGGTAAGGAGTAGGGCCTGTGTTTTTTCAGGATTAAGTTTTAATTTCACAGAGAACAGCCAGTTAACTGTTGTAAGTAGTTTTTCATTGAGGGCAGTTATAGAAGAGGAATCTGAATTACTGAGGGTTGCTATTATTTGGATATTATCGGCATATACAATACAGGCCTAGGTATTGAATGATGGTTAAAAGTGAAGCCATACAGATGTTAAAAAGAGTAGGGAGTGAGCCTTGAGGGACTTCACAGGTTTGCTTGTACAATTCAGAGGAGGAGTTTTTCCAGTGAACATAGAAGTGTCTGTTGTAGAGATAGTCCTGGAACCAATGTAGAATTGTTCCTGAGATACCAAGGTCAGAGAGATACTAAAGAAGAATAGAGTGATCCACCAGCAGATAAATCTAGTGATAGAAGAACAATAATTTTAGTTTGATCTAGATAATGAAGAATAGTAGTTGTAAAAGAAGAGCAGTGTCTGTACTGTGTGAGTTTCTAAATCCTGTCTGGTGGGGATACAGAGCATTAGTTTTCTCTAGGTAGTTATTGAGGGGCCCTTTTACTAAGCCGCATAAGCGTGTACGTGCATCCAACGCACACCAAAATGGAGTTACCGCCCGACTACCGCGTGGTTCTTGCGGTAATTTCATTTTTGGTGCGCGTCCGAAATATATTATTTAGTTTTGGACATGCGTAACGGACACGCACCAAGTGGCATTTGATGCGCGTAAATCATTATCATCTGGTTACTGTGTGAGTCTTTACCACTAGGTCAATGGCTGGCGGTAAGGTCTCAGACCAAAAATGGACGTGTGGCAATTTTAATTTTGCCGCATGTCCATTTTCAGCAAAAATTTTAAAAAGGCATTTTTACAGGCATGCTGAAAAATGAATCGGCACACGCCCAAAACCCATGCCTACACTACCGCAAGCCATTTCTCAGCGTGAGTTGCTGGACTATATGTTCAGTTATCTTTGAAACAAAAGATGACTGTCATATTTGACAATAGTTTGACAGAAAAGTAGGGCATAATTTTTGGTCCTTTTGTTTGGGAAAAATACAAGCAGTTATCCATGTTATGGGGACAGAGCCATTGTTAAGGCTTTTTTGAATTATGGAGTGGAGAGGTAAGGATAGGGAAGTCATGAATTTTTTTATTAAATGAGAAGGAAATGGATTCATGAGGGAAGTAGCTGTCTTGACTTTCTGAAATGTCACTCTGATACCAGTCGGTGATGGCAGATTAAAGGATGTCAAGGGACTGCTTATAGCTAAATCTTCAGAGGAAGAGGAGGAACGAGTGTGGGAAAGGGAGAAAAAGTAGATGAGTGTATTAATCTTATTGTAGAAGTGTGTAGCAAAATCTGAGGTTGCGGAAGAGATGGACAGATTATGTGGCAGCGTAGTAAGTGATCTCAAAATGTGATAGATTTTGGAGGAATGAGAAGCACTGATTATTTTAGCTAATAATTTTTCTTAGCTTTATAGCTTTTTTTATACTGAGAAGCTACAATTTTGTAGTTACGTTGCGTTGAGAGAGCACTAGTAAATATCAATGTATTTCAGAACATACATGTGTATGCACCAGTATATAGACGTGCATGTCTGCCATTTTGGAAACAGACACATCTCTGTTTCCCCAAGCCCAATAGCATTTGCCACTATAGTTTTTTTTTTTTTTTTTTTTTTGGGGGGGGGGGGGGAGATACTGGGGGATTAAGGGCAACCTTACTTTATCCCTCCAGTAGAATACTGCATAAAAGGAGCATCTTTGTGTACCTAGACATCCCTGGGAGCAAGTGTAAATCCCAACATTGATCTCAGGCAGTCTGCTTCTGAAATGGGGAATGGACATTTATGTTCTCTGAGATCAATGTCAGGATTTACATTTATTCCGTTAGCCCAGACCATGCCCCATAATTTGCAATTTGTATGTGTATATCTCAGCTTTCTAAACTCGGGATTTAGAAATATGTGTGTATATACATATCTAAATGTTGGTCTATGCACATCCAAATTGCAAATAGGGCTTCTAAAATAACCACCTACTACTAAAAAAAGGTGTGAGCAAAATCCAAATAAATAAAACGTATTAATACAGTCTGGGCTAAGAAACCATCCAAAGCTGTGTGCAGTTAATGTAAAATTGTACAAACAATATAACAATATCATCAACAATACCAAATTAAACCAACTCACAAACATAATACCCAATACATAAAAGAAAACTGGTAACAAAAGGTTAACACTCACCATTCTTTGTAATTCACTCCCTCATCAGCTTGTCTTGGTAACACAGAAACATTCTGCTTAATATTGGCATGTGGAGTGACGTTTTAGAAAGGACATCCATATTGAAATTTAGACATTCAAGTTGGGACGTCTGAAGATCCACTAGTATCATAGGACAGGATCTGCCAATGTAGAGCCTGTTCTAAAATACATGGTAAAATGGACGTTCATGTGATGTGCAGCATGAAGATCCAGTTTAGAAAAATAGATATCTAAAATACCAATGGGAAAACATACGAACATAAATGTCTCTGTGACAGCATATAAACATCTATGTTATGAAATGGCAACATAGATGTTTATGTGTTGGAACATAAATGGTTATGTTAGCCATATTAGAAACCTAGACATCAGTTTCTCCTGAAGCTGTTACAGAGCCCAGTATCCTTTGCCAGTTTCACTTTTTTTTTCCTGGGGGAGGGAGCACCAACCACTGGGGGATGAAGGAGGTCACCTCCCCTAATCTCTCCAGTGGAGAGCTGCTCAATAGGAACACTCTTCTGAAACCTGGATGTCCTGGGTAGCAGGTCTAACTCCTGAAATCCATTTTTTTTTGACACATACCCAGATCACACTCCCATGCCATTTGGAGGGTCTTCATTTTTATACATCCATATCCCAGGGTTGTAAAACAGAACCATAGCAGTCTGTGGCTGATAAATGTCTTAACGGGTCCTTTTACTAAGGTGTACTAACGATTAGCATGCACTAAATGCTGCGCAGCCCATTCTATTCCTATGGACTGAATGGCATTTAGTGCACCTTAGTGAAAGGCTCTCTAAGTGCTGGTTTATAGATATCCAAAAGTATATGGTGCTGCCCATCAATTTATCCCATTAGTTCCCTCACCCATAACTGTCTTGCCTGTCTGTATTATTTAGATTGTAAGCTCTTTGGAGCAGGGACTGTCTCTTTGTATCAGGTGTTCAGCGCTGCGTGCGTCTGGTAGCGCTATACAAATGCTAATAATAATAATCCCACATGGCTGACCTACACCCATAATACAGAAGAGGGTTATACAAGTTTATGCTCATTCTGACAGTCTGATATATTATTTCTGGCATAGCTGCTCACTTTTGTTATTCATTTGTAGATACACTTTAGTTTATCAGTTTTATAGTGCTGCTAGATATACACAGTGCTGTACAAATATCAAGCTGTAGAAAGCCAGTTGTGAGATCCTAATTTGCAGCTTTGGCATTTTTGTCTAACATATGGCAAACAGATTTTATCTTATCTGAATGTACATTGTTCTACTTAAAAGTAAAATGGTGTGATTTGCTAATCTGTAGCACACCCTAGTGATGCTTGAAGGTTAAGAGATACCAGCCTGTTACCTTCCTTGTCACTTGCAGCAGATGAATCCAGGAACTAGTGGGATGTACCAAAGCATTCCTTAAGTAGGGTGGGAAGCCGACGCTCCCCGCGCCAACACTCCCACCCCAAAACTTGCATCCTCCCATGCAGACACGTCTAGCCTGTAATGCTTCATAAAAGTATGATGGGACGCCCAAGTAGCTGCCCGACAAATCTCTTCCAGAGATAAGGTCAACGCCTCTGCCCAAGAAGCCGCCTGTGCCCGAGTAGAATGCGCCTTCAGGGCCACTGGAGACACCCGCCCTTGTAGCAGATACGCCGCTCCAATGGCTTCCCTAATCCAGCGAGCAATGGAAGCCTTAGAAGCCGCCTCACCTCTTTTCGATCCTGACAAGAGCACAAAGAGATGATCCGAGCGTCAACACTCGTTAGAGATCTGCAAGTACCGAAACAAGGTTCTCTGCACGCCCAGGAAACGTAGCGAGGCAAACTCCACCGGATAATCCTTTCTTCGAAAAGACGGAAGATAAACCACCTGATTGACATGGAAAGCCAAAACCACTTTAGGTAAAAACGATGGCACTGTCCAGATCGACACCCCTGCTTCAGAAAACTGCAAAAAAGGTTCTCTGGAAGACAAAGCCTGAATTTCAGAAATCCTCCTAGCCGAAGCAATGGCCACCAAAAACACTGTCTCAGAAACCTTATTCAACGGCTCAAACGGGGTGGGGCCTGGAGGGCTCGCAGTATCACATTCAAAATGCCACGCCGGGCACGGCTGCCGCAGAGTAGGCCGAAGCCGAAGAGCCCCACGTGGGAAACGGACCACATCAGAGTGAGCTGCTAAAGAGGAATCATCCAGTTTGCCCCTAAAACAAGCTAGCACGGCTACCTGCACTCGAAGGGAATTATATGCCAATCCCTTTTGAAGACCATCCTGAAGGAACTCCAGAATAACCGGAATGTCTGCCCGAAAAGGCGATTCAGCACGCAAAGCACACCACGCCGAGAAAGCTTTCCACACTCGCGTGTAGGCTGTTGAATTAGACTGCTTTCGTGCCCCCAAAAGAGTGCCAATGACTGGTCCTGAAAATCCCTTCTTCCTCAGCTGCCGCCTCTCAATAGCCATGCCGTAAGACCAAAGCGGGAGGGATTTTCCATCTGAACTTGCCTTTGATGCTGCAGATTGGGAGTCACCGGAAGTCGCAATGATGGCTGAGAGTGCTCGAACGAGATCCACATACCACGGCTGTCGGGGCCACTAGAACGACCGGCCCCCGATGCCGCCCTATGCGGCAAAGAACTCTCCCTATCAGAGGCCATGGAAGAAAAACATACAGTAGCTGTTGTTCCGGCCATGGCTGGAGAAGGGAGTCCAATCCTGCGGATCCTGGCTGCTGTTTGCGGCTGAAGGACTGGGGAAGTTTGGCATTACAAGCCATGGCCATGAGATCCATTACTGGTCTTCCCCAACGTTGACAGATCAGCCGAAAATCCGAGTCCGACAGCGTCCATTCCGCTTCGTTCAAAAGAGTTCGGCTGAGAAAATCCGCTTGAACATTGTCTTGACCCGCAATGTGTGCTGCCGACAGACTCTGAACATGCAATTCCGCCCATACTAGAAGACGAGACGCTTCCACTGCCAAGGGAAGACTGCGAGCGCCCCCCTGCCGATTGATGTAGGCCACCGTCGTGGTGTTGTCCGAGAATACACGAACCCCTGCCCCTGCAGAAGGTCCTGAAACTCCACAGCGCATTCACGACTGCTCGCAACTCCGGAGGATTTATCGGCTAAGTCGCTTCGAGAGGGGTCCACGATCCCTGGGCTACTCGATGAAGACAATGGGCTCCCCAGCCCGCAAGGCTGGCATCCGTCATGACTACCACCCAATTGGGAGACATCAGAGAAACACCCTTCTGCAAATTGGCTGACCGGAGCCACCATGCAAGACTGTCCCTGGCCTGGCTCGACCAAGGAAGGCGTCGTTGATAATTCAGCGACGTTGGCGACCATCTGCTCAAAAGAAAATTCTGAAGAGGCCACATGTGAGCCCTTGCCCATGGAATGACCTCCAAGGTCGCCGTCATGGAACCAAGGTGCTGAACACAGTCCCACACTCGGGGAGCACGACGACACAATAAGGTCCGTACCTGAGAAAGCCATTTGATCCTTCGCCCCTCGGGGAGAAACACCTTCCCCCGCTTCATATTGAATTGCACTCCAAGATACTCCAGACTGAGTAGGAACCAGATGACTCTTGTCCATATTGACCACCCAACCTAAGGACTGCAACATCGCAATTACTCGGTCGGTGACCACTTGACTCTCCTATGCTGTCGTCGCCCGAATCAGCCAGTCGTCGAGATATGGATGCACTTGAATCCCCTCCTTCTGCAGGAACACCGCCACCACCACCACCACCACCACCACCATGACCTTGGAAAAAGTGCTTGGGGTAGTGACCATTCCGAAAGGAAGGGCCCGAAACTGGAAGTGCTGACCCAGCACCGCAAATCTGAGAATCTCTGATGGGGCTGCCAAATGGGAATGTGCAGGTAAGCTTCCCTCAAATAGAGCCGTCAAAAACTCGCCTGGTTGAACAGCAGCAATAACTGCCCTTAATGTCTCCATGCAGATGACGAACCCGCAAAAACTGGTTTACTTTTCTGAGATCGAGAATAGGTCG